>NC_088981.1:54345615-54655326 GCF_963932015.1 Anas acuta
GGTCATATAATACCTATTTAACTGGTTAGTGTATTTTTTCTCCCCTGCTCTATTAAAATACTATTTCCTGTTTATTATTCAGTCAATTAGAAAATGTGGGACAATCTTAATTATAGTGACTGGTTCTGCCATCCTTAGTTTTGCTCTTTACATCCTGAAAACGAACTTCATCCATGTCTTCTGTATTCCATTAACCATTTCATTGTCTTTTTTATATTGATTTTGTTGGGTTTTGCACTCAAAATTTGTATTACTGTGTCGTACTATTGAATTGTCACAACTTTGAGGAATGTGGAAGTCAATAGTTTCAGCATATTAGCCTCAAGAAGAGAAGCTGGCCTCTGAAGATGTTTTTGCTGCATGCTGGCTAGCCTGAATCATATTAAAGCTGTAGACTGAAAAGTATTTTTCCTGGAGAGCATGGATGGATTGTGAACCAAGAGAAGATCACTCTAATAATATTGAATTATCTCATGGGAGCCCCAGCCATGGATCAGTGCATTATTACTCTGAGTGGTCTACAAGTACATAACAAATAGGTTGTCTCTGCCCCCAAAATGTTTACGGGCTAAATAGTAAATGTGGCAACAGGTGAAGTCAGATCAGTAAGGGAGGTATAAATAGGAAAGACAGCAATGCTCAGAGTAGCAAACAGTGGTCTGAGACTTCAGAGATGGGAACAACCTGTCGTTGGTGTGTGGGCTAGTAACATGGAAGGCGTTCATTCGGTTGATTCTCAAATTAGGATATTCCTTTTATTGTACTGAAACAACAGAAAACTGCATTTCAAGAACACGAATGTTTGCTTGATTCATGATCCTATACCTTGAACGGTGGCCAAATGCTCATTAGCTTTAACAAGAGATGTTTTTTTCTTTCCCAGTGTTGGAAAATGCTGACTGTAGTTGCCTGCCCTCTGGACAAGGGAAATCAGTTCGAATTAAAAAAAGAGAAAAGTATTAATTTTGAATAGAAAATGCAATTACTGTGAATGATTGAGGTTTGGGTGGCCCAAACTCTCCCAATTAGCAACAGGTAAACAAGATTTTTTTTCAGTCCATGTTGTTGTCAGGGAGAAACAAAAGATTAATCTGCTGCTGAAGGTACTGAGGGAAGAGTGAAAAATAAGGAAGAGAAAATCTTTCTCATTGTCTTTTGCTGTCAAAAAAGAAAAAAAAACACAAAAAAAATTAAGTTGGACTTATTCCTCACGGCTTCTTATATACATTGACATAGATTGACTGAGCTGATTTTTAAAGTTTCAGAATTGTATTTTCTAAAGTCTTAGCTGATATTAAAGGATTCCCAAATATAAATAAGTTTGTCCTACGCAATTTGATCGTTTTTTCTGATGTGGTCTGTGCGGGCATCCATGGATCCTATTCTGTGCTCGATGGACTGGAAGCTGAACTTGCTTGTAACAGGGGAGCAGCTGTGAGGTGAAGTTTCCTGTTGTTTTTAGGGTAAATAATCCATCTACATGATTGCATTGTTTGTGAAGTGAGTGTAACAGAATGGGTTTTACTTCCAGATAAAAGAGAGATGCCAGATTGGAGAAAGGGGTCTGCTGAGTAAATACCTTCTTTTCCCTACTTTTTCCAGTGTATTTGTTCTGGAGTTTATCAAACTGAAAGTAGGATTTATTTTGGATAGTTGATGGGCTTTGTTGTGCCATCAGTTTCCTTTTATATAAAGTCCTGCAGTGTGATTTATCGAGTATTTTATTATGTGAACAAAACTTGATACGAAATTTCATACAGATAATGTTTTATTTTTGCTCTGTTAGAACGCGAGTGAGTTTCTGCAGTCAGGTGTAACTCCTAGCGTTGTGCCTCGGAATTGGTGCTCATCTTCATTTCTCACGTATCATGGACGTGTGAAACCATTGCTCCTTTTCCTTGACTCACTTGAATTCAATATGCAATCTTGTCAATAAAAGTAAATGGATAAAATGATGTCTGGGTCTGTTCCAGTGACTTGTGATTTCCCATTCTTCAAATAAGCATAGAGGAGGAGAAGGAAAGCGGAATTTATTTGAATGTTTAAACTGTAAGCTGTTTAGATCTTTGTTAAATTGATTGCTTGGTGGGTAGGAAGGGAGTTTTGTGAGGGGTGATTTGATAGTAATACTGGCATAGTTTACTACAGAGCCATATTGTAAGCCAGCATCAGTCATCCCCTCTTTGAATCGGGAGCCTGCTGTGTTAAAAAAAAATAAAATAAAAATGAAAACCATTAAAGGAAGAGCTTTGTTTTAAGCAAATTTATTGCAGTAGCAGCAGATTCATTGATCATTAGATATTGCCAGTAGATGTAGATATCTCCTTGTTTTAATTTTTTTTTTTCTTTTACCTTTACTGCTCCTTAAAAGAAAAAAGACAAAGATGTGTGTTATACTACTAGAGTGTTGCCCTTGGCAGGGTTTTTCATCTTGAAATGGCATATAAATGAATAAATGCTTCAGTTGTTTTTGCAGTTTTAAATCTTTTGCCATAACCAGAAGTGATATTTTGCTCAAGAATGTCATGTAATTGCAAACTTAAACTGTCATCATTAAACATTATTTTGTTAAGATAGTGTGATGTATATTTTGGGTTATTATGCTTTCCAAATGGCTTTTAAACAGCCATGTTTATATATTTTCTTGTTTTATGTAGCATGTGTTCGTACATATCAAGAGAGGATCGTGCCTTTGAGATTTAATGTGTAATTTTACGAGTTGGGACCATATCACTCTTTTGACAGATAAAGTAGATCTGAAAAATAATTATGGTCTCACTCGAGTTTAAACAAAAATGGTGATTTTATTCTACACCTGTTACTGTTACCCTGAAGTCATCTTGAGCTTGAAGTATTCCTGGAAGCTTTCTGCTCGCAAACTTGCAGGATAGAGCGGGATTACGCTGATCCCTGCGCTCTCAGGCAGGCACGAGATTAAAAGCAGAGGAGAGCCTGGCAGATCCTTGAGGTGCGGCAGGTGTGCGCGCTTTTCTGGGGCACTGCTCTTCCTGGTTAAGTGTGCATGAAGAGGCTGTGTGAATGTATTTTTAAACCATTCCTTTGTGGTTACCATGACTTTTTTATTAAAAAAAAAAAAGCCTTAAAGAAACAGGTCATTCAGGCTCAGTCTTTAGTCTGGTTTTCTATAAAAGGATAAGATGTTTCATAAACAAGCACACAGACAAGGTGCCCTCACTATTGGGTTTTATTAAAATGATTTAAAAGCTGGCCAAAGCCCTGGGGCTGGGTAATGGTGTTGGGGAGCACCATCTTCCTCACCTGTGGTCACTCGGTGCCTGCCGAGCTGGGTCTGGGGAATGCATCGTGTGCTGCACATGGGAGGTGCTGCCGTGGCTCTCCAGAAGAAAGCTCATACTGGTGGGGTCAGCAGGCATTTCCAGAGTCCTGTGGGGCATCAGCAGCACAGGGCAACGGGACAGGGACTGCCTTCTGTTGAGGTCTGCAGGGCACCAAGTCCCTGTACCCCAGCGACTTGAGGAGGATTGGCAATGGGGTGCTGCCCTCAAGGTTGTAGCAGGAAAGAGGGTCCATGCATTGCTCAGGTCTCCTGTTATTTTTCACAAGGTGTTTGTTTCGCAGCAATAACTGGAAGGAATCGATTTGGTTCTGTGCAGGGGGTCACAGAAAGCCAGAAATCTCAGGTTTGTTTCTGAAGTGGCGGCGACGGATTGAGCCAGTCGCAGTCGGCAGCCTGAGTGTTGTGGGCATGTTCCCATGTGGACATCTGTTTCTAGCGCTGAGTCAGTGCAAGGTAGGACAGATACAACATTACCCCACTTGAAACAGTCTTTGAAAATGTGAACAAAATGTGAAACTAATTAATTGCTTTTCATGTCCAAGCTGTATGACTGTCATGAAAACAGAACAAACTGTATTGTGGCAAAATGCATCAAATTGCTGAAGTGATTTTGGTACCAGGAGGATGAAGTTTTGTTTTGTGATTTCATGTGAGCTGCTAAAGTTCCTTTAACAGTGTAATAAGCAGCATGTTAATTAACATTGTCAAGCTGTTTTGGGGTGTAACACAGCATAAAAATGCTGTTGTTTTAAGTTAGGAATAGTTGTGTTGCATGCAAATATCAAATTCATTAGTAAGTAACAGATAATCCTCAGTGAGTCCAAATTAAAGCTTTATACCTCAACTCAATTATTCTTTTTAATAAAATCCCCACTCTCTTATTAGAAACTGGCACAGAATTAGCCGTCAACAGTACTGTAGTTCGGTCTTAACTCCCGCAGAATTCAATTTAAACTTCTTTCAGAATATGTGGGGCCTTGCAAGTAACATGTAGCTGCCCAAGGCTTGAGGTTACAATAAGGATTGTTTGTCCTTCTCTCCTTTTAACTCTTGTGTTTGCAGTCATCCACCACCGACGAGTGGTTGCACTTAATATTTGTTGTGTTATGAACCACAGGAAATCTGGGAAGGAACACGCCTGCATGTTAATCTGACATTTGCTGCCAGCCATATAGGAAAGCATTCTTTGTGAAAGTTGGCCATTACAGTTATATGAGAGCTCATAAGCAAGTTTAATGTTCAGAAGAGATTGGTGCTTGTCGCCATCAACAGTGACTGACACCACTGCATGTGCACCATAAATCCTTCATGGCTTCCATTGTCTCCACAGCAGAGATGTTTTTTTTTGTTTGTTTGTTTTGTTTTTTAAATGCTGGGCTTATTTTCATTTCAGAGGTAATTATTTTATTTCCAATGTAAAGAGAAATAAGGAAGAAGTGATTCATTTCAGCCATTCAATCCCAAATCCATAGCATTAAGAACTCGTGCTTCTGATGCGTACCTGTTGGTTGGCTTTTACAAAGCAGAGCTGCCTCTATGCAGTGAGCAGGGAAATGTCTGATAAGAAAGTAGCTGGGTGAAAATTCTCAGACACAGCTGTGTTCGTCTGCTGGCTTTTCCAACCTCCTTTCTATGGGACCTGAGTTGAGAGTCAAGGAAAAACAACAGTATAACCTCTTTTTATAAAGGCATCCGTTTTGGTACATTGAGCACTTTGTTGTCAGCCTACTTCAGAGATATCAGATATCAAAAGCCAGGGTGCAATCTTGACTTTTTGCATCTGTAATAAAGCTTGGAGAGGTTTGTGGGGATGAAGGAGCCGGAGAGCAGTCTTTCAGCAATTAGCTCCCAAACTCACACACCATGACTTAAATCTTGGCTTCTAGACATGCCACCAGTGGCCAGCACCCCTGAAAGAAAGTTGTCACCGTACCATGGTAAACACGGCAGTGATTTAAAAACAAAACAAAACAACAAAAAAAAAAAAAACACAAAACAACTGGGGAAATATTTAGGAACCATACTTGTGAATAAAATTAACTTATAGGGTTTTTTTAACCTTTAAGTGTGTAACATTTTCAGGAGGGGCAAATGAGGTTTGAACCTCTGTAGGTTCAATGAATGCTTAACTGATTGGACTCTTTGCCAGTTAGTCAGGTTTCTGCTTTTAGGAAGTCTGATTTCATAAGCGTGATGCTGCCATAATCCTGAAAAAGTGCTAAGCATGTGAGTGTTTATCTCTGTGGCTGAGGTTTCTTGATCAGCTCAGGAGTTCAGTGAAGCCACAACTCCTGTTGTGCTGCATCTTCTCCCAGTAATGGGAATAGCTGCTTATGGTCCATTTGGGGACTGCTCTGTTTGTTCAGCGTTGTTTGTATCATTCCAGGAAATGTCAAGCTCTTCTCTTTTATCCTCAGAGGTTTATGTCTATTTATAATAGATGCTAGCTCACCAGACTTGGAGAGCCATCTTCCAAAGCCAAGGGGCTGGAAGGATTAGGTGCAGGCAGAAGCAGCAAGGGCCGTTTTCCGTGAACTCACACCCGAGCACAAACACAAAATGGGGGCACACCATGAAGTAGCACTAGCACTGGTGTGGGCTTACTTTTGCTGAAGGCATATTGACCAAACCCAAAAACATGCATTCAGATATTGGGAGGACTTCCTTGGCCATGTTGGTTTAAAGTGATTGTTTGCAGACATGGTGATTAGGTAAAGCAAGATAAAAAACTAACTCTGGTCTATTGGGTCTGAAACCTTTAATGTTAGTGCGTAACAGCCCTTTGTATGCTTCTGCCTCTGTAGTAAACCTGGATTTGTTCTCATTCCTGGGAAATGAGAAGTATTTTGTCTTGTTGAGTGGTGCTACTGCTTGTGTATAAAGTGTACTGAAGTTGTTTATACCTCTGATAATCTTCTAAAAGCCAGTGAATCACATGTGATGAAAGTATGTGTTTGTTCACTTCCACGCTGTCTAACAATTCTGTCACCGCAGTTTAAAGTTCCCCAGTTGGAGTTTGGAGACATTTTTCCATTCACTTAATTCTTTTACCGTGTTCACCTAGTGGTTTTCTGCTGAAAGTGTGCTTTTCCACCTGCAGTTAGTCCACCTCTAAGCATCTGCTGCCAGTGGGGCTTGGTGAGGGTGAGCGGGCTGCTCGGAGGAGCTCAGCCAGAGCACACTGCACACCTGCTTGGCAGTGTTCATGGCAGCCTGGACCCTGCTGGCTTTTAATTCTAATTCCCTATTTTTGTATCATTCTGAACCTGATAAGCATGTATCACAGCTCTTGGGCTTGTAAATTGAGCAAGGAAGAAAGGCCCTAGTCCTGGTGAGCTTTTTTTCTTTTTCTTCCATGTACCAAAATGAAGTTAGCCGTCAGTGTTACAAAGAAACACTCTTCTTTGCTAAACTGGAAGAGAGAAAATCTAGTCTGGGGGAAAAGGGGAAGTCTGAACTCCTGTTTGCTCCTTTTTGGTAAGCAGCCAGTTGTTTACACACAACCAGTTTGCAGGCTTAGTGGGCAGTAGGAAAAATCTCTGCTAATCATTGAGGTGCAAAAGATGGGGATGCTGTACTTAAATATTTTTTTTATAAACTTAAAAACTTGGTTCTTATAAGTAAATAATCCTGAAAGGAAACGTTTTTGACCTTAACTATAATAACCATGAGAATTTATCATGGATGTAGAGTGTTATGTCTAAAGAGAAGTCTTTTTCAAGGTTACAAATACAGCGAAATGCACATGTTTCAATGTGTTTTTCAGAGTTCTCAAATCAGCGGTTTGGCTTTGATCCACAGAATAGTAGTATTGTTGTTACAGTGGCATTATTATTTAAAGTTTCTAAATTCTGATTTCTTTCAGTATTTAAATCACAGAAGGTTAATTAAAGCAGTTCTTTATTCTGCAACTGCTTGGGAATATTAACCTCACAAAGCCTGCATTAAATCACTGAAGTGATAGAATTGCATTTGCTTTATAAAATAACCCTACAAGAGCAAAGACAAAGCCATTTATAGTTCAGTGCCATTAATTGCTTGGCATTTAGATATTAGTGTAGGAGTCTATTAATTAACTTGATAGTAAAACTCTTGGAATGCAGGCTGATAAAAACTATTTTGTTTTAGGAGATTAGTAATCATAACTAGTGTTGTTTCTCTTACCACTCTCCTTATTACCCAATGATGATTTTATTTTACTATTATGGAGACCAAAATTAATATCCCAGAAATAATTTTATCTATACCTTTTGAAATGTAGCGGTAAGTTAAACAGAATAGTAAGTTTTTTCAAAAGATACCTGATCACATAATAATAGTCATTTACTTTATGATCCATTAATCTGGTGGCTGTTTTTAGACAAATGTATTCACACAAATGTTCTAGAAATAAATACACAAATCCCGGTTTAAAAAAAATTTCAAATGTGAATGGGACAGTACAGTAAATTAAGTGATAACATTGTAAAGTCTAAAAAATATTAATAGATCTGGATGTGTTTTTTCTATGTGAGCAGTATATATCCCAAATTTTAGTGGTCTTGTAAATTACACCTTATGGCCAGTTACGCTGCAGCAATATTCTCTTATGGCCTTTAAATTAACACGTTATTTTCCTCAGAGGTGGGGAAAATAAGTTTGTTAATGTTTCCTGGCATAAAATTTACCACTTTTTTTTTTTTTTGCTGCTCATATTTTCTTTAGTAATCAAATATGTTTGCTGTACGTATATTTAGTTTTATTTTCTGCATCCAGAACTGGGATTTTGTTGTGAAGACAATGTATTATCTGAATGTAGGTCAGCATATATTTTATATATATTCATTATCCTTCCGTGTACTTCCCTTTTACTGCATTTCTGTCCTACCGTAGCAGGATTTGGAATGTGCAGCTGAAACCTTAGAGGGTTTGTTAGTTGTTGCAATCAAGTGTGACCACCAAAGAATGAAACAGCAAATCAAGGTGAATAAGATAGTGCTTCAAAACCAAGTTACCTTACACGTGTTGACAAAACTGCTTGGTGGGGAGAGAAGAAAAACCGCTGGTCTTTGTGAGCTGTCCCTCAGTAAATCAAGCTATGGGAGGATACAGCCTCTCTCTCCACCTCTTCCTATGACTTCTTCCCAATTGCCAAGTGTCCATCTACAACCCCTGTTCCACATTCATGTTTTTAGGTAAAAAATGAAGCACAGGTATAAGGATTTATGGTTTTGGGTGTCTGCCTACAGAATTCACAAAGGTCTTGCTTTTTGACCCTCAGAAGAAAAAAATATATTAAAAAAAAAGTTTTCTTCCTCCTTTCCTCCTTCTTTGTTACCTACCAGTCCTTTACCAACTTTTAGCGAATATCACTGGTTTGTTTGTTTGTTTTCAGGGATGCGTTAGGGAATAGTCAGTGGTCTGGCCACAGATGAGGTTTAAGTTTTCATCGCTTATTCTCCACAGCCCTGTCCTCTGCCACTCCCAACGCCAGCCCAGTTGGGAATACTTTCTCTTGAAAAAATTGTGGTTGTGGCGATGGTGGTGAAGACTTTCCTACCTCAGAGATGAAAGCAATAGTTCACCTCTGTTGGTTTAAACTTGTATGTATTGTGCAGCCTGTTGGAGTGCTCCTGCAGCTAGGTGCTTACGTCTGTAAATTATTGTCCTCTGTAAATTACTGTTCTCTTTCCACTCCTTGGACTAAGACACTTTTCCACGTGGTGGCTGGGTTTAAAAGTTGTTTTGCAGGCACTTTCTTCAAGGACTGTGGAGGAAGAGAGGAGAGGAATGCAGCTGATGCTCTACCTCCAGTAGCCCCACAAGTACCACGCTACCCCTCTGCTGTTCCAAAAATTTAAGTTAACCCAGATGGCAGAGTCCAGCTGAAAAAACCCTCTTCACCAATGTTCTTGCAGGCTTTTGTGCATCTGAATTTCACTTGTGATTCTCCCATAGATGAGTAGTGGGTAAGCCTTGTGTCGGTCATTTCTTTTATGAGACTCTGTGTGGCGGAGTCTTAGGGAATGACATAACAGATGTCACATAGGTGTTGTCTATCACATAATGAGCTTTATATTTAGGGGAAAAAAATAAAATAAAAGCAAGAAAATAAACAAAAGCAAACAAAGCCCTCTCACCACTCAGTATTTACATGACTGCAGCAATGTTTCATGTTGCTTGCAGCCCTTCCTTACAGAGTCACAGGTTTTCCCGAGCCTTCGGGTGAAGTCCTGGCCCACGCTGCCGTGCCCCAAAGAAAACACTGCAAAAATATTTCCCAGCCTCAAGTGCGGAAGCCGCCTCCTCGGGTACCTCGCTGGATTGGCCCGGAGGTAGCAGCTGCTGTGGGCGCAGCTTTTCTCTTTATTCCGTAAGCTGGCGGCAGGGCCCCAGCCCCGCTGTAAGCTGCGGGCAGTCCCTGACCTCCTTTCTGCCAGCCAGCCGTATGCTCCCACAGCCGCCTCCGCCGCGGCGGGCGTCCGGGGCCAAATCCTGCCCTCTGGGGCACGCAGCCCCCCCGGCTCTCAGGAAAGGGCAGGCTGCAAATCCTGCCCCTCTCCAGCCTCCTGCGGCTTCCAGCTCCCTCCGGGGGTCTCGGCCCCGCTTGGCGTCTCGGGCCTGCCGAAGAGCGCGTCCCTCCCCGGGCCCTAGCAAGGAGTTATAGGCAGGACACCGGATGGCACGAAATCTGTAAGTCATCGCCTTCATGGGGTAGCTTGTCCCAAGTGAATAGAAAGAATAGGATGGTTTTAAAAAAAAAAAAAAGCAACCAACTGCCAACGCTCTTTTTCTTTGTTTGTTTTTCTTTTAAATATAGCTCTGTCAGTTAAAGGATGGGCAGGGAAAGGAAATACTGGGTGTAGAAAATGAAAGCGTGGTTGGGCTGCCCAACCTCGTAGGGTTTTTTAGGAAAAGTCCAAAAAGCTCTCTAAACATGGGGAAATTCATGGAAATAAAAGGCTTGCTTTACCTCTTACTTCCAAGTTATATTTATAGTACTCAGATTGCATCTTCAGGTTTTCTCTCATCTCCTCATTCATACTTGAACATTATGTCTGCAGAACAAAGAAGCTGTACCTTTTTTTTTGCCTGTAAATTAAGAATTGACAACCATTTATCGGGCTGTGAAATGTTAAACAGTCACATTTTAATACAAACACCAAACTTGCACATTTTTTTTTTTCCACGTGGAATGTTACGAGAGAATAAAACTAGAAGAAATGCCTTGTCTCTGATTAAATCCACTACTGATATGCTCTGTGATCCGTGGAACGCAATAGTGGGGGAAGGAGAATAGCAAGATAAGGGCTTCAGAGAAGGATTTCATCTTTGAGCTCTTCCTGCATCATTAGCTTAACGTGGCTCCTGGAGGCCATACAGGCAAGACATATGTAAAAATGGACTAGAGTGTTTAGGAAGAGGGACCCATCTTTCTTGTTAGCTGTTTCAGATTACCTGATATGTGACTGGAAGCTACCCTGTCCAAACAAATAATGTTCTTCCTCAGATGTGGGAGTCGTTTTTTTGACCCTATCTGCATTTAATGTGCTTTCAGTGTATTCTGCTGGGGAAAACTTTCCATAGTTAGGTAGTCTGAGTTTCTAATAACTTCCTGAGTGCTTAGATGGCTCATGGACGTGTGTAAGTAAATACGTGATCGAGGCTGAGATAATTATAATTTGCACCAACTACTGGCTGCTACAAGTACATTTTTTTTCTCCCTCCTGTGTCTTGAGACTTAACTCACTTATCAATTTGTGATAAGGGGGGATCATGAAGGCACAAAATGGTGTTCCCATTGTTGTAGACGTACGTGAATTAGCTTAAAAAAAAAAAAAAAAAAAAAGAAATCTAAGAAGCACAAGTGTTATGACTGAAACTGCAGATATCTTGGAAGGGGCAGCATTAATTACATTGAAGATCAGATGTCTTATTGATGGTGACTGCTCTACGCCCGAGACATCGAAACTGCAGCTCTTCCAAATTTCTCCAGGTGCCTGCTGCACCTCAGGACAGCTGCTGTCTTTGTCTCCGTTCAGGTGGTGGTAGCGGGCTGGCTTGAAGAGATCTACATATTCTGATTATGAGAAGGGTTTATTTACTTCATCACCTAAACATAGGCTATCACGCTGAAGGGGATTACTGGACTGCACTGGTAATCAACCTAAAGTGGTTTTGTTGGCATGGGACCTACCAAACCCTTTTTTCCTGCCATCACCTGTTCTGTCTCTGCACTTAAGAGACTTGCTCACTGGCTTGTGCACAGTGCTTGTGCAGTATCTTGCACAGCTGCAAGATACAAGTTTCCTTTTCTTTCAAGCTTTATTTGTTTTTTGTTCTTTTTTTCCCCTCTTTCTGATTCATAAAGGTCAAAGTTCAAGCCATATATATGCATTTCTTCCTGACCCAGCATCTACATCCCGTGGGACCTGTGCAGGCCATCTGCCTGAGATTCAGGCAGACCCCTCTGCTCTTTTGTCCTTAGTGGACCATTCCCCACAGGTTTGCATTCTGTTGCCGGCTTGCCTGAGCCTCGGTGTTGCTTGTGCCCTTGGGCATAACACCTTTTTCTGAGTACAGCCTTACCTGCAATATAGCTCTGGCAGGTTGGCTGTGCTTTGTGCTGTCAGAGTGTACAACTTAGGAGGTAATGTTTCAGGGATCACGGCTGGGCTAGAAGTTGGCTGTATGGGGACATGCCACCATTTAGGTAAGGAATATTTTTTTACTGTAGCTTTTTGCATCAGAAGGTATAAAGGAGGAGAAATGTTTTGGTGGGTATTTACCTACACAGCACAGTTACTTTGGTAAGTGATAAGAAGGAATGTCTTTCTATAGCCAGTGAGATAGGACTTGCCTCTTTCCTCTTCCATAGTATCCCTTCAGAGATGAGTAAAACAATTTTGTATAGCAGGGCTGTATGCTTCTTTTGGCTTTTATACTGGGTCCTGACCTCCATTCTCAAGTGATGTGGGGGAAAAAATTAACATTTGCTTTCAATTTTGCTGTTGTCACATTGCTGTAGAATTCAGTGCTCTCACACTTGAAGTCTTCTGTGGATCAACCAAATGAATCAAGGACACAAGCTAAAATAGTTTTTAATGAGTTCTTCAAATTGAAAAGTAGTATATTATTTTCCATAAATTATTTTGCTTCTACTTAACCATCGTGGTACTTATCTTCCTGGGTGGTCATGTTATCCCTCTGAAATTTACTGCAGTGGAAGTGGATGAAGCCTGAATGATATTTCTCACCCAGCCGTTCTTTAAATGTGGTTTCCCCAAAACATTAATGATTTCCCTATGCTTTCATTTTCCATTAAGAATAATTTAAACCGCTCCATAATTAGATCCTAATTTCTTTAGCAGAACTTAAAACAAGCGTGCGTTCCGTCTACATGGTTTTGAGCATCATCAGCACTATATTCATCCAGTTTTGCAGAGAAAACAAAAATGTGAACAGAATTGCTTGTTTTAAACTAGGTCCAGGTAGGGAACAAAAGCATTACACAAATTATATTATAAGTAATTATATTATTAGCATTGCATGTTACAAAGGAGAAGGTTGCCTATCTGTGGCCTGCTCCAGAAGGGATGCCATGCTGTTGACCTGGGCTACAATTTGATGGTTGTTGGAGCCAGGCTCACGGCTGTTTCCTTCATCTCTTCTCACACCCAACCCTTCCAGGGGCCATTCCTGCTCAGAAAGCAAAGCTGGGAGACAGGGGGTTAGTCTTCTTGCAAGCTTTAAGTTGCACCATTTCACAAAGTGGTCCTGTGAGGGCCCAACACAGGAAGGTGATGGTGGTGGTGGTGGTGGTGCCCAATGCCAGGAATGGGAGAGGCAGGAGCAAGGAGCGTTTGACTTCTCTGCAGGCCAATACATCGACTAATTTTTTTCCTCAAAACCTTTTAGTGACACCTCACATCAGAATTAGAGACTCAAAAAATTAGTAAAATGAATACAGTGTTAGAGAACAACAGCTAAGAAAACACCCTTCCATTTTCTTCCATACCCCTAAGACTACCCAAATCACAAGCTCCGTGTACCCCAGTTTGCCACCCAAGGTAAACATGCACATAAGCAGGAGGTGAATAACTGGCTCTATGAATGATGAGCAATTGATTATTAATGTCCAAATTTGTCATTTGTAATTGTACCTGGACTGATTTCTGAACAGCTTACCCACTTTGTAGGTTTTAGGCATCATGCACATAGGCACGTTCATGTTTTTCTTTTCTGGTGTACCTGTTTCAGAGTAGAAATATTTTTCAAAAACAGGCTGAACTTCAGCTATTTTGGAGTACATATTTATGACTTGCTGATTATTTCTCCTAGTGTCTTTTCTAAAATCTGATGGGGGAAACCCTGCTTTTAGTTATTTTACAACTTTGTTGACAGTTTGTGCTGTAACAGCTATGATGTGATTGGATTTGTGCCAAGTTGGGAAGTTCTGAGTGGAAACTTGTAGCCTTCTGTTTATGAAAGCCTGGATTTCTCTGTCACATGCACACTCGTCTTCTATGGGAGGAAGGTTTTTCTGTGATTCATTAGAAAAAATCAGAAGCTTTGCCTTGAAATCTGCTATCATTGACAGATAAAATACTGGGAGTCAAAGGAAAAGAAAAACAAAACCGCAGGGATCCTGGGGGAAGATTGAGCCTCAGTACCAGTGAGGGACTTCTCAGCCATGGCTGTAGCACATGTGGGAACATGCTTCCCTTCCCCTTATGTTTCCTCTTCAAATCCTTTCCTAGATGCTAGAAAGAAAAATGACCTTTCAGAACTGAAAGCGAGTATTGCCAATTCCGTGCATTTCTTCGGTGACGGACAATTTACCCTAATACCTCTGTCCTTATGTCTTATTTATCTCTCAAAATCTTTTTATCTAGTCTGTAATATGCTGAATGTTAACAAAATTTTCAAACATTGAAAAACTGAAGAAAGGCGGTAGGGATTTTCTCTCTCCTCTTTTTCAGGGAGAATGATATTAAGCACTGTTTTGGTTTTGAAGCCAACCTCTTAGTGTAACATGCTATTATTTAATCGTCATTATGTTTATTATACAAATGAAATGTTTTTATTGGACAGTGCGTATGTATAAACACACAAAATTATTCACATAGCCCCATGCACATTTCTTCTGGGAGATTCCTGTGTCTGAAACGTAGGGAGCAGAGCGATTTCTCACTTTTCAAGAGCTACTTTCCAAGTTGCCAGTCATCAAAGTATCCAGTGGCATTATAGTGAATATAGGGAAATAGGATGTGATTTCAGTCCTACTTGGAGTGCACGGGTGTCCCTATCATAACAAACATGGATGTCTGCAGTATTTGTTTCCAAACCTAATAGAGAATTGAGCAAATAGATTTGATTTTTCAATAGTTGTAAAGGGAGGCACTGTGAGCCTTACACATTTAAAAAGACAAAGGCTGCCATGTCCAGCTTCTTTTATGTGCACTCAGCATGTGGAAAGGTGCTCCACAGATTGTCAGATCGTCTTGAAATACCCAGGTAAAAGTAAATTCCGTTCACCATGCAATATTTCTTCTGAAAAAAAAAAAACAAAACCAGGCTCTCTCTGCACTCCCCCTTCTCTCCCCTGGAAGCTTCAGTAGGAAGTGAGGTTTCAAGTAAAATGCTGGAAATGTGGGAAAACCCATGCTTGGTACTTAGTGAGGAATAATAGCTCTTGACTTCTCAAAGCACAAAACATGTTTTGCTTCCCAGAAAAAAAAGTCCTAAGCCTTGGAATAATTGTATTTCTAGAATGTCTCCTAAGTGGAATATTCCCTTTATCCTTTTTTCACCACTCCTGGTATTTCTTTTTTTTTTTCTCTTTTGTTTCTGTTGGTGATTTAACAAGTGGTTCTTTTTTTGTACTTTGTTTGCAAAGATCTAGGGGAGCGAGCAGGAGGGTGAGCTGGAAGCGCAGACCTCAGGTGGCAGCAGGGTTTGTTGCAGATGTCTGTGCAGGGACAACCGGCGTGTGCGTGTGCGCGAGTGCGCGTGTGTTGTGAAATAAAGGGGAAAGCAGAGGTTTGCTCATTTGTTTGCCCATTGTGAAGCTGTCCTGCACCTTTCTCCTCCTTTGTGGCAGGGTGAAGGCTGCTGAATGGCGGCCTTGTGCCGTTTGTTGGTTTTAAACCTCGCTGCTAATCCACAGGAACCTGCTGGTGCGCGCAGCAGGAGCGCTGTGTGACAAGTGGAGATCTGGGCGGGGGGCGCGCGGGGGGTCACCGGGGATAATCATCATTCAGCCAGCAGCCTTTGTCACCCCTAAGCCTAATTGTTACCCTCTGCTGGTAACCACATTGAAGTGCTGGCCTTTTAAGTGCTGCTTGATTTTGCTTGGCACAGGCTCGCGGACCGGATCGTTCCTCCTTGGGTTTACATCCTCTCAGCTCCGCTGCGTTTTGTTCTGAGCCTCGCCGAGTTTTCGGCACCCCCTGAAGTAACTCAGGAGAGTCCAAAGCGACAGAAGGAGCCGGATGGAAACAGTTAACAAGTTTCTCCCTGTCAGGAGCAGGGCTCAAAATGAGGCAGAAAGCTTTCCTGCTCTGCAGGCCGGCTGGCCTGTGCAGCCTGCATAGGAGCAGTAACTTGCCCTGATAGGGATACTGGACTGTAGAGCAGCCCTCTGCCAGCAGCAGCAGCAATGTAGCCTTCACGGTACGGATGGGGGTGGCAGGGACACTTCCATGTCCCTCCCCGTGCCCCCTGCCTGGCCGCTTGCAGGCGCTGACTGAAGCTGAGGCCGTGAGAGGAAGGCCTGAGCAAACTACACTTCCCGTGTACAGGGAGGGGGAGAGGAGGATCGAATGATTTAAAAACAATAAAGAAAAAACCTGTAAGAGTGATATCTTTTTCTAACAGTTGGGAACTGGTTCTTCAGCTTTCCATGCCAGTTACCCGTGCTGAAGTAGGCTTTGCACTTTGTTTTCCTTGAAGAAGCTAGTGCAGGAGCAGCTAATGTGAAGCACAGCAGCTACAGCAGAGCCTGAACCTACGGCTTTGCAATGGGCAAGTACCTTGCACGTCGAGTAAGTTTGTGGGGTGGGAGAGGGTTGTTTGTTGGCCCCCTCAGCCCCTTGGCGGTGGGTTGTGTGCCAGCCATTACCTAACGCTGCTTGGGCTTGCACCAGGAGGAAAATCCCCAAGTTGGTGGTGCGGGCTGTGGAGCTGCTTTTGATCAAATACACTTGCCTCTGAAGCACTTGGATGCAATGCGACTGTCGTCTCTGCCGCCCTCTGACAGGCAGCTTCTGAAAGTCAGTAGTAGTGATGGTAAATCTAGGGTTGCTACAGGCATCTGGTTACACAGCATGGTTACAGTCTTATTTTCAAGTCCAGTCCTTCCACCTGGCTCAGTATTTCATCAGGAGGCTCGATAATACATCGAAGAGTAGGATGAACATTTTGACCATTTAGTGCTTGCTGCTCTTTTAGGATAGAAGCGGGCCATGAATTTGTCAGGCTTGTCTGTGTGTGTTGCCCCATGTTGCACTGGTCTGATTCCCTACCACCCCTTGGCACATCTGCCTGCTGCGGGGATTTCTTCGCGAACCGTGCCAGCCCTAGTGGTACCTGTGTGGACTTGGCACTTCGTCAAAAAGATGTAACCAGTAAAAAATAAAAATTCAGCACTCAGCTGTTGTATTTTCACCCTTCTGTGATGTGCATTTAATTGTAATTACTGAATCAGGTTAATAACTCTGCAACTGTTTTTTCAGGACATGTCTCAGGAAGGCTATGGAACCAGATCTCAACCCCCTATGGCCCCAGGAAAGCCTAACCATGAAGACTTGAATCTAATCCAGCAAGAAAGACCATCGAGCTTACCAGTAAGAGACTAATGTTTCTGTTACCATACAATATTTTAAAATGAAAGCACTTTATGTAGGACCTCATTGTACCTAGAATAAGCGGATGAGAAATACTGAAAAGAGCAAGTTGATCGGAATGATTTTTATTTTTTTTTTTAAAGGTGGGGCAGAGAACAAATAGCCTGTGTATAAGTGGACTTAGCTTAGGGTTTTTATTGGTCCAAAATATCCCCGTGCATCCACATTTTATATTTGTGCACATGTATTTGCATAGAGGAAATGGACTGATATTTCTTTTTGTCTTTAAGAATTCTGTACTTGCACAAAACAATCTGGTGAGAAAGAGGCTTTTTTCTGTGCCCTTTTCTAAGGATTTCAGTGTATTTTGATTTAGAACACTGCCTCCATGAGTTGTTTGTTCCAAACCCTGAGCATAAATAACGAGTTTGACATGTTAATTCTGCTACGGTCTATTACTACAGTCAGAAGTGCAGAAGAGGGAATGGTAATGATACTTTGGCTAGGTTGATTGTTTGGCTAGAAGATTATTTTGGACTAGCCTTTCTTAGTTTTCTGAGCTCTGTGCATTCTGCTGTGGGGGAAACAGCACATGTAAATACCATTTGCAAAGACACTGCAGCTACTTGCATTGTTAAAGCTCTAATTTCACTGTAATGGACAAAGTACTCTTTGGACTTGTCTCTGTATGCTACTGTTGTTTTAGGGATTTCCTTGTTTTTTGGTAGTAAAACAGTATGAATTTTAACCAACCAGAATACGGTCAGCTTGAAAGATGAAAACTGTTCATAAATTACATGACCCCTGGCTTATAGGTATGGCAAACCTATAGAATGTTTCCCCCGGTTCACTGAGTGTGTATTCATTTCCAGTTAGCACTGGGATTCCTCTGAAGAGTTCACCTTATCGAGACACTGAATGTATGTGTGAAATCTGGTAGACTGTTGTATATTTTACCTCTGACACATGGCACTATTGTCAACCCTTAAAAATAGGGTAATAACTTTAAAATGCCACAAAGATGTTTATTTCTTTGGCACCTAGGAGAGTACATATGCCACAAATTCTGTCTTTACATGATGTTAAAACATGTATGCTTCAGGAGAAGCTATGAAAACTGGTGTGAGAAGAGCTATCCATTTGCTTTGAACTAGTATTAATTTTGACAGTTTTTCAGGGAAGCCTTTTTTAAGTAGACTAATTTCTCTGAACAGGTCTCAAAAGTGAACAGTAGCAATTACTTTTAAAATAGTAGTTATTGGACATGGAACTGTTCTGGCAACAACTAACTACTTCAAAAAGCAGAAATATTTAAAAGGACTTTTTACCTCAGCATTTCATGAACAGTGTTTATAAGGACGGATAGAAATAGTTATTTATCAGCTAATGTTCTAATTTGCCTGTGTTTTTTCTTAAACAATTGTCCTACTTTTAATCCATACTCTGTTCTACCTCCATCATCATGATATCTAAGCAGACTGTTGGGTATTATCTGTGTCCCTAAGTGTTTGGTATATTTAGTAGCTCATTATTATTCTAGGTATGAGTAAGCTGGCGTGGTATTAACAGTGAATATTAACCGTTTTGGCCATGTAGCTTACACTGTAGGTTTGTCCTAAATGTTGTTATTCACACACTTCACTACAGAAAAGCTTTAATCCATAGATCACTTACATACTGAAAAATCTTGCTGTTTGGTCAGGGATGGGAGGTATTACCATTTTGTGTTTTGTTTTTGTTCCAAATCTAAATACAGCTGTAACCCTTCACATACGGTGACATTGTTTTTTCGTAATGTGAGCGAGCTTCCTCTTACTTCCAAGGAAAAATGCCTTAGAAATTAGGAATAGCCCATACGTTCATAGTATCTTGAGCATGATGAAGACTTTAATATATGTATAGCTCTGTTGGGGGGTGAGGATAGCTTGACCATATAAATAGTTTTTTCTCCCCTTGAGCAAGAGGTCTGTGTTCAGTTTTCAGCTGCTTATGAAAACCTCTGATCGCTATTCCTCACTTAGCATTCCTAGCTCTAGTGTCAGTTTGGGATGCTAAATGTGGCTTCTTAAACTTGTTTTCGAGATAATGCTGTTCTTGAGGGTAGTCAGTAAGCCGTCTTTGTATATTGAAGCTTGAAGTGATAGTGGTGTTAAGCTTTTAATAAAATTTGGTTATGTTTTGTTTCACGGTATTCTGATATTTATACAATTTGCCCGTTATCTTTTTATTTCTTAAGGGCATTGTGTAAAGTCACAGCAGCTACATAGTGAGCTTATGCGAATGTCTAAAAACAACAAAAGAGATGTAACACTAAATGCTGAATGGTGTTCTCTGATGTGGCTTTGAAAAAAGAGTTTCCCTTTGATGAATTTGAAGAGGAGCTGGCCACTTTCTGCAGCACTGAATGCTGACTTGTGTCATCCTTTTGGAGAGTTTTTTTTTTTTTCAGCAGGTTTGTGTCACAGTAAGCACAGCTAAACAGCTCAATAGTTGTTCCGTTTCCTTCACACGTTGTATATAAAAGTCCTGGCATGAATGTTCCCATAAAGTTCAAAGCAGACAAATTTGTAATGTGGGTTGGTAGCAAATGGCTACAAACAAAATATGGCTTTATTAGCTACTTCTAATGGCCTGTCAGATTCTATACAATGCTTGCTTTCCTTCTCCTAAATGCTCTGATATCTGAAAGGTTTGACCTGGAGGTCTTTAACCGTGTGGAGTCACTGAGAGCCCAAATGAAAAGTTGCACAGAATAGTGCTCCGAGCACTTTTGTTGGGGTCACAATTAGAAGGAAATCTCAGGCTTTTGAGAAAACATGGGAGTTAGGTACTCTGTGAAGGAAAGGAAGTAATAAACAGAAACTGTTCCCTCTTAGAGTGGAGGAATAAAGGGGGAGAAGCCTGAATGCAATTGTCTGGAGAACAGCTACTACCGAATATATTTGCTGAGATTTAAGGGATAATAGCCAAATACACATTTCTGCTATTGTGACAAAGATAGAACAGACTTACGGGAAAAACCTTCCAAATGATCTATCTGCAAATTTGTTGTTGCAGTAAAGGAGCTTATGTCAGTATAGGCTGTGTGTGTCTGTGAAGACTAATACTTTGTTTTGCCTTTAATGAGTAATTTTGTAAATGTTCTTGTTGGATTGTATTGATAGAACGAAGGGCGGAAAACATGAGTGAATTTAATTTTTTATTGGCATCAGCATGAAAGCAGTTTCAGATAGACATTGTTTTTTTTTTTTTTTTGCCATTACTTTGCTTTATTAAGGTCCTTTTTTTGCTCAGCACCAAGCGTGGTTGTTGGAGGTGTGAGGTCAGACGGCCTACCCAAGGTTGCCAGACTTTTGAAACGAGGGTTTCTGCCGATTTCTTCTTGTTGCAACCTGTGGGTGAGGTTCTTGAGCTGCGGTAAGTCCGGGCGGTTGCAGCCCTGCCGTGTGCCCTAGCACCTCCTCCACCCTCACTGCCTAGCTCAGAAATAATCACCCTTCTTATTTCTGGGTTAGTTTTTGACTGAATCACTGTAATTGTGTGAGCATCTGTGGTACCGCAGAGGGGGAGATGGGAATGTATAGGTACAGAGGGAAAGGGGAGAGTGAGACTGCCACAGCTTTGGTTTTAGCCACGTCCTAGAGGACTGCATGGTCTTCCTGGAGGGGTTTGAGATGCTGTCATCCCGTCAGCTGAGACGTGGTGGCAAAGCAATGCTCTTAGTCCTGCCCCACAACAGTCACCGGGCTCTAAACAGGCAGAGGACGGCTCGATCAGAGTAAGCTGTAGTGAAATCACAGCCTCGGCCTTGTAAGCTAGCTTGGGCGTTGTATCGTGCCTACTGGAGGTGTTGGAGGTGGAAGGCTGGATCTGGAGTGGGGGGAACTGCTGCTTTGCCAGGTCACTCAGACGTCAGTGCTCACACGTTAGTTCTGATACCACATTTTCACTGAGTCTTTTCATGGAGGCAGAGCAACCTGTATGTGACACAAAGCAACAGCAAGCATGCTGTTCATATACGTGGAAATGCACGGAAAGGTTTGGGAATCCACACTCCCTGTCTGATGTCCAGAATATGAAGTAGATTGGAAAATTGTCTCCATCAAGAAGAGTTGAAAACAGTTTCCAGTATAGTTGGAGTAACTGTAGTTAAGAGTTAGTAGGAGACGCCTCTTCTTTTCTCAGAGGTTAAACTGCTGGGATGAAGGACTCTGGTGACATTTATACAGGGCTTAGTTCAGTAAGCCCTGATCATGGCTGAGGGTGTGGGCACTACCATGATGTAAACATTAATTACCACTGTAGCCCCTCTGGTAAGGAAAAATGATCATAAAAAGAGAGATAGTACAGCAGCAGTCTTACTTTGCAGACCGTGTCAAGGTAAGCAGAAGTAGAAAACTTGATTAAAATAAAAGTGATATTTTCAAATCCAGGATGTTGTTTCTGGTTTAAGAAAAAAAGAGGGGGAAAATCTGTAAATGGATCCCTGGTAACTCCCGGGAGGTAAAAGCAGTGTGCAGTTGATAGAGCTGTGGTAGCAGTTGTGTCCTGTAGCTCTGTGCTATTTGTGTCTCCATCTGAAAATAACTGGGAGTATGTTAAACCATGAACAAGAAGGAAACACATGTAATACTTGTGAATTAAATTCTCCATTGTTTTTGCACCAAGTAGGATAAGACTGGTGTGCCTCTTTCCCGCTTTCCTTTCTTTTTCTGCAGTGTTGTAAAATAACTGAATGATCTTGTTTTCCTTTGTTTGGGTCAAGAAATTTTAGCTGAAAATTGTTACTCTGTGAAAGAAGATTATTGACTCAACAAGCCTTCAATTTTCAGTGAATAACACTCCCACCCTCTAGCTTCAGGAACATGTGGTGCATGCATTCTATTTTAAAGTACAGACTGTAATTTAAAACTGAGGCAGTTTGATGCCCCACTGAACTTTGTTTAAGCCTGGAATAAAAGGAAAAAAGCCTCAAGTTGCAAAGAAGTGACTAAGCTTTCTCAAATGCTTTTCTTAGCTGTTATGCATGTAGTTGGAAAAAGTTGCTATTTTCTCCAAGTCATTTTAATTCCAGATCAAGCGCGCTTGATCTAGCTTGTTTCTCTTTTCTTGCCGTTCCATGTAACAAACCTGTTGCTAGAATAAGCCTCATGCAATCCGTATGTATAGAAATACAAAGTGTATGCATTTGAGTGTTTCTGAGGTGCAAAACATTGGTGCTGGCGTTCATGCAGGTTCTGGACATGACCTCCTGTGTATGTCCTGGAGTAGGTGTGAACAGTGGGCCGAACTCAGGGCAGCTTCACTGAAATAATATCCGTCATGATATTATAGGAGGGATGAGCTTAGCTTTGTGTGTTTGTGACATTGAAAATCTTGGCCCACACAATGCTCATGCGTTTTTACATTTGACTTCTGTGGGGGCCAGGATTTCATGTAGGTGATCAAACCAATTCCGTCATAGAGTCAGCCTATATATTCATTTTCAAGCCCTATTTTTGGGCAAAAGTACTATCAAGGTAGTGCAGAGCACCCCTGAGCTTGTTGTGTGTGTAGTGGTAAAGTGGAACACTGAAACTAAAATAGTTGATTATTGAATTTAGTAGTCTTGCTATAAAAATTAAGCTTTGTAATGTGAAGAGACAGTCCTGTTGTTAATCATTTGTGTTTTGTGCTTTACGGGATTGCTTGGTTTTGCTTGATAGGATGATCAGATTTATATTAAAAACAGTGCTATGGCTGCTATTGAAGTATGAAAACTAATTTCATTAAGTACTGTAAAAAAAAAAAAAAAGCTTGGTTATTCCATCAAGTTTTCAGTTCTCAAAACACTCTGCATTTATAATGGTTACATTATCCCTGTAACAACAAGATCACTCATTTAGGATCTAAGAAAATTTAGAAATGCAAAAAGAAATACTTAGCCTGACCTCTACGTGAAACTTACTTGGGAAACCTGATAAGGGATTATAGATCCCAGTAGTGGATAATGTTGCAAAAACTTGTATTTAAATAGGCCAATATTGTCCTAGGTGGAATATTAAAGTATTAGTAGCTTTTTCCTGCAGTGTTTTTTTGAAGCCATTAGGAATTGCCTCGATGTGCTTTTTGCCTCCGAATACCAAGGCAGTATTGATTTTGACTCAAGAATTAAAGAAACCAGATCAAGTCTGGGTGGTTGAAGCCTTTTTCCCTTCCAGCTGTTCCCTCCCCAGAGGCTGCCACCCACAGAGCAGGGCAACTGGCACAACATGGGGGTGAGCCGCAGCCCCCCGCCTTACTGAAACGTGCAGGGCCCGGAGCTGCTGCAGCACAGGCGGCTTTGCATGCACGGCCCAGAGGTACCCGCCTGCTGCACCAGCTGTCCTTTTGGCCTGCCTCAGTTTCCAAGTCGGTCCCTTCAGGTTGTGGATTTGGGAATCTCATTCGAAAATGGCTGGGGCTTTGGATTTCCTGGGGGGTGATTGGTTGTTTTTTGGATTTGTTTTCATTTTTTTGAATATTTTGCATACTGTGTGTACA
This sequence comes from Anas acuta, assembly GCF_963932015.1. Lineage (NCBI taxonomy): Eukaryota > Metazoa > Chordata > Aves > Anseriformes > Anatidae > Anas > Anas acuta. The sequence continues at coordinate 54,369,283 of NC_088981.1, forward strand.
CATATCGTTGTATAAAAGCATGCATGCCTCATCTGTTCAGCTATTTGTAAATTTTGAGTTGATAGCATGCTATAAATTCTAAAGCTTAATATATTCACTGGCCCATATTTTTTGTTCATGCCTGTGTGAACTTTGGGATTGCCAAACAGAAAGTAAGACAAAAGAGTATTACTGGAATACCATTTCAGGAAGTATCTGAGACACCGTATTTGTGCCTTTTTTTCCCTTTATTTTTACCGCAAGTACTCCTGTAAGATAGGATATTTTCTTCCTCCTAGAATGACTCCTTTACTTGAGCTCACCAGCTGTCCGGAGAGGTGACCTCAGCTTCATAACCTTGACTAAACACAGTGCCTCATTCCGGCCAGCAACATCTGAAGCCTAACAGTAGATGCCTTTTCTTCTGCCATCCGTCCCTGCTTACTTGGAATGAGCTGGCTTCTGGTGCTATTGTTGCAACTCTCCTTTTAAAAACAAAACCAAAAAAACACATGACTAGGCTTTGATCTGAGGCTTGCTTCTGTGCAAGCAGGTGTCGGTGCATTCACACTCAAAGTGTTAAGGTTTCACAGTGCTTTTCTACTGTTGATGGTGTATCCACAATTGCTAGGGATTTGGGTACAGCCACAGTGTAAATGCTAGGTGTTTGTCACGTGCTACTTGTTTGGTAGTACTATGCTGCAATTCCAGTGAAGTCGGCCCTGTAATGTGAGGCCGTTCACATGTTTTGCTTTATTTTTCTGAAGTTTGAAACTATTTTTAAATTTTTTCTCAAATCTGCTTTCTTGAAATCTAATGTCTTCTGTAACGCTTAATTCTCTTCAATTTTCCTTCCTTTGCTGTAGCTGCGTTAGATTCACTATGAAGTCATCCCGTAAAGAAGACTATTCACGATGGCTTTTGTAGTCTATGCTGTGTGCACTGTGGTGCTCTGCAACTTACTGCATCAATTTTTGTTAATGCCATACAGATTACTAGGTGCCATTTCCCCGTAATTCCAAACACAGCTACAGTCCCAAAGGACCGAGGGTCCCCTTTGAATTGGCAATGTCATTTCAGGGGGTGAAACATCGTAACGTGCTGAAATCAAGATAGAGAAGCTGGTAACATCAGGAGAAGGGTAAGGGTACTTTCAGTACGCAGTGTTTAGGCTTTTGATCTCTTTCCTTCCATGCAAACAATTGCAGATGACCCTTTTAATCATCTCAACCTATGAAATGAGACTTATTGTGCTAAATTAGAACGAGGACCTGAATTTTGATGCACATTTGAATAATTGCATTAGTATAGAAAAATATGTCATTCTGGATCATTTATTTCACATCTTAGTTAAGTGGCATGAATTTATAACTGAACATGTTTTTTTTCACTTCTCAAAAGGGTAATTCTCTTAACAGTGTGTCTTCCGCTATATTATTGAAGCTAACGTTTGGGAAGTAATATAAAGATAAGCATACATGAGATTATGTATTCATATGTTTGCATGTAATAATACATTATGCATCTGTAAGCTTTAGAAAGGTTTGCTGAATACACAGCAGTGGACCTAGTTAAGAGAACAAAGCTTATTTTATGTCATAGCATCGTAAGATGTATGCTCGTGTGTACATCTATATTACTGTAAATGATGAACAGCTTTTGCATAAAAGGTAATGAAAGAGGTTTGAAGCATTCCTGTTTTTTTTATTAAACTGCAAACTTGAGAGTAGCCAGTACTTATTTTCCACAAGTATGGGAATAAAGGAACTGAAAGCGATCTGAGATTTTTAGACTCACTTATAAAATCAAAATAACTTTGAAAGATTATATAGGTATATAAAGTGGTGTATGGATTAAGTGCACACGTTAGCCCTAGTGAACTTGTACGTTATGGGTTATAGCAATGCCAAGTGTTATCCCTCCATTTTAGACTTTTATAGTGAACTGAAAGCCTTACCATACTGCAATGGAGATGGAAGAAAAACTCCAGATTCTCTTTCCCTTGTTTAATTTACAGACCATGTCAAGATTTTAATAATAGTGCTTAATAAAAACTTTATAAAAGCCTAATTTTTCCCCATCCTCTTTGTTTATTGTATCATTAGATGCCTACATGAAAGTAGGAAAAAAAGTTGTTCAGTGCAATTTTCAGCACAGTTCTTCAGGATTTATTGAAACAGGGCTATAAAATTGTAGGATCTGTTTTGTTTTGTTTTTTTTTTTTAATAAGTAAAATCTCATAGTTGTGGCTTCATTTGGATTCTCTCTTAGTCCATTTACCCTCCATCTTCACTCTTTTCCTTTGTTTTGCTTGTGCCTTTACAGAAGGCTTAGGAAGACTGTATATACACCATACTGGTGTTTTTAAATGACTGCCGATTCTTCCGGTGTGGCTCATTAGACATCTTGTCCTGTTGGAAATCACAGTAACAGCCTTTCTGTTCCTATTCTGAGGTATGACAAAGTACAGATATTTTTTTTTGGCTCTGGAAGACTTCATCTGCCTCTGGCCAGAGGGCTCTTTGGCGGTCGGACTGCAGCATGGGGTGCGAGGGCCTGTTTAGGCTGCCCATGGAGCAGCCTTGCTCAGCTGCAAAGAGACAGAGGTCACATACCAGATCCCATGAAAGGCACTTCTTACATATACTTACAGACACTTCAGCTCTTTAGTCTTTTGCTGGTTAGATTACAGAAGAACCTGTCCAAAAAAAAAAAAAAAAAAAAAAAGCGAGTAGTGGTTTCTAGTGCCTGCTTTTTAATGCCTGTTTTCACAGCAGTACAGGTCAGATTGAAGTAAATCCTGTGGAACCTTTACCTTATTTTTGCCAGAAAAATGAACTTTCCCCTCCTGTATAATAATGTTGATTGCTTGACCTCCATTTCCATGGAGATGTGGTCAGAGGGCTGTAGTCAGCTAGCCACTCAGGGCGAGAGCTATCTTCTGTCACTTACGGTGTGCAGTGACACTACAGGTTTGAAATGTAATTAAAGCACCTATAGGCTGACACTCTTTTTTTCCTCACCACCCACATCCATGAAAAATGTAATTTGGAAACAAAACATGAACAGCCATGTGAAGGTTTTTAAAAAATTATTCAGTTAAAAAAAAAGCAACCCTTCTCTTATATTTAGTCTTTAACTTTGCTAGAAAAGCAGTCCTTGTTTAAACTAAGACATTGTGCATAAGCTCTGTGCGTTTGAATTTATCACAGGCTCCAGATTCCTGCATGCTCTAAAATAGATGCCATGGGCTCAGTTTTGTCAGAAACCGGATTTTGTAGCCCCCGAAGCTTGTGCATTCGTGATTAGCCAAGGGCAGATCGGGCTGCTTAATGCGTCCCACCAGCCCCGTCTGGGTTTGCTGGCTGGGTTCAAGCACCCGTCCCAGCCTCACCAGGGTGGGTGACCAGACCTAGCAGCAAGCGCTGCCCCTCGTTGCATCGTGGATGGGGAGAGCACGGTTCGGTGCCACGAAGGGCTGTGCATGGCTGCTCCTGTGGTGAAAGGGAGCCAGCAGCGTGCTGCCTGCTGTGCCACCCGGGACCTAGGGGGCTTTGAACGCTGCGGGGAGGGAAGCAGAGCCGTGCTCCCCTGTGAGGCCTGGGCCAAGCAGGCCGGATGAGAACATTTTGGGGCCATTTTTGCTCGGATCTGCACATCTGAAAGCCTTCTCCTTCCCTGCGAGGGTTTTCCTCCACCGAATCCATCTTGCGCGTCGCCCGGCTCTTTGAATCCAGCACGACCCGGAGTGGCAGCCCTCTCCCCACGCTGCGTCCCCACTACACTCTGAACCCGGAGCCCGGCGGCCCGGTCCCCCCTCTTCCCCCCGGGCTGCCCCCGTGCCGGCGGACATGGCGGCGCCGCCTTTGAAGCCGGGCGCTCCGGCGGCGTTGCCAGGGCGACCGGGCGGGCAATGGCCTCCGGCACCCCGCGCCCGGCCCGGCCCGGCGGCTGAGGGGCTGAGGCGATAGGGCGCAGTTCGCTCTCCCAGCCTCGCGCTGTTAAATGCGGAGGCTTTTCGCTTTTTTGTTGTTCTTCTCTCCCCTCCTTCGGTTTATGCATTATTAACAGCCGCTTTCCTGTTTTGCTTGTAACGTTTTATGGGCTTTTTTTCAAACACGTAGTCAGATTTGCTCGGTTGCTCCTCTGTTCGCCGGGACTTAACCCCTTCTCTCCTTCATCTTCACAAACTCGCGGGGAGGCCTCAAAGGCTTCCGACTGCTCCCATTTAACATGTTAAAAACTGGAAAAGGATTTTTTAAACTATTTTTTTTTTTTGAAGCGTTCTGGAAAGCAGCACAGATTGCTCAGCTTCTGGCGTTTCACTGAAGTCAGCATGCGTGAGCCTCGCTGCAGCTGCGAGGGGTTCAAACCAAGCAAGTATTTTGGCTGGGCACTGTAATGGCTGTGCCCGTTTCATCCTCTCTCCGTGGCGTTACCCCCTTCTCTGCATATGCAGAGTTTTGTTAGCAGCCTTCAGAAGAGAAGCACCTCGTGGCTGAAAAATTGGAACCAAAAACCCCAGAACAATTCGAGGGATGTGTTGTTTACCCCCATCACCTTCCTCTTTAACACTGAGCTGGCGAAGTGCATTTAGATAGGTAGAAATATTACAAACACAAGCTGCAGGCTTTGTTTAGCTTTTCCAGAGCTCTAAAATATAGCTTTCATTTTAGTCTCTAGTAGGAGGCATATATCCAAGGGCTGTCAAATGCTGTGGATACAGGGATTCAGTTGTCCCTGCAGACACAGTCCCTGTACAAAAACTTGGAGGCTAACAAGCAAGCCTAGCATTCATAATTCCCCCTAGCGCCCTCATTTTTAGGTTCTGGGTGTGGGATTGTGTATTTGTTATTACAAGGAGGTACTTACCGGCACCTAGAGGACCTTGCTTTGTCCGTCTGAATCTAGCCCAGATCCTGCTTCCCCAGATACTTCAAAACACATCTCAGGAAAAAAACAGATGTTCCTCAATTTTTGTCTCTTTTTTATTTTTCCAACAACGTGTAGTGATGTTGATATGAACAATACTTCCATCTTCAACGCTCGGTGTCTCAAAGCACTGCATTTGTTTTTTCATGTAGCTCTTTTGTGTGAAGCCAACACGCACCCTCAGTGCTGGTTGGAACAACTCAAGTAAATCCATTCCCTACCTCAGGGAGGCCCTGGGATAGATGGACGATGGAGAGTCCCCCTAGCTCCTTGGCCACCTGAGGCCAGCACAAAGCCCATCTCTACTCTTGGCCTACAGCAGCTGTGGGCTGTGTCACAGCCTAGCCTGGAGTCAGTGTTTTGTAGTGTTGTAGAACATGGCAATAATGTGGTTTTAAAAGTTTGTTTTTTTTTTTTTTTAATGTATACTTTTTAAAGCATGTTTAATCTACTCTGCGTGGATATTGTACTGTACAGCTGAATATATTAAATAGGCCGGACTGGAGGTTTACTCTCATCTCCTAGCGTTATGGATATGAATTTCATCCTTTGAGTTGCATTCCCCTTGAATGTGCAAATTTTGGGAAAATTAGAGAAAACAGTTTACATTCCATTAATAAGAAATTACTAATTGCTTATAAAACAGGCATATCTTTATCTGCACAGAGCTTTTCAAAGTTGCTGCTTAATCTTTTTTCTTTTTTAATCACTAAACAAACATGTCTCAGCAGTCGCTGCATGTGAAACCAAAACCTGGACGTGGACAAAAAGCAAACATCCTACACTAATTTTCATTAGCATATCCTATCTCCTAGAACATTTATTTTTTCATCTCCTTGTAAATTGATTTTTCACATGCTTGTGACTGATATTTGAACTGTGTGTTTGTAGTAACTGACTTCTATAAAAGCTAGGTCCTGGATCTCCCAACATGAATATATTATGGAGGTGACCTAGTGGGCCTATAGTTAAGGTTGCATGGAGTTTTCACTTAAAACAATGTTTAAATCCCTTAATTAAACATTAAAACTTGCGCAAATTCTCAAACATGGACTGTTTCAATAAAGAGGATAAACTTTAATTATTTAGGTACTCAATGTTCTTCTTAGTGCTGTATTTGCAGAATTCAGAACAACTTAAAATTATGCCTTCCTCAGATTTTTCCAGAGTCCCTAGTATTTTCAGTTTCTTCATTTTCTTAAATCTTTTGTCTAAGCCATTCATTGATGCAAGTTGTCATATCCTTGCTGGCTTCATAGAACCATAAAAATTTACATAAAATGTTTTAACAAAAAGCAGTTTGGTTTTATTTATAAGAACGCACAATACAGAAGAGCGTATAGAAGATACAAGTTGAGAACAGTATACTGGTTATTTGTAGCTGATACTAGTCTTTTACACCAGTGATTTGGAATCAAAAGAACAGACTGGAGAGTCTATTAAAAAGAGAAATACCACATGGAAGCAAAATCCAGATCTGTGCCTAAAAACTAGTAGCATCTTTTCTGTGCAGAGGATTGTTTCCAAATCAGTCAATTAACACCAACTGCAGTAGTCCCAAACTGGTGTAAACTCCCCTTTGCTTTCCTCTATCTACTTATGCCTTGAGGGCCCAGTTCAAACTTTGCTGAAATCAGTCTTTCACTGATTTCCATAAGTTTTGGATTAGGCCAATTAATTCTTATGTTCATTCTGTCCAGTTGTCACCCTGCTCCTCTGTATTAACAGATGTTTTGAGCCTTTTTCTTTGGACAGGGTCTGTAAACCTACCGTTTCCATCTGTGCCTGCTGTACCTGTAGTGATCAGTGAGCACGGTTCCCATTGTTAACACTTGCAGCCTTCTGGCTGAGCTATAATCACATTCTTCAGCACAGGCGGAAGTCCTGCTGAAAACAGTGTATTTGCAAACAGTTCATAAATGAAGAAAAATTCCTTTAGAAACCAGTATTACACGTGTAAGTACTGTCTGTATCCAGACTCCTTAGCCTCCAGCAATTCCTCTAACTAGCTGGAAATACAGACAAAATGGCCAGGAAAAAAAAAATTCCTCAGTAGCTTACAGTGTGTGGAAAATTTTTCATTTAAGTCTTTTAGGCCAGGATGTGTTTTCCCATCGTTTCCAGCTGACTGCCACTGTGGTCACGTATGCTTGTTAGTTCATGTCTCCTGTCCATTGAAACACTGCAGCAAATACAGTCTGCAAAAATGCTTACATGAGAAAATGTCGTTTCAGAGTATGCTAGTTCTGGAATTTTGGAAAATGCAAGTGCTATAGCCTGTGATTTCACACCAATACCATAAAAATTAAAAGTTACTTATTAGTTTGAAGAATTGCTTATTACTCAGGCATTGGATGAGGAGAGAAATCCACAGGAAGTTCTTGTTACCTCCACCATATGAGTAGGTTCTCAAGCTCTTCCAGAGTAGGGATTGAAATGTTGGAAGTGAAAAGGGCCTGTTGCAAGCTTCACATGGAGAAAAGTAAGTGAAACAAGCTGGTGATGGTCATGCTTTTAACTGACTCTGCTGTGTGTGAGCAGACTGAAGCAACGCGTGGCAGGGAAGAATACATGAGAGAGCACCTGGGAGTGGAATAATGCAGAGTCAAACGTTTAAGGGTTAGAATCTTTGGCAGTATCACCATTTTTTTATATTTTTTTTTTTTGGGGGGGGAGGGGGGCTGTTAGGCTGTGCAAATTCTCTTCATTCTTTTTGTGTGTGTGTGTGTGTGTTTGAAAAATAGGTCCAAACACACTGTATACGTTGTGACAGTAAGGGGTTAAAGAGATGTAATTATGCATTCTTCAGTAAGTGCTCTGCAGTCAGCAGTACAGCAAGGATTTTATAGAAGCTTAAAAAAAAAAAAAAAAGGAAAAGAAAAGAGATGACGGAGGGAGAATATGGAGAGAAGGTCAGATCCAAGGATTCTCCTAGGGTTTTCTCATGTTTGCTCTTCCTTTGTGGCTCGTTATGCTCTCTCCTGGTAGAAACAGAAGAAAGCATTATGGCCTGTTGGTTCCTCCTACTGATAATGTACATCTGATCTTTTTGCTTTGTGGTAGTGGTAGAGGTGAATTTATGGATTTAGTTCCTGAAGGAGTTCTGAGCCATCCTAGAGCCTGCCACGGTCCTTGTATATTCCCCAGCTCTTTTTTATTACAAGAAGTGCATTGCAGCCCTGTGAACACCGAACATTTCAACAAACACCCTTTTTCAGCTGTGGTTTACCCATTTTGTTTGAGAGGATTTGAATTTCCAGCAAACCCATCTACTGGGAACAGTTTGTTTTGGATTGTTTGGGAGTGATTCGGCTGGATGAGTGGAAGTTCTTGCACTCAGTATTTCAGACCGACCTGGCTGGTAAAGGTAAGCTTTCATTACTGATGACTTAGCTTTTGAGGTTCCAAGGGAAAAAGTAATTTATTTTTTTCCCCTGCATTCCATGATTGTCCTTTTGTTCTTCCAGGTTGTGGGTTGTTCTGGAACGGCTGCAGTAGCAAAGCAGAGCAGCACTCAGAACGGGCAGGACGCTGGGGACGCGGGTCATCCCGCACTTCCATCCTGGGAGCTAGCCCGAGCTCTGACTTGCTGAGTCATTCAGTGTACCAGATCCTTCTTTTTTATTGAACCAATTTGATTTGCAGTTGGATTTCAACATAACAGCAAAGCCTTTCTGGGAGATATTTGTGTGTTCAGTAACACAGTAGTCTGAAAAACTGTTTTGTTTTTTTTTTTTTGCTTTCTCTTTCATTTGATAGAATTTTCTTCCTTTTTTTTTTTTTTCTTGTGTACTTTCCCTGTTTAGTTTTTATGGGAAAGAACTGCAAACAATTAAGTGAATAGGATTTCCCTTGCCTCATTCTTTCCTGGGGAAAAAAAAAAAAAAAAAAAAAAGAAAATTCCGACACCTCTCCCCTCCCCCCAACAGCTCTTCTTTTGGGTTAAGGATCCTTAGACTTGCCATTGACCTTATCAGGACGGGCTCTTGCGATCTCTCCTGTGAGAGGGCAGGGAGAGTTTGCAAGTTTACATAGTGGTGCAGAGTGCCTGGCAGTAAGAGCTGCTGGGTTAAGTTAGTTAATTGCAAGGGTCTTCTGAAACGCAGCGTTAGCAAACAGTCTCTACCCCTAAGGACAACGGAAACTTTTCCTCCCACCCTTGTTAAACGCCGGTTTAAAGCTATTGATTTCTTTCCCCTAGAAAAATAAAAGTTAACTCCCATCATGCTTCTCCTCTCCTTCTCTCTCTTTTAACTTTCTTATTTTTTTCTCTTCTGTCTTTATCATTTTAACGCTGGAAAATTCTGAAAGGATTGCTGCGAGGAGGAAGGATAGCCTGATAAGTGTATTTCCTAAAGCTTTTGGCCTTTCAAGGTTTCTCTTATGGGTAAGGTTGAACTGTGCCTACATCTTGGATTGAGACGACAGGGGAGTAGTGTGTAATACTTTCTGCTTCCGATAGCTCTTTGTTGATCTAAGAGAGAGCACTTAGAGAGTGGTAGGTCATTTATGTGATTATGAAGAGCACTTGGTTCTCTCTTATTCAAGATGGAAAAATAATAGTTTTTGAATAAGAGGTCGCTGTCAAGATGACATTGAATGTGACTTCTCTTCCCTCTTCATTCCCTCCCCCACTAAAAGAAAAGCAGCGATGCTACTACTCAGGATAGGGCTACATTTTTCCAACTGCACGTGTCTTTTTCTTTTCTTCTCTTCTTTGTTCATTTTATTCCTTGCCGTTTCCTCTGTGTATAATGTTTATACTCTCTGATGGTGTCTAGGTATTTATGGTAACCAGAAATTTAAAAATAAATGTAATGCATGTAAGGTTTTGTGTTGTTTTAAGTGTTGTTTTTCCACTTGCAAAATTAAGCTGTGAATGTGTGATGTGGTATCTGCTTGGGTGACAGATGTCCATTCCTGAATGATGCTGTGTTCCCTTTGTGCTTTATTTATGGAGTGATTTGCTTCTAAAATAATCTCTTAATCTTTTCCAAACTACATTTCTGTATATGCTCTTTTCACATATGCCATCATTTAGGGTAACAGGCTAAAAACTGAAATTACTCCTAAATGCTTCATTTCTAAAGCTAATAATAGTGATATAACAGTGTCATTTTTGGCTTGATGTGTCCTTTTAGAAGTAGGTTAAGTGTGTAGTTTGTTTTGGCTTTGGTGTTTTCTGTGCATTTGTTTGCTGTAGCACTGCCATAATGAAATTGTATTTTAATTTCATTCATTTACCAAATGAAAAGACAACACTAATTTGTCTTTTTTTCATGTTAGGTTAGCTTTAATACCTCAGAAAAGGAGCTGTAACCCCAAATTAGGATGAAATTGCCCAGAGTACAGAACAAAATAGATGTTTTATGAAACTGATTAACAGTTACTCTAGGGTTCATTTGCTTAAGCAGGTGTTGAACATCTGTCAATGCTCTGTTTCATCACAGATTTACTTTTAGTAAACTTCATGGTTTAAACTTGGAGAAGGGCAGGTCAGTGGAATATGTGTATTTGTAGTTCCTTACAGCAGTAAAGACTTTTTAAGATTTTTTTATTTGCACTCTAAAATCAAATCTCTATGAAGCATGTTAAGATTTTCACACGTTTATCTGTTGACACATTGAAAAGAACTCACTTGTACTTTTGAAATAGTGTTTTTTTGGAAAACCAAAGCAATTTTGGAGTTGGTTTGTTGAAAGACAGCGCTGGATCCTTTGCTTAGGTTTTCTTCACTCCTAAACTACTAATTTTGTACAGTATATTTTTGAAAAACTATGGGTATTAGAAATGAAATACAATTTAAATTTCTGATCAAGACATCAAAGTTAAATAGGAAGTGTTGAAAACTGTCATGATTATTAGTCAACCATCAGAAAAAGACAGAAAATTGGTTACAAGCCTGAGAAGGAAGGAAGAGTGATGCCATTGGTCTTGGGTTAGCAGGCTGTAGGAACTTCTGTCAGCTGGACCTGGCCTCCCATAGGCAGTAATTTCACTTAAGTTCAGTCAGAGATTTAGGATTTTTTTTATTGGACAGTAGTATTTAATGTTTTCTTTCCTACCTATGAAACCTCAGGAGTATCTGTGGGTACAGCTGGCTGGTATCGAGCTGTCAGCACCGACCAGGGCAGTCGTGCTGGCTGCCGCACATCACTTCTTACTGGGGCGCTGGCCGTGCTTGACCTGTGAAGCTAGCAAGAGCTGCCTTGCTCACAGTTTTTGGGGGAAATCCACTCAGTTCCTTTAGGATGTTCCTTCCCAGAAACATGCTGCTGACAGGGCAATGTCAGCAGCAGCTGGAGCCGTTTGGTCCCTCTGGTGTCGGGGTGGGACTGGACGAACGTTTCGCTCCTGTCAGAGCAGGCCTTTGAGGAGGTTCTCCCTGTTGTGCCCGTGCTTCAATTCACATCACCCCGCGGGCACAGAGCGAGCTGGATTCCTTCTGGATGAAATGAAATTGCAAAAACGTGCCCCAGGAGCCCACCCAGTGGGCTGTGGGTGCTTGGTGCCAGGGCCAGCCCCAAGCAGGGCGCTGGTGCCAGCACGGCCTTCCCTCTGCTGCGCTGCCGCTCAGCGCTTCACCTCGCGTCCGGAGCCAGCGGCCTTTGAAGTCTTTGAGTGACTTCCATTGGCTTTAATAGGCTTTGTGGCAGGCCCTAATGATTTGGTTGTGATCTGAAAAGGGATGTGCAGAGGCTTTCATATAATGAGAAAATGTTACCTTTTAAAGAGCCGGGTTCAAACAGGCTGATGATCAGTTCTCGAGTGGAAGTGAGCTCCTTGCTGTCTCCTGGAATCCTTTTGTCCCTGTCAAAAAAAATAAAAAACTCAGAAAATTAGTACTCATTTTGCAAGTACGGTCTGGGGTTGAAATTAGCAGAGGAGTTTTAGGTCATGGATTGAACTGCACTGACAAGCAGTGGAGAGGTTTGCACAGTACAACTCTGCGCCTCTCAAAATTGCGCGGTGAGCCCCTCGTTCTCGTGAGCGGTCCCTTTGTTCACGGTTTTGAAGTGAAAAGGCAGGAGAGAGGAAGGAAAAACCAAGCTTAGTTCACTCGTACTAACATTGCTCTGGGATAAGTAGTGCCTAGGACTAAAAATCATGGCTAACTAAAAATCACAAGTTTGTTTTTAAAGGAGGAGGTGGAACAGAGGCCATTTCACTGTCCTACTAATTGCATAACAAGACTACCAGTTCTTTCTATGTCCCTGGGTCTCATAGGTTCCCCTCTAAGTTTTCTTTCTTTTCCAGAAATGTCGCTCAAGTAATTTTGTGTGTAATTACTTTTTTTTTCTCATGTAAGGTATTCTGTTTGATCAGTATCCAGAAAAGCTTTCTTTTCAGCATCCTCAGAATCCTTTCATGTGAGCTGGGAAATCAATTTATGGCTCTAACAAATTAATGTGGACAGCTTGGATCTGTTGAACTTCTGCTTCTTCGTTTACTGTATTATTTTGTGTACTAAATCTGTCTTCCCTAAATTAAAAGATCGGTGTTTTTTTTTTTCCTTTCCAAAACAGGTGTGTACTGTAATAATCATGTTCAAACAATCTAGTAATAAATGGCCAGGAACAAAGCGTAGCTCCATTTCACCACTGGATGCGGGGATCTAGTAGAATCTGTATTTACAATTACATGCAATAGCATGTGTCTTCCTATAATGGTTCGACTTAATATTTTTATTTGTACATGTTTTGAGGCATGGAAGAGTTCCTCTGAATGTGCAGTGGGACTGATTTATCGCAGCTATCGTCCTTGTTTTACATCTGTGTAATTACTTTGAAGTCACTGAACTTACGCCGATACAAAATCGCAGGAGCATTGAATTAGGGTGGCTCTTTTGATGGAGCTTTTTATTCTGGTTGAAATATTTTACGGATCCAGGTGAGGATGAAATGTTGTACTGAGCTGCGAGATGTTTTCCTGATTGGGTTCATGCTGCTTATCTGTCAGCACTTCCCCTTCTTAGAAGCTGTATTTAATGCGGTTGTTTCTGCTTGCCTTGGAAATGCAAAGGAGAGTTAGTTGTTTGTACGAGAGGAGAGTTAAATCAAAATCCCTTGGTTTCTAGTGCTGGCTGTAGCTGAACAAGGTGGTTCTGTGCTGTATTTTTGGTAGAAGCATTATTCAGTCCTTCATCTTCAAGTACAACGGTGAGCTAGCTTCAATAAAATAAAAAGGCAGAGACCTTCTTTAGACTCCTCTCATTTTTCCTGTGTGCTCAAAGCCGTGAATTAGCTTGCTAAAAGGAAAGCATGGGGCAGCATTATCGGAAGGCGGAGGGTGTTGGTGGCGTTCAGAACCAATAAATGCAATGCGTGTGCAGGACGTGGGGCGTTGGAGCCTTCATTAGCTGGTCGCAGCGCTCCTCTCACCTCTGAGCTGCAGACCTTGGTGCTGAGGGTCACAGGCCAGCCGAGAGCTCGGGCTAAGCCAGCCCTGCTGCCCACACCTTCCCTTCCCTGCCTTCCCGAGCCCTTCTGCCAGAGGAAGCAGCCCCCATCCTTCAGCCAGGCCCGGGCAGTGCTGCTGGGGGCTGGGGTTCAGCGCTGCGGTGGTCCCGGCCGCTGAGGTGGTTGCCCCCCTGCCCATCGGGCTGGGGACAGCAGGTGCTGAGCCTCATTGGGAGAATTTATTGTTAGCTGTTGCTGATGCTTTAGAGACCACTCTGCTTACCCGCCTAATAGCCAAATGCGAGCTAATAGTCTGTACAGGCCATTGAAGCCTAAAATCCTGCTAATTCCTTCCTCTAATGAATAATCCCTGATCTCTGTATGTGCCTTGACTGCGGAAGGGCTAATTATGAAATTCATTGTAAGGAAAATTTAGAACTCGTGATTTCTGTGACTGGGGTTTATAAATAAATAATGCGTCTGCGTGTGTACGGTGTACACAGTACAGCTTTTGCATGGAAAGTTAAATATCCCTGAAGATACTTAGTTAAAATAAGTGGGACTGTAAAGCACTTCATTGCTCGTTGGATTAATCGCTCGCAGTTTAGGGAATGGGCTGCCCATTCCACCCAGAAATGTCACTCGTAACCCTGAGCAGAGACATTGGACCTTCTGCTGTTGGGTTTGTGTAAATAGCTCGGGTGAACGAAGCTGTTCCCTGCTGCAGGTGAGTAGGTGGCATTCGGAGCGGGGCGTGAGGAGCCCCTGGGCTGGTTTCTGGAGACACTGTTGCTCTTCCGTGCAGACTATTCGGAGCACATGTTTCTGTGGCACGTCCAGAAGTGTAAGAGGATGGTAAATCTGGTTCTTTGGGTTTAAGGAATGCTTCTAAGAAACAATTCTAGTGATTCTTTTCATTTGAATGTTAGAAACGGGAGGAAAATATCTAAGCAACCGAAGTATTGGGGTAGAGATGTTGCATAAATTATAATGAGCACCAGAGGACACAGGATGTGTTCGTTCCCAAGCTGCATGATTATTTCGTGTTGTGAAGGGTTAGCTTTTCAATTGCAAAGCTTAATCACTTTTCAAATGAATATTTCATAACAGTTATTTTTTCATCAAATACACAACGACATGCTTATTTTGTGCCTCATGTGGTAGACATTAGTTTTCAGCAGCTTTAAATTCCTTTTATTTCCCCTCATCTCTTATTCTTGTTTTCAGCGGTGGATGGGCAAGAAAATATTTTTGAACATGTCCTGACGAGTGGCTAACAGATAGGAAGAGCCCAGAAGTTTTACGACTCATAATCACAAATTCTTAAAAAATTCTAATGTCATTGGTGCTGAGTGCAGCTTACATGACTGATTTAAGATATTTTGAACGTAATCTAAAATGAAAACACAACTGTTGGAGACCTCTGCCTCTACTAGAAAATGCTGTTTAGTGGTACAGCACAGCTGTAGTACTCATTACTTTTTGTTCCTGGATGATTAAAGTTATCATAAAAAGACAAGAGGCTGATTATCCTCAGTACAGCTTCTTCTTGCTGGAAGAGTTGTGCAAGGGGGACTCTGTATGGTTAATATATACATCTATACTGATCTGTGTATCTGTATATAGGTATTTGAGAATTGCCCTGGCTTAGGGTGTATTTTGGATAGTAAAGTGGTGATGTGCTTGCCGTACTACACATCCTTTAGACCCAGAGTTGGGGGAGTTTCTGCAGCACTGCTGTATTGTCTAGTGGCTCCTTTCTAGATCTCTCGAGTGCTTTGGCAGATAGATGAAAATTAAATCAGCTTGGAGGTTTGGAATTATACTAATGGGCCAAACTGGCTTGAAAATAGGAGAAATGCAAAGCTGACCTTAAGGCACCCTCGCTGCTTTTTCTGTTCTTGTATTCAAGAATTTTTTGGTACTCACCTGTCCAGCCTGTTGTTCAAAATTAAAATGCAATTTTCTTTGAAGTATGCAATAAAAGAAATATTTATAAAAATATCAAGTGTTGTTTTGACTAGACAGAACTTACTCTTTTCGTCTAGCTATTTTGTTCTCATACCTGAGAGTGTATTTCATTGTGTACTTTGAAGCATACAAAATACAGTATTTCTCATTTTTCCTTCAAAACAGAATATATCAGTCTCATTTTATCATTTATATAAGAGACAAGTCTGGAATTGAGAGTAGTGCAATGTGTTGCATCTGCACCCATGCATACTAAAACCCGCGGTCTGAGTGAAGACTGAAGTCCTCACAGCTATTGATGCTCTTTCTGGAAGGACTATTTCAGTGCATTTTCTAGCCACATTCTGGTCTATATAGAGCAATTGTTTGGAATTTCAGCACATTCAAGTCTTGGATGGTCTGTTTCATGGCAGTTATGTCAGGGTTGTCTGTCCCATATTCCCTAGAGTTCTTCCTCTTTTCCTTTCACACGTAGCTTATTTGCCACGATGGCCTACGTTATTTTCTTCAGTCTAGTACAGGACCCGCAAGCTCCTCATGACACCATCGCTCTTGTCCTGTGTTCCTGCACGTGCGAGGCACTTCCTTCTGTCTTTTGTCCACGTAGTTGAAGTTGACTGTGGGACCACATTAAAAAGCAGTCTTTTTTTTTTTTTTTTTTTACGTTCAGTTCTCAGTTAATACAGAAACCTTTGAAAAAAATGGATTCTTTTTGATCAGTTATTTTTGAAACTGTGGTTGTCTATATTATTAAACATTTTCTGTGCGTGAAATAAATACCTTCTAGATGTCTCAGACACGAATACTCTTCCAGCCAAGTACATATCTATCTGATAAAGGCATACTGGATCTTTCAACTGTGTACTATGTGGTTAGTAGACATAAGCCACAAGTACGTAACGTACCATTCCTGTATGTTGTCACACTAATAATTCAGGTTTCTTTAGAATTTCAAGTTCTTTAGCGCATAAAACAACCTGTAAAAATAGCTGCCTTGCTGCTAGGAATTGGATGGTGTTGGGCTGTTGTCGTGAGTGCTCCGATGCTGTAAACAAAGTAGATGTTAATCCATGTGACCTAAGAGGGAGGGAGCTGACCTGAAAGCACTAGTGAATTTCTCCTCACAACAGTCCTGGGAGGTAGGAAGTAATATTATTGCTATCCCTGCTGAGTATCTGTGGCACGGAAAGATTGATTGATTTGCCCGAGGTCGGGGAGGAAGTCAGAGGCAGAGGTGGGATTGCATCCAGACACATTCTGCATCCCGTCAGATGCCTTCATCACACACCCCTAACCAACCCTTCCCCGCTCATGATTTTGCTTGTTTGGCAAGGTGCCCTCATGGTGGTGTCTCTGAAAGCCTTACTCTGCCTTGCTACCCAGTGTGTGCTTTGTCCAGAAAAAAAAAGAAAAAAAGGATTTTTAGGGACCTCAGGTTTAAGTGCTGTCTGTTCTTTCATATCTATTAATTGTAAAATCACAGGTCGTTGTGCTTTGTTTCATTGAGTAAATCAGACTGCTGAAAATGCAGTGCGAGCAAAATAGGTATTTTTTTTTTCTTTAATTAATATATTTTTCCCCCCGATGTTTTTGTGGGAGAGAATTCATCATAATAAATGATTAAACTGTCAAAAGAATATTAGCTGCCAGTGGCCGGCTGATCCATTATGTGCCTCCGTGTGCTGGGAGTCACTGCGCTGCACGGCGAGCCGGAGATGCGGCTGTCCGAGGGGAGCGCCACGGTGACCATTAGCAGCTGATGAAAAGGGAAGCGTATGCAGCGAGGAGCCGCTCATAAATTACGTCGTTCCAGCTGGAGTTTAGCCGTGCAACGGGGCCGCCGGCATCCTTATTTGTCCATTTGGCATCTGAAAACGTGCGTGCAGCGAGAAGCGCCGGGTAATATTCTGCGTGCGCCCCTGCCCGGTACGTGCGCCGCGCTCACGTGTCCCTCGATGGGCCCGCTGAGACGAGGCCACGCGGAGCAGCCGGCAGTGCGAGCCCACGCCTTGGCTCGCCCCCGAGGCGTAGCTAACTGTTCCTGGGCCGTACCAGAGGTTTGGTCTTTCCTGTCCAGGCACTGAATGATTTGGCCACGGGGAAATCTGCATGAAGGCTTTGCAGCTCGTGGTCAAAGTGGATTTTCAATCGCTAGCCCAAGGCGTGCGCTTAATATACGGAGCGCCTTGATGTGGTGCCCTGCTTTGCCACAGACACTTTTGAACCTCAAAGAAATCTCCTAACGCTATAGATGTTCGAGAACAATAATGTTGAATGATTTTTTTTTCTTCCTTCATTCAGTATTTATATTCAGTCTCCCTTTACACGAAAAAGAAAGTACTGAAAAGTTACATGAAGTGAATTCCAGTCAAAGGTGTTTAACGTATGTGAAGGAAATGAAGCTTAGATTTCAAGCAGTGATCAATGAAGTATAGTATTGTGTGATCATTACCGAGCAATAAAGCAGGGAAGGAATTATCACAAGGATGTATGTGCCATTCATCATACCTTTTTAATACCTCTTTTTCTTGCTTGCTTTCTTTTTATTGTCTCCTCTGTTTTATATTCTTTGATCCTATATTTGGTACCAAGTTCCCTCCTCCTTTCTGACTCTTTCACCTACTGTTACACAATGCCAGCTTACAACGGTACTTCAGGGGGAGAAAGTCTGTATAGTACGTGCTTTAAAACTTCGGATAGAATTAAAAAACCTTCTGCTTCGGGTTTTGCAAATATTATGAGAAATACTGCTGTGCTGTCTTTATTCCGTGTGCTGTAAGAAACGTGGTGCCTTTGCTGAAAAACAAATGTACTGAAAAATAGAATAAAATGTCAGCATCGTGTTTTTGTTCTAGATTTGCTGTGAAAACTTACATAGTGCCAAAACACGCTGTACCGTATTTGCTAAGGTAGGACAATGGAGGGAGGCATCTGGGTTTCTTTAATTCCATTTTCTGTTTTTTCCACTGCAATTCTTTGTGTCCTCTTTGGTGACCAAGATTGCTGAGGTTTTTTGCTGTGTATCATATGAAAGTAATTAGCTTACCCATGAGTTGTGTATGTAGCAAGGCTTGAGAGCCTGAGATGAAAGGAACGATGCTATAAATGTGCTGTTATGGCCTCTCAAGCCTGTGTTCTCCCCTGGATTTATTTTGGCACGCTTTGCTCAGATCTGCTGTAGGTATTGTCCAGAGAAACTGGACATCAGTCAGTATCCTGGCAGTCCTTCTGCAGAGGCAGTGGGGCAAATCATCATCCATTTAGGGCTTGCAGCATAATCTTAAGCGATGCCTACTGTAATGTAAATGACTCGAGTTTGTTTGACAATGAGCAAATTCACAGCCCTGTTCTCAGAAGGAAGGGTGACTCAGCCATATTCCTGAATTGATGTATCAGACTTCAGTGACATCTCACAATTTGACAGCAGGCCTATTAAGGAGAAAAATAGTAATTTCTCGTTCCTGGGATAAATTAGTAGTTAGTATTATACCCTGGAAGTTTTTTCTTCTGGTAAATAACATTTAAAAGATATTTACAGCATCATTTCAAATGAACAGAACTTGGAGGAATCTGTCTCGAAATGTTCTTAATTAAGATGCTAAGAAATTTATCTCGGTGCACTGTGCAGATATTCATCAGTGTAGGTGGAAAATGGGAACATACGTGATTAGTGATAGTATTTTACCTTTAAACATCGAAAACTGCTTAAAACAAAACAGTATTAAATCCCTTGTCACTCCCAAACAATGTACCGCACCATTTTGACTCTCTAATTACCAAGCCTAATTTGTTAATTTCAAAGGGGAACACAGCAACCTATAAAGGCTCACAGTACTCTTCTGAAAAGAGCAATGTGATATAATTAAAATGATCAAGTGGATCTAATTCTGTTTGGGGGGGGGAGATGTCTTCCCTCGTAAGGTTACTTCAAATTGAATTGGAGTTGGCATATATAGCCTTTAATGAGGTAACATCCCCAGATAAAACATCTGACTTGCTGTTTATTTTAGTCTACATTTATTTGCAGGCTTTTATAGTAGGAGAGCTCTGGCTAATGGTCCGACCAACATGAGTGCTGCTTCCAGCTTAGCAATTGGCCTGCTGCGTGGCCTGGGAGAGCACCGCGCTCCCCATGGGCAGATTGGTTTATGCGTGCTCCTGATGCATCCATCACGGTGACAATTACGCTCAAGAAACAGCAAAATGCTGAAGGGATGCTCCTGGTGGCCCTTCTTGTGGTGGTGAAAGCACAGGACAGGACATGTCCTTCCCTTGGTTGCCTTCACTGAGTTGCTGCCTCATAACTGAAGTCAAGCTTTGGCCAGAATTTTCTTAGTAAATATTTTTCAACTGTATTTTTCCAGGCTAATGTAGATTTGATTTCCCGATGGGCATCCAGCTTACAAAATGCTGCTGTTCGTTTAGGGGTGACAATACCTGGCTGGGGGTGGCACGTTGGTTTGATCATTTGCTGGTTTAGTCATGTGTTTGTCCCCCCTCCCCCAGTTTGATTTTATGAGTAAACATCTTTCAGGGCTTTAAACTCCTGTGAATATAGTTCTGTCTGTTGTATGCTCAAAAAGATAAATACATAATCTGGATAACTCCATAATCAAAACACTTGATTGACTACAGTAGGAGGTTTCTTGTTTTGTTTTAACTCTTCTGGGTGTTTTATCTTATAAAGCCCTGTAATAATAAAGCCATATGAATCCTCAGCTTATTATTCATTTTCCTTAGTGTGTCACAAAGGAGGCATTACGGAGCCGTGCGTTTTAAAATAAAACAATGGGTGAAAAGAATGAAGTTTCTCTCGCAAGGAGCCTTTATGATCAGTGTACGTGGCAGGCTGGCAGGGAGCAGGAGGGCTGGGGCTGGGGGCCGAAACGCAGCCTCCCTTTTGTTCCTGGGCAGACCTTTACGCTCGCTCGCACACACACAGACACCCTTTTGGCCCATCTCCTGGAGGAGCGGGGAGGCTGTAATTAATAGAGATCCGAGTCCCGAGGAGGCAGGAGCGAGTGCCTGACAGGTGCTTGCCTCTCTAGCTCAGCGGTGGTTTTGTACGGGAAGGCAGCGCTAATGCTGCGACCAGTTGGCATCACCTGGGAGAGCAGAGGTTAATGCTTCAAAGGAGGAGGAAAAGCTGTTTGCATGCAAGTGACATTGAAAGGAGATATGAATATTTTAATACCCGTGGTCAAGGCCAGTGGGTTGCACTACGCGCACATGTTCCATTTTGGCTGGACCCCTCCCGAGCTCCAGTTGTCTGAACTGTGGAGACGTCGCGGAGGTCTGCATTAACACGCACATTATAATGCTGCTCTCTTCCTTTTCTCGTGTACCTAGTAAAACTTTCATAAAAGAAGGGGCCAGAAAGATCTGATAATGATGTATGGCCTTTTACCGTAATCATCTTAGCGAGCGATTGCTGCCTGTGATGTCTGAAGTGATGGTAAACTAATAGTGTGCTGCTTAGGCAGGCAGGGAAATGCATGTCATCAGAAATGCCAGCATCTGTAAAGGCTTTAGGGTTGTTCCTAATATTTTTGTTTCTGTTGATCTTAAACAATGTTAGCAGCATTTGTGATGGAAAACAAATCAAGAGTAGGCATGAAAAGGAACCTCCTGCGCATGCATTATTTTTCTTCCTTGGCTTGCTTTTATTGTATCGCGCTTGAGAAAGACACAGGTAACGAAGCAGTGATTCTGTCTACAGCAGTCTGAAATAATTACTTTTCCACTACTCAGTAGAAAGCTGAAATAGGTAGCTGCAGTAAGACAAAAATAAGTTGGGAGAATATTAATAAATATATCCAATATGCTCCTAGCCTGCATCCACCACCACTTATTAGAAGCCTTTGATGTCCATTTTTTTCCAAATTATTCTTATAAAATGTTTGAAAAGAGAGGGAAGACAGACAGAGATGTAAAGTGCAAATTATAAGACAAAAAAAAAAACAAACATATATATATAATTCAGTAGTTGTAGTATTTAGTGGATTTATAATGCAGTTGTAGATCTGTAATTTAAAGTAATGTAATTATTCATGCATTCTATATTTTTTTCATTTCTGGTGTGCAAATGGGTGTAAATAATAAGAGTAACGCACAGAACTCTGCTTTCTAACGGTGTAAAGCCTGTATATGGTAGGAAAAATGCCATGTTAAAAAAAAAAAAAGTGGATTACATTTAAAATCTTTTTTTTTTGTTTGTTTCTTTAACATGTCTAGCGACTACTGAGCCAACTATGTAGAAGCCTTTACCCTCCTAGGTCAGATTCCAGTAAAGTCTCGTTGCTTTTATAGTATAATGCCATACGGCAAACTGACTCAGCTTTAAGCACTGCATATGGTCCCGAGGGGAGAAATTACCCATCCAAATGACGGGTGGATGGCAGGCAGGCAAGTTAGGATGTAGCTGCTGTGTGCTCATATTCTGTTTCACTAGGGCTGCAAACATTCAGAATAGCTACTTGGTGTATTTGAATTTGATCCTCATAACAGTAAGGAGCATAAGGGGATTGGAAATAAAATAAGAACAATAGCTATTTCTCTTTACACTGCTTCTGTAAAGTACTTTTGATATATTGAAGAGAATTAATGTCTTTTGGCATGGTTTATTTCATTTTCTGGAGTGGATCTGGTAAGTGAATGGGAATCAAATACAATTATAATAGCCCATTTCTCTTTCCTAAATAAAGTTTGGTATGCTCATATTAACTCATATGTCAGTAGTTGTTTAGTTCACATGAGCAAAAGTCAGTTTATAGTAGCTAGGAATTGGACTTTATTTTGTCATACTCGAGGTTTTCTGGGGAACCTACAGCTGTGAAGAATTACGGTTGAGTTTCAGTCTACGTTAAATAAGTAGAATAGCAGAAAGTGAATTTACACATTCTGTGCTTTTAAAGAGACAAGAAGTAAATAACGAGCACTAAAAGACGTGTTCCAAAACGGAGAATGTTTGGGGGATAAAATAGCTGTTCTGTTGATTTGACAATTCTATAATACAGACTGTAATTGCCATAAAATCTGAGTCAAACCAGTAATGTTGCTTGATAAATTCATTAGCTGAAGCGCATTAATGGTAGTTGCCCTGCAGTCTTGCAGTACTCAAACACTGTTGCTCCCCATTTGTTTTAAAATAATTGTCGGACCTTCTAACTATGCAATTATAATTTGGGCAAGGCAACGAGGTGCTTAGTGCTCGTTGTCTAGGGGAAACTGCGCTTCAGCCGGTGGCAGTCAGCTCGGTGGAGGACTGCGGCAGGGATTAGGGCGTGCTGTGCAGGGCTGAGACCTCAGACCTGACGAAGGCAATGAAGCTGCTCCAGGAGGGCTGCTGAAACGTGAGGTATTTGGTGGTGCTGCTTTGGGTTGAGATCCTTCATCTGCTGGGTAGCTTTTCCCCTTTCCCTGGCATATTTTCTGCAGTCTGTGGGCTGGGGGTGTGGGAAGCCTGGTCTTCTGCACTGGGGCCTAAGCTACCCCACAGAACTACCCCTGTGATAAACCCTGGTGAAGCTGTGAGATGGACTGTGCCCTGCTTCCTCCTGTCACAGGCACAACCACATCTTCCAGCTAATCTTGGCTCTGGCAAGCAGTTTATTGAAGAACTGATAACGCCGCTTTGTTTTACTTGCATGCATTTTAATTTCCTGCTCACCCAGTCTTGATTTTTATAACCGGGCACACTGACAAGTGAAATCCTTGGTTTCAGTTGCACAGATAGCAATGTTGACTCCTCCCCAAATCTTGGAAAGTGTAAAAACAGTAGAGCGCTGTCTATACTGCTTTAGGTTTCTAAGAACTTGTCTGGATGTGCAAGCAGCGTGGAAGTGTTGCAGAGTTTACATCGTCTGAATCTATTGAGAGACAAAATATCATGTGCCATTTATATTAGCTTGGATTTTTTAACACTTCTTGCATTTGCTGTGTGGCATGGACTACTGATCTTGTCAAGTCCTGACCATTAACTGAGACCGAAGATATTTCAGTTTCCAAAGATTTGTGCTGAGGGTACACTGCAGGTATTGAAGGGAATAACGCAGTTCTAGTGCAAGCTGAACCACTGTCATTTTGGTAGGTTTGTTTAAGTAACTCAAGCATCCTGGAGACTTTGTGGATAAATACATCTAGTAGAGAGAGAGAGAGAAAAAAAAAAAAGTACATCTGGGCAAACTTTGTTTTAACTATTCATGAAGGTACAATTATTTATTTTTTTTCAAATTTCATACACTGTTTCCAGTGAAATGAGCAATTGTAGTGAAAAATAGATTTTTAAAGGTATCTGTTCAAAACAGTGTTGTTAATTTCATGGGCAGAATCTTTTATATCTATTAAGTATCAAAACCAGGCTATAATAATCATTTAGTGTCTTTTTTCCCCTCCCAAAGTTGCACGCTATGTGGTTCTTGCAAGTGCTCATGGTACATGGTATTGTGACTGCAAAGTATTCGGATTCTCTCCACATCAGTTGGTGGATTGACCTCCTGTATCATCTGTACCTCTTCTTCTTCTGAGGAAATAAATTCTCAGTTCTCTAATTTCAGTATAGCACTAACTTGAAATAGTGTATTTTCTGCTTACTGAAGTAAGGCTAAAAGCCGATAAGAGGAGTCTTTAAAATCCTATTTTAGAGTGAGACTAGATCATATGCTTGAAAGGAAGTGAATGGGTATCTTTTACTGATGACAACCAGGACAGATGGAATTCACTTTCTGGGCTAACCTAGTTTTTCAGGTTGCACTCAAAAAGCTGGGCACTGCAACCGTTCAGGTATCACTGACCAAATCCTTGAGAGGGAAATAATTTGTATAAAAAGACACAACAGGAAGTTACTGTTCTAAAAAATAAATAAATGCTATTGGTCTTTATTTTTCTTTTTCTTTTTTTTTTTCTTTAATTTGATTTCATTTTCTGCCTCATTGGAAACTGAGAACATCCCTAGACTGTCCTGGCCTTTTATTTCAATTTTAGATTAATGGTGGAGGGTTGAGGAGCAAGGCTGTCTATAAATTAAAGAATGAGGTAGAGAAATTCGGTACAGCAGCAGGGAGAGAGGAGTGAGCAGCAGCCCTGCAGCCCCCAGGTGAGTGCAGCAGGAGGGCAGGAGGTGCTCCAGGCAGGCAGCAGCAGTTCCCCTGCAGCCTGTGGAGAGGTCCCTGGTGGAGCAGGCTGTCCCCCTGCAGCCCATGCGTCCCACATGGAGCAGATCTCCACGCTGCAGCCCCCCCGTGGGTGGAGGAGCCCCCGGTGGAGCAGGTGGATGTGGCCTGGAGGAGGCTGAGGCCCATGGAGAGCCCCCGCAGGAGGAGGCCCTTGCCAAGATCAGTAGTCCATGCCACAGAGAAACACTGTTGTTTCTTTCTGGAAAGGCCTGTGGCCTGTTTAAGCTCCATCTTCTTCTGCATTTGTCTTCTCTCTCCTTATTAGTGGGATCTGGAAGAAGGTTTTTAGAATGTCTGTACTGTGGATACTTATTCTTTGTCCTCTTCTTAGGCTGGTAGTATTGTTCCCAGAATCTTGGAAAGCTGGTCTTTTTCTTCAGAGCTTGGAGAAACTCATTTCTGAAGTGTCTGGCGTAAGCAGTAACGCTAGGCTAGTGTCTGTCTGCAGGGATCGCTCCTGGAAACGCACATCTGTCTGCACATCTTCTGATGTCTTCTGATGGGTGGTAGGTGGGCCTACTCTATTTCTACTCTACCCTACATATGCGGTCCTTATCTTTAAAGTGCTGATCTTTACACAAGTGCTGGGCAATTCTTAGACCTCCAGCAGATGATTTCTATAATGTGTTACTGAGGGGACTGGATGTTGAGTTGGTTACTTTGGACGCTGAGAGAGTTAGGAGCCTGGTATTGGTGGTGAACTCACAAGGAGTTTCTTTTGTTACCTGTTAGTAGAAAACTCATCTGTTACCACAATTATGGTTTGCCTTTTGGACAAGCATTACACTGTTCACTAATTCAAGGCATGCTTTTTTGGTCACTTACTGATGAACTTTGAGTTGGTGTTTCATGTGAAGACTCAGTGCCTTTGTCGCAGTGTTACTGAGAGGAACCTGAAATAGTTTCTACTGACTTCAGGAACTGCATTCTTTGCGAGGAATATGCTTTCACGTAAAACGGTCTTCTAGCCAGTACTCTGGGAGAAATTGCATCTTGAAAGATGTTTCCAGTGCATATGGTTTACATTTAGCTGACCACAGATTTCAGTTTGAGGGACTGAAGAGCTGATGTGAGCTGAAGTGTTATGTAGTGTCTCCTAAGTGTATCAGGAATCCCTGCCTTGACATTTGCAAGCTCGGTGCTGCTCAAATAATATTCCTCACCTTGAAATACAGATTGCATAAACATCCTGCCTTGCTCAGCAGGGTAGTGGTGTCTATGGAAGTAAACCAAGCAGGAGCTGAAGAACAACTTTGCTAAATTGGGTTGCTTCTCTGACTGTATTGGACAAATTTGAACCTTCCTGTTCCAGGAAAGGAATCAATAAAATGAAATTAGGTAATCATCTCTTTTAAAACGTACTTGTTCAGATGATAATGTTTGGAAGAGCCAAGAAAAAAACTAAACCTCCTACCCTAAGGACCAACAGGAAAAGGGGAAGGGGAAGTCTTAAGCACGATCCATGTTTCCATTGGCAGTGTAAGCGACTTGGCTGTTGAGCTTGTTTATGGATACAGAAAGGTGAAAGGCCAGGACTGCTAGTAAAGTCCTTTTTTCTGTGTTGACTTCTTGAAAGAAAAGCATTGTAGTCACTTTCATTTCACTGAGGGCAGTCCTGTGCTGCGTCCTCTTCCTAGAGGAGAGTTCTGACACCATCCCATGCGTATGGGGCCCGTAAGGCCAATTTACCTAGAGTAGCTGGACCTACTTCGCTTCCTTTCGGAAAGCTGGAAAAAGAAAGGCAGGGTTTGCAAGAAAACTAGAGAAAAAAAAAAAAGACACCAGAAACTGCTGTTTCCATTGGTTTATCATCTGTTTGTATATTCTCTGAGCACTTGTTCGATCTGACATTTTGCCATGCGAATATTTTGTGGGCATCGTACAGTGGCCAACATTTGAATTTCATTTCCTGTAGTTCGGTACATTTTACTTGTTCTCTTTAAATTTTAATTTTTCAAGACAGGAGAAGGAACAATGCTGTTGAAGGGTGGTTGGCAGTTGGTTTTCCTGTGCAACTAAAAAGGTTTCTAAGTGTTGAATGTAGTCCATGCAGCCTTGCAATTCTTAGTCCCCATATTTTTAGACTATGGCTGTATGTAAATTCCATTCAGGCAGTATCACTGAGAGGTAGGGCACCAAAAAATTATTCTTATTAATTATTTTTTTCTTCTGACTTCCATTTCCATGCATGCAATGACCCTTTTTGTTGTCAGCAAAACATTGTGAATTTGTGTTGATGTATCTTCTGTTTTTCAAGATTTTAATCTGTGGGGTATTTTTAGAGTGAAGAGGTAGGCAAGAGCTTTGTCTCCTGTTCAGCATAAGGCTTTACTAGTTACAGATTTACCATACGAAGAGGTAGGACTGGCAGATCACTGCTAGTGTTTTTTCTAACTATTTAGAGAAATAAATGGCACCAAGAAGGAAGAAATCTGAAATTTGAGTTGTGACAATTTATATAAGGAAATTTAAACTTAGGAACGTAAGGAACTATGCTTATGGATGTGAGGACAATGTAAACCCTAGAAGAAGCAGAAATAAATCTTTGAAGTGTAATTGCAAGGCAGTCTTCTCCCATTTAATTGATATTTAAACATTGGCTAACATGGATCTTTGCCACTTAACTGACATTAACGACCTTGGTTAACTTTTGGGTTTGAGCTTTTTATTTTATTACACTGGTTTGTTTGTTTTATGTTAATTTCACTTTAGTGCTTAGATCCTTGTAAAATAGATTTTTTTTTCTCCCCAAAAACAAACATCAAACATCCAGAATATCTGTTTTGTTTTAATATTTAAACATTTACACACATCTTGGGCATAATTGTATATGCATTTTATAGCATGAAAAAGTGAACCATATTGATTGTAAATCCTAAACATCTGCATTGCAAACTAAAACCATACTTTTTTTTTGGTGCACCTTGCTTTTTCTATTTTTTTTTCTCATCATATTTGACTCCATTTTTATTAAGTAATTGCTGGTGTTACTTTTGGCTTATCTCACGCCTCTTCTGTTTTTTTCTCTTTTCTCCCCATCTGTTCTCTGCATTGATACCTTCTTTTGAATAAACAAACCTTAAAACAGATTTTTTGACCACAATTCTGTTGTTGGTATAATTAAGCAATGCAGTGAGCAGCGTGCAGCAGCTGAGGACACTTGTGGCATGGCAGTGTGGCCTTTTCAGCATGTGTGCTCCCTGCTCCTACATACAGACTAGCCAACTTATCATGAGGCAAGCAAGGGCACAAACTTGTGGTGGTCACCCTTGGTACATTGCACTGTTACCAATGCCACCAGTAGCCCTCAGATGGATGTGAGACAGGAGTGAAGGGCTCTTGTTGCACAGACACTTGTGTGCCCATGCTTCTCTTCCTGGACTGGACACTGGCACCTCATTAGGTGGCTTCTAATTATCTGTTCAGTAGGCAAAGAGAGAAGTGCTTTCTGCACCAAATACAGCATAGCACCTATTCTGCATTAATGTCAATCAGATGTTGACGTCAGTGGCAGCTGCTTTGGATGCGTTAGAGTACTGTTGGCAAAAGGTTCACCCCCGACATGAGTTTGTATTTTATTTTTTCTGTAAAGCAACCTATATGCTTGCTTTTTCTGGTTTTAGCAAGCTTTGGGGTTGCCACATTATTTAAAGTAGCTGGGAAGGTGTTTGTTACAAAGGAAATATGTACACATAAAGCTTCTTCACATTATGTTAACTGCCTCGATACAGCAGCAACATCCTGGTACTTCAGGACAGTGCTCCTCAGCACTGTTCAGTATCGTTCCAAATTTTCTGGGAACAAAACTCAGCCTCATTTCTCCTGTATTTGCCCAGTCATCGTCTTTTCTGTTGGTCGAGCTGATCCATTGCAATTGTGGTTGAATATCTGATGATATGCTTGCATTTTCGTATTGTCTTTGTATCAGATATTCTTCACCTCTGTTTTTTGGGGTTTTATTTTTGCTGATGATATGTGTAGATTCTCGTATATAGCTGTAGTTGTAAGCCACAGTGCTTACAGCAAGAGAGAGAGCATCAGTGTGCTGACAGCGCGCGTTTCTTGGAGGGGTTCGGTTGTGGTGGAACAACTGATGAAGTTGCTGCACAACAGAGCAGCTTTAGTGCTGCCTAAAGAAATTTCATTATCTGTCATTTCTCTTCCTTTTCTCCTTCTGATCTTCCACAAGCTTAGTCTATTACTTAAAATGACACAAAAAGCCCATTTTGATCCATTTAGACACTCAGGCATGAGGGCATCGTGTTTGGACACGTTGAACTAGCTGTTGTGGCAGAAAGAGTGATGGAAACAAAGGACCACTGTAGGCAGCTAGATGACATCGGCCTCTCCAAAAATGGATTGAGCTCGGTCTTTAAACTGGTTGTCTTACTTGCACCTGCTTTGCTCTGTTTGGATAGCTGCCCCAGTATTTGCCAAAACTGACTTCTGTGGTTTTTGCGTTTCTTTCTGTGGGTTTGCCTTTGAAGTAGACTCAACCAGCTATCTGCAGCCTTCACTGTGAGCTATTGTCTGTCAGCACTAATTAAGGCCTCTGTAACAAGTAAGAATTAGAGCGCATCTGGACTTTGAGCACTGTAAGTGATGCAACTGTGTTGGTCAATTCTGGATGTTTGATGTGTCAGTGGCTGAGAGCTACTTTTTGTTGTTGCTCCGTGCTTTCCTCATGAAAGCTGTGCGTTCCTCCTCTGTTGAATTTGTTGGCTGAGTTTCATAGGGTTGCCGTCACACTTAACTAGGTCAGTGTACTACAAACAAACATTGCATGGCATGTAATGTGGATGTGCAGCAGTCTCCAGCACTGACAATCTCTTGTCCCCCGAAACAACAACAAAAAAAAAACACCCCCCAAAAATTCTTCCATTTGAGGTTATTTGCTTAGCAGTATTCAAAAATTCCTCTATGTTCTAGAAATAAATAATAATAGTAAAAAAGAGAATGGCTGAGATTTACAGATGACAGATTTCTTCAGAAATCATTTAGGCATTGAGCTCAGTCACATGTCAGAAACTGCGTTTATAAATGACACACATTATAACTGTTTATAAAACATGGGGTTCAGGTTTAACTGATGAAGTCCCACAAGTGTAACTGTGGAATCCTAATCACTGTTTACCTTCTTTATCTGGTCAAGTGTTTGACTCCTTAGATTTTTTTCAAGTAATTAAGTCTTTAAAACAAATTCCCTCAGTGAATAACAAAGAACAAAAGTGCCTTGAGAGAACCCCATATTTGTGTTTTCTGATACAAAGTATCCATGTTCAAAGCAATGAGGTAATGCAAAGTTTGGGGAGAATACCACAGTTCAAACTTTAGGTTTGGGTTTTTATGTGATGAATGCTTTATTCTGTTGAAAACAACTTTTGAAAGACTTTGTACAAGTACAGTATTTTCAGATGTTGTTTACATATGCTTTACATGTCTGTGTGTGTGTGTTTGTGCCCGGACTGGCTTTCATCAGCACAGGAAAGATTCAAATGCTGATTCGAACTTCTCAATATTTAAGCACAATAGCGCACAATTTAAATAAATACGCATGTTGCATGGGCATGTTACAGATCTATTAAAATCTTTCTTTAAGTGTTGCTTTTGATTATGAACATACCATAAGGAATTTGGCTCTTTCTGGCCTGAGACTTGAAATTACAATAAATTACTTATTCCTTTACCTTGATTTTGTTCATAATGTGAAATAGGTTTTATTTTTTAGGAGATACTTGGTAAGTTTTTTTTGTATAAATTTTTATGTAATTTCCTGAAGCGATGTAGATTTGTCTTTAGAAGTAGGTACTGGTTAGTTTTGCTCTGGGGAGTTGGACACAGCCTTAGTAAATTCATGGTCTTGTTTTCAATATATTGAAGAGTTATTTAATTTTTGTAAAACTGCATCATGAGAAAATTGTCCTCAACATGTTCTTATATTAGACTTATACAAAAATCACTGTTTAGATGTAAGTAAAGTATTGATTTGAGCTGGATAAACTTACAAGCTATTCTAGACCTTGATTCAGTGAAAGTTCAGACGAGTTCTGTTGCAGTACTTCTGAGTAGCATTCTATTTCTGCTAATGTTATATTTTGACTTCTTCTATACAATAAATGTTTTCAAGTTAAGGAGGTTGTGAAATTAGTCCGAAGTTGCATTGAGTGACTTGGAACTAGATTTGGGGGATCTTTGAGGGCAGAAATAAAGAATGCTGGTATAGAGATTTTTTGGTTGATTTTGAATTCTAATAAAAATTTATCTATGGAAATTCAAACTGAAGTTGATATTCCCACAGTGCACAAATGTAACTTGTATAAATAAAATTGTATATAGATTGTTTACTCAGAGGTAGGCTGCTTTTTTGAGTTGCAAGATTTTTTTCTTCAACAGCGAAGGAGCTTTAGTTAGGCTGGAAAATGCCTTTTTGTCACCGTTATTCACAAAGTGAAGGGGGGGGGGGGGGGTAAAAATGTGAATTTTACATACCAGGCTGGCAAATTGTAGCATTTCTTTTAAATATTGTTCACATTTGTGCTCATGGAAAACAGAAAGGACCTGTAGGTTTGTGAGATGTAATATGAGAGAAACTCTGTTTTGACGTCTAGCATCTGGTACAGCATCCCTTGAAATAATGCAAAGGTTGACATTGACTCCACTGGGCTTTTAGGTGGCTATATGCCAGTGTGTTAAGAGAGTTTCTCAAGGAGATGTGATTTGTCTTTTTGGTACCACTCTGCAGAAGTGTAGCATGTACTTCAGTGTGGCATAGCCACTAGGAAAGTTATTATTTCCTGGCAGTAAATAGGTATTTTCCTTTTTTATGCAATTTTATATTTCTGTGATTTTAAAGGATTTTGAAGTATCGTGAATACAAATCACAACAATAAAAATTGTCAGTGTTTTTGATCTTGTTGCAACACTTTGTCTCAGGTAAAATACCAAATAATTCTGGGTAAGCACGTATTTCATGGCTTGTAGGTCTCACGAGTGGCGTCTGACAGAGCAAATGCCATCTTCTGCTGGGTAGAGCTGGGCTACTCCATTTTTTCAACATCCATGGCTTTTATGTGTATAGACAGGAGAGGAGGAACCAACAACGCTTTGTGCTCTGAGGTGATCTCTGCAGTTCACTGTCTCTCCCAGCACAGCAGGCCAGCGCGGGGCATTGCCCGTGGGTGCCCGCCTGTCAGGGCCGTGCTCTGGTCATGATGGCAATGGTGCTCCTCTCATCCGTTCATCCCAGCAGTGGGCCTGAGGTGCCCTGTCCCTCCTTGGGGCTGTGGACCATGGGGAGCAGCCACCGGCCTGCGGTGTCCCCATCGGGCCTGTAAGCGAGCATGGTGACGGGGCACCCATAACCAAGGGCCTGGCGCCACAGCCCCGCGGCATCGTGCTGACACAAAGCCAGCATCTCTCATTGTAATCGACATGTTGTATCATCTGCGACAACAGTGTTATCACAGTGGAAGCACTGGCTGCGGGGAGGAGAAAATTTGTATTGTGTTGCTCAGAATTGCAGACCCTGGAGATGTCTTGCTCTGTATCGTGTGACTTTGTGCATACAGCATCACGCGGGGTTAGCTGGTGGGACATCCAGGTGGCACTGATGGCCATGGAAAACCAAGGCTGTATGTGGTCTTCCCTACTGCTTTTGGGTGTAGGCATACTTCTGCTGTTACAAATAATCTATGAATGCGGTGCTTGTTTTAAACCACGCACTTGGTTGCATTTCCCTTCCCTATCAAGGCTCCATAGTTTAACAAAAGTAGTGATACGATTCCTGCCCTAGAAATTTAGTTTTCTATGCATAAAATCTGTTGTTGAGTCTGGAAAGTCTGAGAGGAAGATTGCTGAGATCAGGAAGATGTGGCAGAAGATAAAAAAGCTCAGAGAGAGAAAATGAATAGAAAGATGAGGGGAGCATGCACCTGGCAGAGCAGTGTAAGAGCTGAAAAGCTGTCAAATGAGCTAAGAAGCTAAGTCCTTGTAGGTGAGGAAAGTAAATCTTCAGTTGTCCATTAGACGTAGTTGTTGCTTGTTATATTAAAGAGGACATGAACATTTTGATATACTTGTGAAACATGGGATTGCCATGCATTTAAGCAATAAACGTGAAAGCTGTAGGAACAGTGTGACTGACAGACTTGTCTTCTGTCGTGGTTCCCCAGCCAGGAGAAGAATCACGTCCTCAGTTACTGCATCTCTTACAGCTGCATCAGTAGGTGTGTAGGTTTGCTGTGTATCTGAGGTCTCAAAAATAAATAAGAATGAAAAACTAAATCCCAGAAGTTGGAAGTTTCAAGGTAATTAAACAGCTGAAAAGAAATAGGTTTTATCCTCCACAGAAAGTACCCGTGAGTTTAACAGAATCTCGGTCTGATGATTGGGATAGGTTACAACAAACACCTTTGGGGTAGTCCAGAAGCACACTGGACACTGCTGCTGCTTGATTTGATTCCTAGTTGATGGTTGACGTGACCTTCAGTGTATATGACACATTTGAAGATGCAGGACACAGCAATTTAAACTGACATGGAAGATGCAGCATAAACAAAACCAAACAAAATCTGCTCAGAGCTGTGTCACAGGCTTTTTACACCAAAGTTCTGTGGCAGAAAGTTGCAGGGGCTACAAGAAAAGCAATATCGTGTTCAAAACTGTCTTTATTTGAACGGAGAGGTGGCTCATCTTCACAGATGAATTGCTGTAAAAGCATATTTAGATGAATATATATACAATGACAGAGAATAAATGGATTTTGTTCTCCTTTCTGTGATGAGACCACTCTTCAGAAAGTATATTTTAAATTAATCATTGTGTTGAAATCATCAGAAAGGAAGACTCAATTGCACAGAAAACATAAACGGAACAAGCAATGCAGAATCCGAGAGCAGAAGCTCGGTTATGAAATCACATTCACTGAACTCCATTTTTTATAGCGCTACAACGAGCCCGGCTCTGGTTTGTTTGAAATGTGGAAATCTACCTGAAGTAGCTACACTGAAGGCAAGACTTTTATGAACAGTTAAACTCTCAATACCTTAAGTACACTGTGGAAACATGGATAGATGAAACTGAATGTTAGATAAAATTGGATTTGGCATAGTGAATTTATATAGACTTTTTAGGTCTGTGCTATTTCTGTGGGATGCTGTTCTGTTTTGAATCTAATTTTAGCTTGGAGAACTCATTTGATTTCCTTTTTCACATCCATATGGGCTCATATGGTGAATTTATAGTCTTTTTACTAGGTTTTCATTATGTTAACTCTATTATAGCACTATTGAAGCAATGCCATAGTTCATATTGAGATATAAGCTCTTGTATTTAGTCAGTGGAAGTATTTTTAGTGTTAGTTAAACATTCCAATATCAGGAATGATGAGTTGAAAACAGCGTTGTTGTTTTATTAATGTAAATGGATGCAAGAGGAAGGCATGGTAAGATTTGGAAATAACAGATTTTTTTGTCAGATTAATCAAATAATTAAGAAGCGCTGAAATTTAAATGTAGCACTTAAATACAATTAATATGCTTTGCAAATGTTGAAAGACGTTACTTAAATAATAAAGAAAACAACCGAAAGCAGCATCCTCAAAGTACATGGTACCCTGCTCCCTTTTAGTGGTTTGATGGCTCATGGTGGGTGCATCTCTTCATATAGGGGCACGAGATCCTCCTGCCCGGTCCTTCCCGTCGTGCACGTACATATTCCTGTCTTGCCGTTGTCTTCTGTCTTCAAGGTGGGGCTGGAGTGAGAACAGCAGCTCCGACAGTGTTTCTTCCTCACATATCAATGCCAAGGATTACATTTCAAGTGCTCTGTGAAATGTGGTGTTCTGTGGAGAGTCTGTTATGAAAAGTGCAAGATTTATACAAATACAGCTTGACAGTTATGTGTTTCTCTAAAAATACCGGCTACTTTCTCTGCACTTCTGTGGTCTTCCTGACTCAGTGCTGTTGCCCTCCCCAAGACGTCAGGTTTGGGTGTGTAAAACGCCGTGTCCAAGGCTCATAGATCTCCTTCCAAGAGATGACAGAAAATTGGAAGCAGCCCTCCCAGGAGCGTGCCAGAGACCTTCCCGGAGGCGGGATCAGTGTGGAGGAGGGATGGGCGCCTGGAGGAGGCCTGGGCAGCCCTGAGAAAGGCCCAGGAGGGAGCCCGCCGGCAGCCCTGCCATGAGGGAGGGTGGGAATGGCCGGGCCTTCGGGAGGAGACCTGGGGAGGAGGAGCTGGAGCTGACGTGGAGCAGCGGGATTTTGTCTAGGAAATAAAACGGAGGGCGAAAATGGAGGTGGGACATGGGAAGCCATTGTGAAAGCAGGGTCGCTGATGAACGAGAGATGGGAGGTGAGGTATCAGCTGATGAAGTTGCCAGGTAATTTTATTTGTTCCCCATGTTTTGGGAGAATGAATTGCCCGTCTCTTGTGAGGACTCCCGTACAATTTCTTCCTGATATTGGATAATTCTTCTTCGCGGTCTCCGGCCTCGCAGATATATCTGCGAAATCTCTCCCAGTTGCACGGCTGCTGGTGCTTGCTCTCCGGCGTCTTTATTGACCCGCGGTGTGCCTCGCCGCGAGCAGCCCACGTCACGCCACGGCAGCAGTGTCCGAGCGCCAGCATTCCCCTCACGTGCGGCATAACGAAGGCAGGTTTTAATGAGGAGATGGCAGCGCGCTCCTCGTCTGTATCAAGGCAGGAGCCACATATTTTATGGTCATGTTTTGATACCCCAACGGCCCCCATGTTTGCGCAGACGGCTTTTACAGCCAAACTCCGGAATGAGCTGCAGATGAGCATTCCTGTTTAGGGCACTTCTGTGCCACCACGGCAATCTTTTTTGGCCTTGTAGTTGCTTCTCCCTCAGCAGTATATGAAAAAGTTTTATCATCAGCTTTTCTTTTGCCATGAAGAAGTATGTGCAGGGAAATAAAACGTAATTGCATAATTTGCTGGGCAGGCTTTGACCTGAGCTTAAAGGCTTAAATGACTAGAAAAACCTACCTATTGCTGTGTTTGTTTGTTTTTTAATTAAAAACGTGTGAAAGGAAGATGTATCCTATGCTGCTGCATAATTAACAAAATATGCTTAACCTGAAATATAATAGAGAACATAAATGGATGAACAGAAGCAGAAACAGCAAGTCTTGCAGAGAAGTCACTGAGGACTTCTGTTGTTTATTGATATTTAACAGGAAAGCGATACAGTAGGAACAGATTCGTTCTTAGCCTGAGGCTGAAGCACGGATCTTTTCACCATTCAGGACTTTTTAGCAGGATCTATTTGTGTCTGCAGCGTGCCTTTGAGGAAGGACAAACAGAATGAAGTTGTATGTATTATTTTTACATTAATTATATATATATATATTTTTTTTTTTTTGGTATGTAGAAGCATGTGCAACCATATGAAATAATGCATGTAATTCAGGTTATGTCAGGTTTGCCTAAAATATTTTTGTAGTTTGTCTTTCCCCATGCTTTTCTCTCTCCCTTCTTAACCTTCCAA
Source organism: Anas acuta (assembly GCF_963932015.1). NCBI lineage: Eukaryota > Metazoa > Chordata > Aves > Anseriformes > Anatidae > Anas > Anas acuta. Next base: position 54,405,249 of record NC_088981.1, read on the forward strand.
CACCTCTCCCACCCCCAGTAAGAAGGGAAAGAGAAGAGGAGAAAGGAAGGAAGGAAAAGCAGTTAACTTGCTAATGCTTGCACGTTCACTCTGAAACTGAAAATACATTTCTGCAAGGTCAGACACGCTCCCTCTCCACATGGGACAGATGGGGAACTCGCACGCTGTGCTCGTGTAGGACGGCGCAGGCTGCGTTCACATGGCTCTGTGCGCTGCACGTTGCCTCGCCTCGCTCCGAACACGGAGCTCCTTGCATTCGCTGCCCTGGCTCAGAGGTTGCTCCATTACTTAGGAACTTTTTGCTCACTTCCAGCTTAAGTGCAAATCTTACTGGGAGTTTATTTCCATCTCGGCTTGTGCCAGATCGTCCTTTCTCTTACTTAACTATCTTGCCTCTTGCCTTTGTATTTATCTTCTAGTGCATTTGCCAGGAGTAATTTTAATGTAGATGGTTTATTTTACTGTAACTTTTTTAAACAGGTATGCTTCATTTGTGACTAATGATGTACATAAAAAATAGCAGTCTAATTTTTCTGCAGATTAGGAGTAGCTCTCTGTACAGTAATAGTTTTGGAAACCATTCATAACACAACATGCAGTATTTCAGAGCTGGTCAACTTCTGACATCCTTTTTGCTGTCCTTGGTTATTATGTTGTTATTTATAGCATCTGAATTCCAAACTGTTAAAATTTATTATACCTCGGGAAGTCATGTGGATTAAATGTGAGGAAATATATTTTTATATGTAATCTTTTCTCTTCCCCTGCAGTGATACTGTGTAGTAAGAGCACAGCAATCTTGTTGCTGGAGACCAAGCTTTTGCCTCTTGTTATGTTTGCAGAGGAGCACATGCAATGTCAGACTTACAGTCTGGGACACCATTATCTGAAGTTCGTCTGTACATTTTGTCTCCCCTGGACTCCTTTAACCCCTGTTTGGATATTTCATTAGAGTTCCTTCACACAAATAGTAAATACTTTGCCAGTGCTAGGTTGCCCTACAGGTAATTTTCATACACATATGAAATAGGTAAACCAGGTATTTTGTGGACCTGAAGAGAAATAGAAGATTGAAATTTGTTCTGTATTTAGAAAAACTAAGCACTGTAATTCAGAAGTTCAGGTTCAGGATAGTGACCCTGGCTGCTCTGATTCTTGGCTTTTGAGGTAAAAGGCTGGTTTGTGTCTTTTGATCTTTGAGGTTTCTGGTTTTATACAGCTATGAGAACATCCCACAGATGCTGTCTTTGTTTTACGGTGAGCAAGACAGTTTTTAATTCCAAATTGTCTCCTTGTCTACTACAGAGAGCAGCCTAACAAAGCTGTTCTTACCTCAGGAATTCACTACCCGTTTCATTTTATCTGAGCAACTGCTTGATGAAGGCATCTTCCAGCCTTTCTGTAATAGCATTTTATGTCTGAGCAGTTGAAAGTATAAAGATGAATGCTAACAGCCAACAGCTGACTTCCGTCCAGGCTTTAAAGATCATTATGGAGAGAGTGGATTCAGTAGCTCAAAGGTCTTTGTGCAACAGGGTAGCTTTTAGACCGTGTTTTGTTTGTCTTGGCGTCCTGACTTCTTTCCAGTCGATACAGCGCGGATCAGTCCTTCTAAAACATGCAGCTTCATAACTGGACGTGAAGCCTAAAATCCCGGGTTTGCACAGTTTCCTGGTTTGCGAGGAATGTGGAGACGTCTCAGCTTATGGTCGGCTGGTCCGTCCCTCGGTAAGGAAGTCTGTGTGTCAGGACTGGCCGGCCCCGCGACTGGAAACCCTTCAGCTCTGCCTGGCTGAGGCCTGTTGTGACAGACACGGCGTCTGTAACCACGGGGCGCCTATGGCTGCGAGCACGTGGGGCTGAGGGAGTGGAATTTCTTACTCCTGTCCTTGGTGGCAGGATCATGTGAAATGAACTGGCATTTCTAGCCTATTTTTAAAATGATTTTGTTCATGTGGTGATAGATAGAACCGCCCCCATCTGCTGCTTTCTCTCTGCCCCCTTCGGCCTACCTTTCAAACCACAAGAATTTGTTTCTCCTTTCACCCTGCCGTGGAGGTGACCTTCCCTTTGCACATGCCCTTTCCAGGGAGGGGTAAGAAACCCCAGCCCTTGCTGCTGACCCTGCCGGGCCGTGTTCTGGCTGGGCAGGGGGCTCCTGTGCCCATTCCCAAGTTTCTCCACAGGGTGGTTTTGAATGAATTGGGCACACTCTGCCCTATCTGCACCCCTCCCTGGGTGCCGGCGTGTGTCTGTACCTGCTCCAGTGGCGTGCCCCGAGCTGTGTGGACTCCAGTCTCCAAAGACTGGGGAGCTGCGACACAAGACCTTTCTTTTCCTCTGGAAATCTCTCTCTTGGTTGTTTCCCACTACCTTCAGCGAAGTTTCACTGTGCTCGAGTTTTATGTTCGGGCAGATCTGTCACCGGTCGTTAAAACGTGTGGTTGGCTGTAACACCAGGCTGCCTCCCGCTCAGAAGCACGCCGTCCCATCTGCTCGAACATGCCTGGCCATGCTCCTGAGCCCTGCTCGTGTTCTTCTAAATGAAAATGGCACACTTCCTTTTCCAGCCGACCTGTGGAACTGGCCAAACCAGCCTGACACAGCAGCCTAACGCCGCACTCAGCTCAGCTCACTCCTGCTTTGGCTTTGTAGACAAAATGCAACCCTAACAATGCCCGTGTCTGGCTCGGGGTAGATTAAAGCGTGTGCTTTCTTGCAGGAGAAATGATGTGGAAATCTAACTCACCTTGATGTGTCCTTTCTGTCTTGTTCTTTCTCTCTTTTCCTCCCTCCCTCTTTTCTTTTTTTCCGCTGCCCCTATCTCTTTTGAAAATAGTGGAGAAAAGTTCAAAGAGATGATGAGGCTCGCTCTTCCTCCACGTGGAGTGAATGAGGAGTGAGAGCTGGGGGAATGGAGCGAGGAAAACAGCCCAGCTACCGAGGCTGTGATGGCGCCTTGCTCCTCTCCGGGATTTTAAGCCCGCAGAAGATGGGAGGAGATAGCCCATTCGAGGAGGGGGGAAATCCTACCATGGGTCACTTGAGACCCAGTGCACTTTGAAGTAGCTTGGGATCTTCAGCTTTGTTACGTTCTTACTAACGCTATTTACACAATTCTCCTTTTTGACTGCTTAACCCAGGAAGGTGTAGGTCAGAGAAGTGATTATCGTCGGCAGCCCCCTCATTTCCCATTTATGTGATGGAACGGAGCAATTCCTGGGTTTCAAAAGCTAACGCTAAACCATTTCCAGCAACATATATTGAATTTTTTCATAATCTCCTTATTGTCTTCCACTCTCTCCAGTGTACTTATTTAATGTACGCTTCTGTTCCCCTTCGGCCTCCCCCACCCAGCAATGCATACCTCACATGCACGTTTAGCACAGCGGTAAGCTGGAAACAAGTATTAATGCTGCAATGATAAACTGAGCTGAGGTGTCCCTTCTAATTGCCAGTATCTTTTGTAAATTTAAGTATCCGAGAATGTCAGAAGTTGCTTACTTAGCTGTAGTGCTCCGAAGCACAGAGATTAATGTTTACCATATTAGAAAAACGGGGGAAGGGAGGGAATGAAAGAGTCGTGCAGCTCTGAGGACAGAATCCAGAACAAGTTTCACAAAGCAGCACTAACTCCTTGCATGTGGTGATCAAAATGGCAGTGGCAGTGACACAACTTACTTTTAATGGCCCAATTTGCAAACTGAAGAATGACCATGAAAAGTATCTTTTAGGATTTTGAGGCAGATGTAGATAGTTTCCTCGTGTAGTTTAAAGGGAAAAAAAAAAAAAAAAAGGCAGACTTCTGCCTAGTGCCAGGCTGTTTAAAAAGCAAAGCAAACCAAAAAAAGGTGGGTAGATAGGAAGTGTATTGAATGGCAAAAATGGTACATTCCTGTATTTCAAGTATATGCAAAAATATACTCTATCTTCTCCTCTATATTTTCACTTCAGGGTAATAGTAAATAAGAAAATACACCAAGATTTCAATCCTGTGTTTTAGTTTATTAAAATTTATAGAAGCTAAATACTGTTTCTTGCTGTTTGTTTCGTGTTCCCAGGGCTGGTTTGTTTATCCCCAGGAAGAGGTGGGAGTGTCTCTTGGGATGCTAGCCTCACAGTCTGAGTCTGGGAACAAACTCATCTAACACAGCACTCCTAAATTAAAAGAAGAGTTACTGGTTGGTGGTTATGGAAATCTGTTTAGGTGAAGATATACCGCAGAATCTAAATTTAATTTGGAAATTATTATGGGCAGGCGTGATAGCACCTAATATTCAGCATGTCTGACATTTCCTATTGTATGAGCCTGTTTTTAAGTTGCTTACAGATCATTTTTTTAAATGTTGAAAATTTCACAAAAAAAAAAAAAACTTAGCTTTTTTTTTTAGGAGTTTTAAGAAAAATGTGTTTAGACTTAAATGAAAAAAAAAAAAAAAAAAAACCACCAAAAAAACGCAACTCCTTCTCTTTAAAACAGATTTTTCAGCCCCATTGTTTTTTGGCAAAAGCATAAAAAAACAACTGTGCCTGGGGTTGGTGTGCAGGGTAGGTCACTTACCCTTGCCACAAATTTGCCCACGTTACCCACACCTGGAAGATCTGAGCTCGTACAGACGCCTGCTCAGCCTAGGCGTGCTGCTAAGTTCCTCCAAGGGCCTTTCAGCATCCCCTTCTCCCATGCCAGCAGCCATGGACTGCGCCTGGTGACCTAGTTTTAGTGACCTGGCGTGATGTTCTGACATCCAGGGTTCTCTGTGGGGGTGATAAAAATACCTGACCTTGGAAAAACGCAGAGTACCTTTGCTGTATGAGCATCTGGAAGAACGCAGCCTGTACTTCATGAAGTATGTGTTGAACGTCCATGGTCCCTGGTGTTGATGTTCTAATCGGTCACGATACAGCTTGAGATTTGCATGGTTTTTTAGAGGGAAGAATTCAGAGAGATAAGCTGACTGCAATCTCAAGCAACTATATGTGAAATTTTCCCTTATGAGAGCTACAGATCGTTTTTATGTCCCAGAACTTTGGTTTGGGCTGGCTGTTTCTCTGAAATTGCCTTTAAACTGATGTAAAGGCTTGAGTTACAATGAACGTGGTTACCGAAAGCCTTCCTGCAGGTGGGAAGGCTGTGTTAAACGTCATTATAGACTTATTGGTACTGTTTTCCAAGCTAGTTATGAACCTTACTTTAATACCGCGCTCTTCCAGCTTTCACTATGACTTTGGCACATAAAGAAGCCTTTTGTAAAAAAGGTAGGGTTTCATACAGGCTCTTTTTCCTTGCTTCCAAATGTTAATATAGCTCTTTTCACTGCTTAATACAGATTTTAAATATCTGAAATATTCCACTGATAGGCTGTTAGTCACAGTGGGAGCCAAGATAATCTGTGCTCCTGAAAGGCCATTGAAGCAAATACTTCTATCAGGAATGAGTTTGGGCTCAAGGGTTAACTGCTGCCTCTGTTAACACCTGTTATATAGAGCAAAGGGAGAAAACTTGATCAGCTTTGACTACAGCCTTTTATATAGCAAAAAACTCTCTGCCTTTTTACAGATTTTTATATATATATATATATATATATATTTTTTTTTTTTTACCTTTAAAGTACCTGACTTTAAAGGGGATATCCAAATGTCTCTCTGTGGAGACTTAAAACAGCCTTTGTGGAAGTATTTTGAGCAGTGTTAATAACAATGGTTTCTGGCAATTGCAAAATGGGATCTGACCAATTTTAGTAAAATAGTGGCACTGAACCCACAGAGCTTGCTTTTGAAATGGTGTTTCAGTTTGAACCGAGCTAAAGTGGTGTTTTAAGAAACAGTTTTGCACCTTGCTGTAAATGATAGACAGCTGCTAGAGGAGGTAATGATCTGTCTTCATGTTTGATGCCTTCTTTTATCAGTCCAAGGCTTTTCACTGAGTCAGATCTATTGATTAGCATTAGTTTACTTCCCAGGAAGCCTGCTTTGCATTGAAATGTCATGGGCTTGGGACACTAAATGCACGCCAAGCAAGAGCTTGAACTCTGTCTAATGCTGCCTGGTAAATTACATGTTTACTGAGAGTTTAGCAAGGGTAATAGCTTTGTAACCCCCAAAATGTTAAACGGGGTCATTTTTATCTCCTGTGAACAAATATTGGGGGAGAAAATAATGGGGTCATATAGAAGGTATCCTATGCTTCCCTTTGCTTTATGGAGTGTACCTTATGGAGCTGTGCTGGGACTGGATCTCTAGAAAGTTTGGGGTAAAATCTCTGCTTCACAGCAACGGGTGTGTGTACGTTCAAAAGAATGAAAATGGAAGAGTGGGAGGAGAAAGGCGATCTAAATCATCACTAGTAATGAAATTAAGTTACCGCTTCAAAAACAAGAAGAAGTTTTTAAAATGAAAGAACACAGAAACAACGTGGGGAGACAGAAATTTGGTTGGATGCAATGTTTTAATCTAAAATACTAGGGGGCTTGTTTTGTTTTTCCTGTTGTGCTTGCAGGGTTCCAGGTGCAACGCTCTAAATATATATGGTCACTTTGAAAGCAGAAGCTTAAATATAATGCTGCTCAGTAATTATGTTAACTGCATTGATGGAGGTTAGCAGAAAGCTAATTGTAACCTTGGGGAGGAGGAAAATAATCTGGATATAGCGAACAGGATTTTTAACAACACATTATTTTACATTTGTTTTAACTTTCAACAAGAATGTATTAATACTCTATATAATATAATAATCTAGATTTTTTTAAGTTTCTGGAAACGTTATTGTTGTAAGACAGACTGGAATGTTAACATTCATATTCGCTGATCTAATCTGATGCTTTATCTTTCACTTGTGTGCTTTTCAGACGGCTGCCCCCCTTTGCTGCCTTTCTGTGCTTTCATGTGTTTTCTCTAGCTTCTGTTTCCATACCAGATTTTATACTTCACCATACAGTGATGAACATTCATAGGTTGGGTCAGTGCCTAACATACACTTTTTGCACCATTTGAAAATACTAAACTCTTTTTTTAAAAAAAAACATTTTAATTTCTTGTCGTGTTATAGACAGCATAATTTGCTTAGCTGGTCATTATAAGAGATTTACGTAGGATGCACAGTAGGTGATATTGATTCCTTAAGATTTCTGGTACTCTGATTCCACGTGCACACCCCCACCCCCCACTCGCCAGCATTACAATTAGAAACAATTTAGAATACAGGTTCAGAAAAAGCAATTTGTGATAAAGAGATTCTTTAAAATAAAATGTCAGTATACAGTCTCTTTTTGTTTGTACAATGTTTTAAGCCATTTCCAAGAACAATGCAGTTAAGCTGTACGAATGTGCAGTGATTGCTTACAAAAAAATGTTTGCTTCTGTTTAATACTTAATTTTAAATAATAAAGGACATAGTGTTATTTAAGCTCACAGATAACATCATCTGAGAAAGGTGGCTATTAATTTCAAAGAGAAGATGTGATCAAAATAGGGGAGAAAAAGGGAGGGGTGAGCATCTCAGGATGGTTCCTGACAGAAGATGCATCCCATTCTGTGTATCTGTGGAGGAAAACGAACTGCAAATGCTGAAATTTGCTAACAGTTTTAAAGTAGAGCTAATGTGTGGCATGCCTTGGCAAGCTGCATCTTGCCAATTTTTCTCCATCCCCTCAAGCATATGCCTTGCTTGCATAACCAGTTTTTTAGCCGCATGGATTCGGTGTTCCACGCTGCACGGAGGCTGTGCAGCTTTATCGCTAATACTAAAAGAACATTCACGTTAAGTTGTTTGAAATAGAAAATTAGCTCTAAAAAAAATCCTAGGTATTACGTTAAAAATAAAAAGGTGATCCGGCAAGCAGTGGGGATGGTCCACAGAGTGTGTCACCCATCTCTGTGTTCAACAGCTCTGTGCTGGAGGGATCTTTGCATTATTGTGAGGAAACCCCCTCGAAATCTCAGGCCCCTCAGTGGTCTTCAGCTTGGCTGGAAAATACTGAAGGCCATATGGCCCTCTAACATTTTGCTAATGCTCTTCCAAATCTTGGTAAAAGCCTTTCTTTCCAGCAATGCTAGTGTCTTGCCTGAATAAAATCAAATTTTAGTTCCTTGAAAGAAAATGTTATCAGCCTTCCTAGCAGCTCTGAGAGTTGTGCCATGCTGATTAGATATGACACACGGAAGAAAAACTGCTCGGGCAAGCGGTGCTCATGGTTCAGGCGGTGACACTCTCCTCTCTGGAGCAGCGCTCGGTCAGTGCCTGGCATGGGGTCAGGAGGCAGCACGGCTCTCCTTGGGCCCCGGGATGGGGCCTACGGCATGGCATTGCCAGGAGGGGCCTGGTGGTCCTGAGGAGGAGGAGAGGCTGAGCCTTCTGGGTGAAGTTGGGCTCCCCATTTTTACAGGGGGAGGTTTCCTGCTCTGCAGCATCAGCAGGTTCTAGGGGCAGCAACCAGTTTACTCCCACAGCCTTGCCTGTCATTGACATCCGCAGCGTCTGCCTTGCTCCTTCTGGAGAAACTGCCACAAGGACTTCGTGTGGGCCTAGGCTTTGACCTTCCTGTAATTCTGAAGTATTAATAATAAAACGGTATAGGTGGAAACAGGAGCTGTTCTGAAAATCCTGTCATGTTACGTCATGAATGATGGTGGGCTCTGCGTGAACTTCAGGGCTTTCAGACCGCTCTGTGAAGTGCCACGAGGCTCTGGTTTGTGTTTGCTTTGTTCTGTGGTTGTCTGGGGTTTTGGTTGGGTGTTGGTGTTGGTTTTGTTTTGTTTTTTGACTGGAGAACACCAAGTGTCAGAACGCTGCTAGTTGTAAGATACTCAGAAATTGTGTGCTGAAGTACAGTTGGAAGCATCTGCAGAGCGGCAAGACAGATGAAGTACGTATATTGAAGGAAGCTCTTAATCTTCCTACAGAATACCTTATGCAAGCAAGAATATTTATAGAAATTAAGCAAATTCTACATACGTATGGTCAGGAGGGCTAGCATGAGTTCAAAAGGCATGCAGTAGCACGAAGATCCAGTATTCTTGCAGAAGATTGCACTGTCACATAGTACAGCGCTTGAGTATCTCAAAAGATTTAAAGCTTTTGTTACATTCAATACAGAGCATATGTGACTTGCCATGAGTCTGTAAAAGTCTCTTTAGAAAGGCAGTTTAGGAGTGTCTTAAAGCATCAGCCTTGTACTTGAAGCTCCAAGGATGTTATTACTCCTTTCTCTCCCAAAACTTGATGCCACTGGACGGCTTCTGCTAGCGGAGGATGGGTGGGCTCTACCCCGTCATTACTATTTTTTTTTTAACTAGGCATAAATCTGGCAAGCAATACAAAAAGTAGCTGCTGAGCTGGAAATTATTTTTTTTTCTTTTAAAATATATTATTGCAGAAAGTTAATTGTGTTTTAACGTTTATTTTTTTTATTACTAAGTATAGTGAGTGACAGTAAGTGAAGAGACCTCCTGAGCTCTGATTCCACAGTCTCCGAAACAGAGAGCTAACTGGATCTACCCATGCCCAAATGGAAGTTGTTTTTGCTTATTAAAATCTAAAAAGGGAAAGTGACGCATGGAATCAGTGTGTCCTGTTTCTTCTTCCACCTGCACACATGCCTGCATCCCGGCCTATTACCATAGTCACCGCGTTGGTTGTTTCCTAGTAAGTGACTGAATAAAAACATGGTTGCTCTTCCCAGATCAATTTGAAGTCCTAAATTGCTGTCTAATTCTGAACAACATGCGTGCAGTACCCACCCTCTTGTCCATGAGAATAACCATGTATTTCAGATGCAGCCAAGCTTCCCGTCAGTTTAGTTAAAGCAGCTTGTGCAAATTTATCTAAACCAAGCGTGTGTATAAGCGTGTGTATGTGTGAAAATGAAAAATCTTTTCTCTGAGCAGCTAATCCTCAGTGGTGGGGGACTAAGCACGGTTTCTGTTGTTTTTTCTATGAAAAATAATCAGTGGTGTTTCCCTATAGGCCATTTTCCAAATGCTGGGGAAGAAAAGAAACATCATATTCCTTTCCCCACTGTCTCTTCTTTTCTAGTATTTTGTTATTGCTGCCACTGCTAACAAGTACAAATAAGAATGTTATATTATTTGGCTGCTTTGGCTTTTTAGGAAATCTGTAAATTATGAATAATCTCCGTTCTTGGGTATTTAAAAATAAACAACAAATCCAAAGCCCAAACAAAGCATTCAGCATGGTTATCTGTTAATTGCTCTCTATTTTTTCCACAGCCTGAAGAAGGCCCCAAGGCTAACATGCCACTTACGAGCTAGCTTTTGACTTGCAATATGTGTCTTACAAGCCTGTCTTCCTATTCTTCTTTCATTTTCTTGCCTATTTGCTGATGCAACACAACTGTTGAGTTGACTTCTTTGGGAGCTGTGGTGTGGGAGATGCCAATATGAGATGACTTATTTTTAATTTTTAAAGTAGAGTGGCTTTTTTTTTTTTTTAAGTTACCAGAGCCCACCAGAGAACAAGCAGGCTTTTTTTTTTTCCCCTGTGATTTTGAAACGTGGAAGGTCTAAAAGCCATGACATAGCAAGAGCCTACTCACGTCAGATCCTTCGTGTAGGACAGACTGAAGGGGGCATGCGGTGTGGGACGCTCGGCCCCGTGCACAGTGTGCCTTACAGTCACGGCCCCACAGTGTCGAGGTGAATACTTGCACCGTTCATCCCCAAATAATTGATTTCGTTGTGACTGCAGAACAAAAAGGGGGAGCTTTTCAGGCACAGAGGGTGTCAGTGTGCTAAACTTATAGGAAAACATTGTTCTTTGGGACTTCGGGAAGAGTACTTACAAAATGCAGAAGAGAGTTACTGCCAGCAGATTCGCATTTATTAATTGCATGTGTTCACAGCCCAGACACCGTGAGCTGTAAACTATTAATTCCAAAGACAAGCGGCTATCCAACAGCCTGTCATTTTGCATGAAAACACAAATATTTTGTGCTCTTCTGTGTGGGATTAAGTATCTAACTTTTAATGTATTCCGGCGTATGGGAATATATCTTCTACCAAACGCAGTTGAAAAGTGAATATGAGTGAGTTGCATTTTCCTTTAACCTTTTCTCTCTTTATTTTCCTCCTCTCATTAATGGGCTGTCTTATTAGGTGCTGTGTACTGGTCACTTAAGTGCACCAGCTGGAGAATGTGTGTGAAATGAAAATTGAGATGTTGATGACTTGAAGGAAACTGCGGATCATTAGCAGAGCCTTCCCTCCTCCTTTTGCTCTTCTAAGATGCTTGTGTAAACTGGGGGTGGAGATAAAGAGAATTTTCTTCAGGCTTCATGTAGTGAAATGCTCGAACTATGCAGGTACCATCCATCCGGAGAGCGCTTGTGTGTGCATGTGTGTACATGCAGGGAACTGGAGGAGATGGAAAATTCAGTATCATCGTGTCTCGCAAAGCTGTATTCCATTACCTTAACACATAGCATAGCATAAAAGCAGCATGGGTATTAAAAGATTTACGAACATGAATGTTTTGCATCTCACTCTGAAAATACCAGATATCTTAAACATAACAACTTTTGTGAATAATTGTGAAAATCAGTTTTCCTGTATTTGTGACTGGAAGATGACTGGATTGTATGGTTTGGGGCCTCTCCAGTTTATTTGAAACACTTTTTTTTTTTAAATTATTATTATGCAAACAACTCTTTTTACACAGGTTTGCTTTAAGACCATAACGCACAAACTCTACAGAAAGAATAGTGTTTACGTGCTGATTTTTGTAAAATGCAGCAGATTTACTGCAGCCATCCTAATTTTTCAGCCTGTGGGGGTGCAGCGTGGAGCACTGTGTGCTGAGACATGCACGCTTTGCAGGCTGCAGCTCGTTACCAAAGATGATGCTATCTGTGCAGCACAACTGTGGATCTCATTTGCTCGCTTGTGGTTTTCAGATTTTTGCCTTTGTGACATAGAGGTCTGGATGGGTTTTCAGTACGGCAGCGTGGCCTTACACACTTACTGCTGAGAGAGAACAAAAGTTAGAGTACGGTAAAGGTTTGTGCGTTGTGTTAGCTGAGGTCTGTGGAGGAGAACCACATCTAGGGGGTGGGTGTGTATTCATAAAGCTATTTTACCAAGAACGTAATGCTCTCTACTATTTGTGATTGCAGAATTTGCATGGAAACACGGGTGCAACAAGGCTAGAGAGCAAAATCTAATCAGGCCAAATGAAGTTAATTCCCATAACTGAAACTCAGAAAGACTTGTATTTGTGACGTTAGTGTCAGCTGCCTTTTGTGAAGCCAAGTAAATTGTGTGCCCTGTAGAACAGAGAGGATTTTCCACCGACAGGTAGTCTGTACGATCCAAAGCCAAATGTAATGCAAGTCTGCCTCACCTTTGCAGTCATCCTCCTCCTCTGCCTAAAATAACCTCCAGCTCACGCACTGCTTTGAACGGTAGCTTCTGTTAAAGAATTGCACTAAGAAATTATTTTTATATGCATATATATATAGATACACAGATGCTAATGCTGTGGAGGTGAGAAGACATCTGCCTGATAGCTCTGAGCTGTCATAGTTGGATCTGAAGTAACACCGTTTCAGTAGTAAAATTTGTCTTGTATTTTACTCTTGTTTTGAAGAGTTTGTCTCCATCGTTATCCCAAGAAGGCTGGCCACGTAATCCAACAGCTACTTTACCCCTTTAACATGGGGTTAGGCTAGACTCGTTGTCTTCATATTCAGCAGGCCTCCATGAAGACAAGAAATGTAAGAGAGAGCCAGAGCGAGTTTTCTTTTATTCCTACTTATTATGAGCTATCAAATTAAAAAGTTATTGTAGCTACTCTCGATAAAAGTGAAACTGGGAAGAGGGCGGGGTTGAAGATGAAAGAAAAAATGATCTGTTAACTTTATAATGGCTTATTTTCCAGTACAGCCTTATCTCTATGGATAGGACTGATAAACCTATGCATTTTTTCTTTTAAGATGATGTTAATGGCTTCAGTTTGCCCGAAAAAATGTATCTTCAAAATATATTCCAGGAATATATGTTCCAGGAATAGGAACTGTGTTGCACCTGGCGTCCTCTGATTCCCACCTGGAGTCTTCACAGGAACAGGTCCCCTGCTCATAAAAGTTACCTGTGTGTGCGCGTTATATCTGTACCTGGGTGCTTGGCTTGCAGGGACTGTTTCTGAGGGAAGAGTATGTATTTGGGTGATTTAGGGTTCACGTTCTTCTGTTCTGGGACCAAATGTGCATGTGCAGAAGTCCCCTCTTGAGGTGCCATTTCAAAAAACACCTGGAAATTCCAGATGCTTCTGTCTCTTCCAAAGCAAGGTAGCACACTTCAAATAAAGAGAGCGCCTTACATACAACATCAAATTAAGCTGTAGATGCTTTTGGTGCAGGGCGCAGATGCTTTGGTGCAGGGTGTTGCAGATGCCACAAAAAGTATATGGGTTCGAAATAAAATTGGATAAATTAGTAGAAGAAAACTCCATCAAGCATTACTTAGTACAAAGGTGTGACCTCTGGTTCAGAAAGTCATGAATTAAAAATGACTGAAGATAGGAGAGATATCTTAAATGGATGCATATAGCCAAATAAACCACACTTCTCAGCTTAGTGGGTGGCTGGAATTGTGAGTGAACCCATATGCATGCAAAGAAAGCCAGAAAAAAAATACTTCCTCAGCAGTATCTGCCGAGGAACAAAACAAACGTGACCCCTGCTTTAGGTTGCTCTGCCCAGTGCTTGGGATTGCTTGCTGGAGCTGAGGAGGGGAGGGCCTCTGTGCAGTTTGCTCAGGTTGCGCTCGCTCTCCCTCCCTGCCTGGAACTCCCAAGTAGTGATTTTCCTGGTGCTAACTCATCCCACCCTCCGGAGAGCTCTGATGGATCTGCTCTCTTTTCTCTGGCTGAGGAGCAGCAGATCTTTTCTCTCGAGTTTTAGAGATTACCTGGAGTTTTTTTCTTACGTTTACCAAGCGTTGTTGGAGCCTGAGTGATTGATGCTAGATTTGGGAGAGCAGAGCTTCCATCTCCCACGGACTCTTGAACCTTCCTTTAGGTAAATGGTATTTGGTGGGAAGTGCAACTTGGAGCTTACCCTAAGAGCTATTGGAAGGAGATGGAAGAGTTATTTACTCATAGCCGATCTGCCTCTAAGCTGTGTTCCCCTCATGTACTGGCACAAACCATCCTGTTACCCCTCTCCTTGGAGTCCCTTAGGGGAAAAAATTAAAAAAAATGGGTTAGGAACTGAAAGTGAGGAGCGCACACCACTGATTTCATAGCAGTATGCAGGGCACGTGGAGGGGGTCATGTTTGTCTTCCTCCTCGGCAGATACTGCTGAGATAATAAAATGCTCAGGCTTTCGGTGCTTGCATATGGTTTCACTCACAATGGGAATGTACACATAGACAGTATTTATACAAGAACAGTTACCTATAACTGTAAAATACACAGTTAAAAACAATTATTGAAGAATTTTATGCTTGAACATTTCCAAATGAAAGCCATATTTATGAAAGGTTGTGGGGAACCTAATGACGGATATTTCATTCTGATGGAATAAATTAGCTCTGTTTCAAGTGTCTTCTTTCAGAAATTGGTCCCATTGTGCTGTGGAGCATGTCGAGTTTTGTGTGTAACTCTCGGGATGCATGGTAGAAGATGAGAACTTCAGTAGGTTGTTGGGTCACTAAGCCGTAGCTGCTTTGGCCTTCTACATATCCATTGGGGTGCCTGGTTTTGGTACAGTATTAAGACAGCCATGGTTTTCCAAACCCTAAAGGAGACTCAGCTTCCTCCAATGACCACAAATTCCCATTTTTGCCCAGATCTACTACAATAGGCTTATTTTCAGGAAAAATAAATAAACAAACTGCTATTGAGACTGTGTAGTCCATATGAGGACTTCTCTTGCATCCAGCAGCTTGGCAGGATCAGCGAGTAAGTTGTTTATTTGTGTTTTGGGGGTGTTTTCTTCTCCCATGTGAGCACTGGCGATGATACTTCTTCAAATCGGGTGGAGATACCCAGGAGCAGTGGCAATCATCTCACAGTTGGTCTCAGGTTGTATCCATCTAACCTATCTGCTGCTTTTCTGCTGATCTTTCATCACTGAAGAGCTTTGAGTTGCTTAAAGTGAACGATAAATAATGCATTTCTGTATTGTTCTCATGTTTCTTCTTTACCTGCACCTTTAGGGATTTAGGTTTTCAGTGTTACGTATGGTAAAACAAGGATCTTGGCTTTTTTTCTTCAAGAATTTTTGTCCAGTCTGTTACTTGTTTCTTCACGAGAAGAAACACGGTGCCTTTCAAAGGGTTTTCTTCTGATACGGGTTGCACTTGGAGGACTGTATTAACTGGCTTTGTCTTCTGTTTCAATCTTGCTTTATTAAGTTGATGATATTGGGACTGACACTCTGCTAATGACAATTTCATTTAGTGGGAAGAGGAAGGGGATGGACGGCAGAACTCATGTAATCATGCGGCCATTCGTCTGCATTGGCTCCTTTCACATGTTCTCTATTTCCATAAGTTTTAAGAGGATTGGACCAGTCTGTCAAATATTTATGCGTATATACTTTATTTCCCCTTTCAAGTGCTAGTTCCACAGCATGGATAGAGATGTGAAAAATTCCTATGAGGCAATACTGTCTTTCTCAGAACTTTTATTTAAAAGCATTTTTTTCAGAGCTTTGCGATTGTGCATGTTCAATGTTGCTATTGAATTTTGGAGGATTTGGAAATGGAGATCTAGTTACCAGCAAGGGGGTATTTTCAAGCTCTTCTAGAATTTTGGAAAGCTGATTTCAAGGAGTGGGGTCACTTTGTTTAACATGCACTGAAAGGGACAGCATTTGTTGTTGTTTTTTTATGCTTTGTGTCTTGTAATGGTCTTGCTGGCAGTTACAGATAGTCGTACATACAAAGAATCAGTGTTTTCATTTGAAAATGGTGTAAGCCAATATAGTCTATGTAATAGGTATCTGGCACTTCTAGCATAAACAGTCCATTTGCTTTCTGTGGGCTGTAGCTGCATGATTTTTCAGTTGTTGCTTTTTTCACTCTTGTACTTAAACAAATCAGTATCTTCTTCTGTCTTAAAGTCACATCTGCTGCTTGCGAGTCCCTGCATCTGAATTTATAATCGTGCATGTTAAAGCACTGATAAAACGCAGGTGTGTTCTTTTCCGGAAAGATGGTGGACATTTGTGTTTTTCCCCGACGTCAGAGTACTAAATGCCTCTCAGTTCCCGAAGCTTTTTTTTCCCCTAGGCCTCACCACTGCCCATTAGCTGAGATGGTCGCAGAGAGCCAGCAGAGGCCCGTAAAGTGTCAGCTCATCGCTCCTGCAGGGCCCCTCAGAGCTGCTGGGGGAAAGCAAGCACGGTGGGTGAGGCTGTACAGTGTGCCTTTAAGGGCTGGCTATCAAAGAGCAGCATTCTTAGCAAGTTAACTGCCATGAGGTAATACGATGAGGATGAGATAATTTGGGTTTTTCAAACAATTTAGCAGGTCAAGGTAACCCTTAGGTTCCTCTGAGGATTTCAGCTCTGTTAGATCCATTAAAAACTACACGGCGGTGGCTAGGAATTGTGCTGGACGCTGGCCCTCCTGCATGGGGCACGCAGCTTGCCCTTGCTGGCCACCTTCCCCCAGTGCAGTAGGGCTGGGACAGGAGTCCTGGAGGAAACCTCTCAAACCGTCCCCTGCAGGCTGTGTGCCCACGAGGCCCAGCAGCAAGGAGCTCCAGCGCTGCTTAAGTCACTGCAGTTCACCTTTCCCTGCGCAGAGGGCCTAGGTGAAGCCGAAGGTAGTGCCTAAGGATCACAGCCAGTGACCCTTGGGCCGCTGCTGGAGGATGTTCATTTCGGGGCAGAGGAGATGAGGACAGAACAGGGCTGGAGTTTTGTGTCGTTGACAGCTGAAAAACAAAAGCAGAAAAACCTTCAGCCCCGGCATTCCAGTGCTTGTAGGGGGGCATTTTTTAGGTCTTGTAAAATGGAGGGGGAGGGATGTGAAAATAATGATCCAAGTACCTATTACAGGTTCATGAACTGTATAAAAAAGAATCTGAAGCTCTTTCCAAAAAGCTTCATGTTTTGTAAAGCTTTTTCCTTGTTTTGAGCCCAAACTCGGGATTTTTGAGTGCTTCCGCTTGGTAAAATTGACTCCAGTTCTGGCAGAAGGCAAGAAACATGATTATTTTTGGCATTTCTCAAGAATCTTTTTTTCCGCTATTTCTAATACTGGTCTTTAGAGCCATGCCTGTGCCCTGCCCAAACTTACAGAAAAGTTCATTTCACATGGTGGGAAAAACAGCCCGTGCACAGCCAGGATAACAATTGCGTTAGATCCAGTCAGGTATATACATAATGCACACATGGCAGTCCTTAACCAGTTTGCCTTTTCTCCTCTTTAAATGAAGCAGAGGTGTTGTTTTTTTCTACTCTTTAATTCCTTTGTGGGAAAATGTGCACTAAGTGTGATTAATATGGCCAAAGGTTTTGGGTCAGTCCTGACAATTTGTAAATGTGGGCTTTGTTTTCGGGCGGTTCTGGTGGGAGTTGTTTATATTAACCTTTTCCACAGCAATAACTGGAACCAATCTCAGGAAGAGATTCACACAGAGCTCTGAGTATTTTTAATGTAATTGTCATGTGGCTTCCGTGGCATTAGATACCGTCACCCCATACATATATTCTTTCCCTTTCTACTCACTCCACGTTTAATGTTAAGTAATTATGCTGGTATTTGGATGTAGTAATAGTTTTGTTCCTTTTTTTTTTTTTTCAGTTTCAGAGAGACAAAATCTTCAAACTTAGGTCATATTTAGCTACATAGTGGCCTGATTTTCAGAGAAGTGAAATTAATTGAAAACGCGAGTGCTTATCATTTCTGAAAATTAGGCCAATTATTTCAGTGACTAAATACGAACATAGGTATCTACTTGTCGGCAATCGAGTCTGAAAATTTGTAGCATTAGCTTTTATATCTTGGAATCAATTCCTTGCTTGTCTAGCGCGATCTCAAGTGCTAAACATCAGTGAAATTAATTTGTTACGGTGTGCGCGCAGGAAAATGTTTGGACACTTGAAAAATAAACAGCTACACGAGGCGTAAGTTTGGCCTGACACGCTCAGCACCAGCACAAAGCGCACGGGCGTTCATCGCGCACCCTTTGCAGCTCAACACTTTTTATTTCTCCCGACTTAGCAGCGCCCTTCCCACGTGAGTTTTGATCTCGCTGCCCCCCTTTTAACGCGTAGTTTAGAGGAGTTGGGATTATTTTGCTTCGAGCTGCCAGGCCCCAGAAGGATTTTTGAGCCCCCGCGGCCACAAAGGTTGATTTTAAAGAAAAAAACACCCCAAAAATCCCCCCCCCCCCCCCCCCCGGCGGCCGGGCGGGCAGCGATCGCCTCACGGCGGGCGCGTTCCCGGCAGCCCCCGCGCCGCCGCCCCTCCCCCGCCGCGGCTCCGCTGCGGCGCGGCCTCTCCTCAGCTCCCCTCCCCCGCACGTAGGCGCTTGGAAAGGGGGAGAGAGAGAAAAAAAAATAAAAAAATCTCCCAGCCCGGCTAGAAAATCAGCCTTGTTTCCTCAGAAACCGCAGCTGCTGCGAGCAGCAAACACGTCAGGCCGGCCCTCCGGCACGCACAGATGTGCCTTTGTACGCCCGCCTCAGCGCCGCGCGGGGCGGGGGGCGCAGCCCCTCACGGCTCACGGGGAAACTCGGGGAGTGCTGCGCTCCCCCTCGCCCCCTTCTTTATTTTTTATTTATTTATTTTTTTAAATTTTTTATTCTTTTTACGTTTCGTGCGGCCCCCGAGAGCTGGGGGTGTTGGCAGGGGGGAGTTGGGGCTGAGCGCGGATGGAGCCGCCCTTTCCCTTCCCTTCCCTCTCCCTTCCCTTCCCTTCCCTCGCCCCCTTCCGAGCACAACTTCGGGCCCGGACGGGCCGCGGCTGGGAAGGGACGGAACAAGCGGGCCGGGGGGGGCGAGGGAAGAAGGGGGAGCAGGAGGAGAGGAGGAGGAGGAGGAGGAGGGCGGGAGGGAGGAAGCGGCGCGGCCCCGAGCGCCGCCGCCGCCGCAGACAAAAACAGGTCTGGCCGCGCCGCGGCGGGGGAGGGGCGCGCGGGCCGCCATTGGCGCGCGGCGGGGCGCGGGCGCAGCTGCGGGCGCGGGCGCAGGGCGGCCGCTGGGGCGCCGGCAGCGCGCGGCCATTTGGCGGGCGGGCGGCAGCCCTCGGCGGGAGAGCCCGCTGCGGGGGCTCCCTCCCGCGCCTCTTTTTTTTTTAATTTTTTTTTTTTCCTCTTTTTTTTTTATTTTATTTTTTTTTTTTTTCTCTTTTTTTCTTCTCTGTCTTTTCAGTAACGCACAAGCGAAGCTCGCAAAGCGCCCCTCCTCCCCCCGCCCCCCCCCCCCGGTTCGTTAACCCGCTGTTGTTTACTTCCCTCTCCTCACAATGGCCTCACAGCATTGTTTTACATTATTTTGGTACTTCCTGCGAAAATATTCCTTCAACGAAACCCGGCACATCCCGGATAGCCCGAGTTACGCACGAAACACCCAGCTGAGTCGAGCGCTCCTCATCCCTCCTTTCAGCCGTCAGCCAGCCCGGCTGACTACTTTTATTAATTTTAAACCCACTTTTCTCCTAAAAGTACGTCTGTGGGGGACAGTCGTGGCTGGTTGGGGCCCTTCCCAGCAGCCGTAACCCCAGCCCCACCAGAGCAAAGCCACCATGGGGCGTGCGCCCTGCTGGCCCT
This sequence comes from Anas acuta, assembly GCF_963932015.1. Taxonomy (NCBI): domain Eukaryota; kingdom Metazoa; phylum Chordata; class Aves; order Anseriformes; family Anatidae; genus Anas; species Anas acuta. The sequence continues at coordinate 54,424,989 of NC_088981.1, forward strand.
TCGTGCCTGTGCACGGCTTTGTGGGGAGAGCCAGGCCAACAGCACTCGGCAGAGCAAAACTCGGGCCCCTAAAACTTCACATCACACTGTAACACAGCTAATGAGACCCGGCGCTAGGGTGGGTGTGAGCCCTGCTCGCTTGTTTTCACCCCGAGTGAAAATAAAGGGCCTCGTCGCTTTGGACGGAGAGGTTTGGTAGACACGCACACAGCTCTTGCTTGCAGGAAGCCATTGCTTGCTGGTACGGAAACAAGTTTTCACATTGAGCCCCACCACATAAACATCTCGTGATTTTTTTTATTTTTTTCCCTCACGAAAAGCTGCGCACGAATTAAAAAAAGGAAACACCAGGGTCTCTCCTTTTTTTTTTTTACCTCCCTGTGTGCTGTCCCCCCGCCTCTGTGCAATGAGTAGGAGGGACGGAACTTGTGACAGGGCAGGTACTGATTAGTTGCTGTCAGTCTGCGCAGATTAACACCTATTTTTAGGCTTCTGAACCTCTTGAGTAATACTAGTTAAATTGGCACAGGTTAATAAGTTGGGGTCCGCAGAGCCTCTTAACTGTTGGCTGCGAAATCTGAATTAAAGAGACAGGCTGGCTTTGTCGAAACGACGGAAACCTCGCAGTTGCCGCGTGCCTGTGTGCGTGTGTGTACGCACACACAACACGCAGAGGTCCAGAAAACAAAAGCCGAAGTCGATCACATTGGGCATGCTAGCACAAACGTGTGTGAAGTTCGAGGATCTCTGCGGAATACATCGCTAGTGAAGCAGAAAGTCTCTGGAAGGAGATGTGTTCTCTGTTTGTTTTTTATATCGATGTAGCATTTAAAAATAAAACTTAATCAGTGTTTCTTCATGCTTTTTCTACGTGTCCTCCCCCCATTATATCATTATACTGTTACACTGACACCCACTGGTAAAAGTTGATCCGAGACCATGAGTGTAAACCGAGCTTCTTGATGAAGGGACTGAAAAAAAAAATAAAATAAGGACAGAATAATAGCTGCTTTCCCTCACTCCCCCTGGGGAAAAAAAAAAAAAAGTTTTGTAATTAAGGTTATTCATTTTTATTTGATTTTGTTTTTATGAAGAGTAGGTATATGGATGCCCCAGATGTAAGAAGGGCCTTGTTGTTTTTCTCTAAAAACATAACAACACAGAAGTATCTGCACTAGCAGTTTTTCTAGATGTTGGTATGTTTGGGCATAGACAACAGGCTGGCACGGAGGAGAACAGGAAAAATCATTAGTACATTAGTAGCTGCGGTGTTTAACATCATTTCCCAGGTAAAGCAACTTGAAGAAAAACAGAAATAATGGTCACGCAATAAATATATTTGTGTGGGCACTGACCTGATTGTATCAAAGTGGAGATGAATGCCTGTGCTGTGCGTGTCTCATTTAGTCTGTTTACCATTTAATTCAAAGTTGTCAGTGGTCTTGAAAGCCACTTGTGTTGGAGAAACAAGGCTCATTTTATCGAAATCTACCACTGCACCAAAATCTGGTTTGCGAGAGCGCCGTTCCATAGCCCTGCCTAGCACAAGAACAATGCCATGCAATTACACTGTTTCAGGCTCTGAAATAGGCTTTCTTCCAAAACGCCCTCCCCTTATATTATGAGATGTGTTCCTATTAATGCAATGATTGATTGAAAATCTTCCTGTGTTTACGTTGTTTGGGCAGCAGTAGCTTGGATTTCCCCTGTCTAGACTAAAATTGTATCCAGTGGAGATGCATGGGACAGCTGTTTGTAAACTCTTAGCGGGACATAACAAATGAGCTGCAGCAAAAACTGTCAATGAGTGGCTTTCTTATAAATGCGGTGATACCTTCTTTGTTCAGAGGGGGAAGGGGAACCTGAGCAGAAATACATACAGAAACAAAATGGACTCCGCAGAGCACAAGTGTGGAAAAGACCTGCCAGGGCTGCGCGGTTCAGAAATTAAAACTCTAGCCTTTCACCTCTGAGATTGCAGTTCAAGTTTTTCTTTACATTCTGAGCAAAACGAGCTTAAAATGAGTGTAAAAATCACTCTCTGGGGCTGCCAACTTACTGTTATAATTGGTGCAGATACCGTAATTGGAAAACAGGGTGAGTGCTGGGGTTTAGCACTTCGGGAGAAGTTACAGGAAGATTTGTTGCTCAGGTGCTTCCTGTATCTTCGTCTTTCAGACTAACCTGTGCGATGCGCGTGTGTAAAGAAAAAAGCCTTTAAGAAAAAGCTTGTTAAAGTTTAGGATTTGTACAAGGTTCTCGTGTCTGAACATGTAGAGCTGCATGGAGTATCGCGGTGTACGCACACCTCCCTGCAGAAATGCTAAGTTCAGAAAACTGCACGAGGCTGTTAGCAATTGATTTGTTTTGCTGTTTTACCTTCAATAAATAATACAAGCATGAATAGGGAGGTTACTTTGAAATCGAGACAGGCTGGAAAAAAATGCCAGCTTGTATCCTGTAATTATCCAGAAGCACCCTTGTAGACCCAGAATAAAACTCACGAAGAGGCACAGAGCAGAGTGAAGGAGCAGAGTTTGTGAGGAGGTGGAGTGTCAATAGCCTGCCACATCCTCTCTCATCTCCTCTGTCCCCGAGTGTCACGCTCGTTCTGTTTGCAGGAAGAAACTGCAGCAAACTAATCCGAGGGAAAAGGGGGTGGGGGGCAGGAAAAAGAACATTTATAGTTCGTATTGCAGTATGCAAATAAAATATTAAAAATGCTATAAACAGTTTTATAGTCATTGTTTATGGACTCTAGAATTTTTAATATTTTAACATGTAATTGAATTCTGAAGCCAAGATTCTGCAATTAATCAGGCTTTTATAAGCGAGCTGCTATTTGCTGGGAGTAACTTCGAGAAGAATTTGGACTCGATTTTTCTGGTTTGCGTTGTGGGGATATCAGAAATGTGAAATGCTGAAGTGGCCTGCGAAATTGTACGTTGTGCGCTCGCTCGCTCGACTGAGTGAAAGTCCCAATTTGTGTAAGTAGTTCAGGCATTCGGGGAACCTAATTGTTTGATTCATGTATGCAAATTCAGGCTTTGTGTGTGTGAAGCGTGGAACGTGTGTTTTTGGAGGACGTGTTCTCAGCGCTGCGCTCATTTTCCTCTGCCACAACAGACGGAGAACTCGGGCAAAACGGGAAAATAACAGTTTGCCAGCTTATCTGGACTCGTATTATTCCGGGCCCTACTGAGGACTGAAGTGACTCCTTGGAATATTTTTTCTTTTTATTTTTCGCCCCATTGAAATCTTCAGTGTAGAGCTGGCCTGGAGCTGAGAGCTTTTTTTCTCTTCAGTTCTGAGGAAGTGTTTTGCTGTTGTGAACTAGAGCAGTGTGGAGGAGTTATGGCACTGACAGGAGCACTTGTTCTTTCCCAGTAAACTCTTAAATCCTGCTATCAGAAGGGTCAAAAACTGGCCAGCTGTGACATCTGAATAATTTTTAAAGCGGTTAATCCAGTCAGAGTGTTTCCTAATCTGCGCACCTTGTGGGGAGGTGAGGAGGATGCAGCTGAAAATAAGCCAAGAGAAAAAGCTCGGATCGTCGGCAAAAATAATTCAGTTCTTCTGAGTCCTGTTCCACAGACCTACCCTTTCAAGTCATGGTATGAAATACAGAACAGTGCCCAGGGGATTCCTCCCGTGTGACTCCTTGGCAGGTGTGTTGACGCTCTGTTGTGGAAACCAGTCCTTCCAAACCTGTGCTCTCGGGCTGACGATGCCCAGACGATGCCCAAATGGGTTTCCCAGCCGCTGTCGGTGTTAGCCACCCGCTATATATGGCCTGAGAGCGATGCGGGAGGGAAGCGGGCCGCGGGAGGAGCTGGCTGGCTGGCTGGGGAGGTAGGGATCAGGATCCCAGGGCCTGGTACATCCCTGCTGCCCATCGCCTCGGCCATTTCCCCCGTAACATAGGTGGAGGCTTCCCTTGCTCTTAATTATTACTCGTCTCCCTTCCTATCTGTTCTGATTTTATTTTATTTTTTTCCAAATGAAAAAGGAAAGGGTCATTTTTGTGTTAACCAGTTTTCTCAAAATCGTGCTTCAGAAAGGTGCGATTCACTGCTCCTACGAGGGGAGGGGGAGGGAGGGGGCACGGAGGTATAATAAGGAATCAGTTTCTCCTCCTGCCTCAGAATTAGGTTGTGAGTGAACAGAACCATCCACGATCTAGAAAAAAAAATTAATAAGAACGTCAGCGCTATGTAGGGTAGGTCCTCTGGTGACAAGTTTTGCCTCAGCATGACTTTTTTTGCATATTCCTGTTTTATTCTCAAAAAAATACCTTTTTTTTTTTTTTTTTCCCTTTCAGATGAAGCAGTCCTTGTAGGGCAGGAGTTGAAAGTACTGTGGAGACTGTGCTAAATTACAAAAAGGCGCTCAGAAAGGTGTTCTTCTTTTCCCGTTCTTTCAGAGATTCAGCTAGGTTGTGTAAGTTACCCATTCCATTAAAAGTCGGAATAAAGAATTCAATTTACAGTTGGAATGGGTTGTGAGACACAGCAAAGGTTTTGAAGTTGAAACCATGTTTCTGAAACAGAGCGCTCTCTCTCCACATTGTGTGCCTCCTCGCCTAAAAAATCTTTTTAACCCACATACCCAAAATAATGTTGTCTAAGGTGCCGGGAAGCTTTTTCTCCTGAGCACAATAGGAATATGTTGAATCTTTTGAAAACAGTTTCTGTTTTTCAAACACCTTTTCTTTTTCAGCATAGATAATTAACGCCTTCTTCACAGTGCTTGGTGCCCTTGATACATCTGTTACCTTTGACAGATCCTTTCTGTTTGCCACCTCTTCTTAACATGCTTCCAATATTTTCAGCACAAAATAGCTTAGTATCTTTGATGTCGGGTGTATACCGGCTCAATTAAATAAGAAAGCTGCTGACAGAATGGTGTAGAGTTGAAACTTCAAGCTTTGTTTCTGTAAAGATTCTGTCCTTGGTCACTTATCTTCAATTTTTGCTGCAAATTGTTTGACTTCGCTCAGGCGAGGTTGTTAAGACATGTGGTTTTGCCTAGGACGGTACGTGTCTTCAGCTTCCCAGCTGGCACCTATAGGCATTATACAGAGAGGCAGGAAGAGGGGACGAGGGGGAGCAGCTCTCGCAGCCCTACAAAACAAAAGCCCTCCCTGCCGGTGAGGGTGGCGTTCAAATAAGCCTTTGGGGAGCTTTCTGGAATTTCTGAAATAAAAGCCATGATGGCACTGCAGCTGTTCGTTACCACCCCCTAGTTGCTGGTGGATGGCACCCCCTGTTTACAGGAAGCAAGCCTGAAAAAGGCTGTGAGGGCAGCTGGCCCCTTGGGTTGCCAGAGCCCTGGAGTGGGAACTTCCAGCCCTGTGGGGTGAGGGCAGCGAAGTTTTAACCCCTTTTGGCGTTTTCCTTATCAGCATCGCTCTGTAGGCTGACAGTGTGGTTGCGCGTGGCGGAGGCTGCTTGCAGAGACCTTTTGCAGTGGACTTTGGCGCGTAAGGTAGTATGGCTCACCCTTCTGGAGCTGCGGAATCAAAAGGGAGCAATGGTATTCAACAAAAGAGTGAGAACTGCAAACGGGTTCGAAAGGATGCAGACACAATACCTAAATAAAAGGCTTAACGCTTGCAGTAATTGTTACCGCTCATGTCACATAGCATAATGACAGTTTTTCAGGATTTCCCATATATTAGAATGCTTGCAGATGAAAGGTTTGAATTTTGTATTTAATAGTATCTACCACTCTTTTCTTAAGGGAAATTAAATAGTGACTGCTCCTAGATTTCAGTCTCAGTACAACAATCATTTTGATCTCTACATTGTCAAACAAATAAATATCAAAAGCTAATTTTCGGTGCAGTTACTCTGTTTTATGCAGCGCTCTAGTGTGAAAGAACTAATTGTATGTTACATAGCTTTGCATATGTATGAAAAACAGTGCTTGACAGAAAATATACAAAAGGTTTGAACTGTGAATGTGTTCACAGCAGCGTCCATGCATGGGTATACGTATGTCTGCCTGTATGTTCCTTACCTGCTTCACCTTCTCATGACAAGAGCAGATGGACATGCTGCTGCTGTGAATTTGCTGCTGATCAGAGATGTCTGTGGTAGCTGTGGAGGAGTAACTTGTCTCAGAGCATGCTTGCAGGTAGTTCTGGTAGGCCCTGCTGCAGCAACTCGTGAGTGTGCACTGATCAGCACATGCACAATCTCAAATGTCCATTTATCCCCAGTTTGCAATGGCTGCTTCCTGGTGCTGGTCTAACTCTGTCTCTTTCTGTTTGAGGTCCCAGGGATTGCCCCATCGCCATCTAATCCACAACTTTTTGTTCTCCCCAGTTGCTTCTAATACATATGTAATTCTGTAGTGAGTGTTGTATCCCACAAGGCTGATGGTTATTGCTTTTAGTTAGCTAATATCTAGAGTCTATTTCTTTTGCTTCTCAGGGATTGGCCTCATTCCCAGGATTTTGCAAAATATTTGCAATGGGAGACTAAAACAGCAGGTTAGTCAATATCATGTCCAAGACAGTGTATTAGGCACAATGGTGAAGATGTGAATGATTTTTTTTTATTATTATTATTACTTTTTGTAAATCAGCTTCCACAAAAACATTGGCATTTAAGAATTTTAAAAATATGAGCAGGACAGATCTGCTCTGCTGTACAGCTTTGAAGAACATGAGGCATCATTGTGCTTTATCTCTAAGGCTGGCTGACCAAGCACAGAGCTGCTTCAGCGAGCTGTCCTTGAGCTGCTGTGTTGTCTGTACATGCTAATAAGGAGAATGAGGAGAATTAATAAGCAAGTGTGAAATGCAGCATAGTTTCTGAAAATCCTTTCAAACCCTTTTAACGCAAAATAGCACACAGTTGTTCTACCATTTAAAAAGAGATCTTTTTGTTGCTTAAAGTGTATTTTGGGAGCTAAAAGTTGCGGCTTCAGAAATTTGAGCACTGATCTTTGTTATTTCTAACCCTGGTGAAGTAGAAGATAAATAACTGACATCACAAAGGGCTAAGAAAAAGTGGGTGCTAGATTTAAAGAGTGTCTTGAACTGGGTCACATTGTCCCGTTGTTACAGGGGTCACACTGCACGCACTTACATAGCCAAAAGGCCTTGACTAAGTAGTTTCCATGGACTGTGTATGAAAAGTGAGGAAACCTCAGCTGATTTCTCCTTAATTCATGAGGCTGATACTGTGCAACTACCTCGCCTTTAATTCAGGCATAGATTCAGGGTGGTAACAAAGGTGTCTTTGGTATGTTTGTTTCAAGGATTGCCTGGGGAGCGTGCCCGCTTTTCCCTTGCTGCAGGCTTGGAACCTGACTGTAAGAACATGCATGATAGCCATTAAAAATAAACTGGTGGCAGTTAGCAGAGAAAAAAGGGAAGGAAAGGTTGTCTCAGTTACCAAAGTTTATTCCTATGTAGTCCTGCATACGCTAAAAGCAGTGTACAAGCTTTGTAAGTCCTTGAAGAATTGCCAAAAACTAGTGTGGGTCATTTAAGTTTGTCCCTGCTCCAAGGAGAAGGGCAACCATGGTCTACAGTTGTTGAATCCTAAATTACTTTAAAAGGGAGGCAAAGAATGCAAATATTACAGCTAGGTAGGCTGGGTTTCATGAAGATATGAATGACTATAGCAATATTTATCTTTGAAATAAACTTTCTAAGGGCGCTGAAAAGTGAAAGCAGGATAAATTTATTGTTCCTCTTGTTTAAAAAAGGTGAGTTCAGAGTTGTGGGGGGACAGAGCTTAAAAGCTGACAATCTGAACTAGAGAAGGATTGGAGGGTTGTAGCAGCACCACGCGCTGCAGCACCTTGCATGCACCCGGGTGTCCAGGCTGGTTCCAGCAGGCAGCCCGGCAAGGCCGGTGTGCGGGCACGGTGGCTGGAGGTGCATTTGCATCTTGCCGTGCCCAGACTGAGGAGTCCCGTTTGTAAGTCACCGAGACTACGGCGCTTCCCCCACCCACCCACCTGCCCAGAAGCCCTGGGAAGGGAAAGGGCAGACTGGGGACAGGAGCAGGTAATTTGATTGTGAATTGGGCAGCGTGATAAGGCTTGTCTTATCGCGACCCGGCGGCGAGGAGGTGATTTGACAGCAATTCAGGCGGCAACCCCTGTATTTCCTCGTTCTTTTATGATTTTGTTATCATGGGGAAGAGAGTCCTTTCTGATCTGCTTGATCTTTGTGATACGGTGGATACAAAAGTATTACAAAATGTGAGCATTAACATACACGTTTATTTTGTTTTGAACCTATCTTAGAAGTGCCAGAGGCATGCCTTTTTAGCAAGCAGGCAGTTGGCAAAAACCCTCTAGGTATCAGAGAGGCCATGTGCTATAATTTTTCTAGAATAATAGTGTCAAACAAATGACAATAGAAAGCCTGTGAAATTGGCAGCCAGCTGGGCAAATTCTCAGGTGTGACCCACAGAAATGGCAAGTGCCTGCGCAGAATATTTTGTCGGGATCGGAGCTGCACCAGCCTCTGCTGCCTTTCTTGCCGTAGCTCCAGCCCCGTGGACCGCCGGTCACAGCGGCTCTGTTAAGTGAAGGGCTCAGCCCCAAGGCTGAGGGCAGTGCTAAGCCTGCCTTGCACTGGGAGCTTTTGCCTGGGTAGTTAAACGCAGATCAATGATCCTTTTCAGCATTAATGGTAACAGGATATTATATGGCAATCCGCATCCACCTGAAATGATTATTAGTGCTTATTTTCAGATTCCACGAGGAGAGGAAAAAAAAGGAAGAAGAAGGTAGAGAGGGGTTCTGTGACCCGTGTCTCCTATGAGTTAGTTATTTTGTCCTTGAGTACTTGCCACTTCATATTCCCTTGTTTGGATAACAGTCTGAGTATTAAGCACAGCTGTAATTTTCTTTTTGTTAATGGTATTCCACTTCCTGTGGCTCTTGCTCAGTTTCAGCTAATCCCATCTCAAACAAAGTCTTGATGAGCCAAGAAGGAGCTGGACTGAATCGAGGACCAAATCATTGCCAAGTGTGGCTTTGGAGATGACCACAGTATTATAACTCCTTGTGTCATCTCATCGCAAGGCTGTAAAACTGTTTCAAAAAGGTATTGTTTAGCACTGCCCCTCAACGTTTTGATCTGTCACAAATCCTTTTCTCTGAGATAGGGAGGTAAAAATTGCTCTGTGCATGATTTACTGTAAGCCTTCTGGTGGTGATGCGATACTGTTCCTGGGGGCTGCCGGACTCCTTTATAAGAGCAAAACAAAAGTACTAAGTAAGTGTCCGTTATTCTGATAAAAAGAGACTTGGGGCCACTACCTAACTTGTTTCGGGGTACTCTACACGTTATGCATGAGAGATCTCTAGGATGACACAATGAACCATCTCCACTAGGAGGTGGAGGAGCTCACCCCACCTCTTACCACCTGCAACAGCCTCCTGGCCCAGAGCTGCAGCCCGCTTTATCAGCAGCAAAAAGGCCGCTGGATTCGTTAGAGAAATCTAGCGATGACAAGTCAGATTATATCCAAACCAGACATGGGGCAAGCAGGCCCATTCGGCTGTATCCCAGTGTGGTGAGGAGCTGGCCCAAAGCAGGCCCAAAGGTGGGGCCTCAGCACAGGGCCAGGGCAGAGCCTGGGTCTGGTGCCGGAGCCTCGTTAATCACCCAGCCCGCTTCTCTAACGATGCAGGGGATGTTTTGCTGCGAAAGGAAAACAACCCCTGCCCAGGATAATGTATTTACATGTGTACAGTGAGGCAACTAAAATAGGAAATGTTTAACTGCCACAAATAAGTCTATAATGAGAAGTTCTTAATTAATGCCTGATTATCTTGAAGCAGTAATGAATCTGTAGTTCATTTTTTGTTTATTGGAGTGAAAGTGATATATTTTGGAGATGATTAAAAGAAAGATGGTGCTTGCCTGACTCTTAAGGACACGGGATTTTCTATTCTTGGGTAACGTGGGTGTCGACTGAAGTACACTCTCATTCCCACTAGAGGGGGGTCCTCTCAGGCCAGGTTGTAATGCGTTTGGTGGTTTGGGTTGTTTTTTTGGAAATCAGCATGAGAAAAGTATCACACTGTCCCACATCTTGTGTCAGTACTTTACTCTGTGTATCGTACAGTGTCAGCAGTTACTTGTCTCTTACTGGTCGCTGCTGCTTTTTACACAGCGGTGAAAACCGAACTGAGGGGACTAATACACGAATAAACACAGCAGCAACTAAGAATACAGAGGGTGTTTTATTGCATCATCCTCAACGAGAGACAAGTATTTTATCACGGCAGTGGTGTGATCACTCTTGGAAAAGCAGAAATCGCATTACCAGACCTGTTCAATAACAGTTTTAAATCAGGATTACCGTCCACACCGATAGCTGCACTCTGAACCATTTTGTTGTCCCTGTGAGCGTTTACATTTCTAAGCAAAAAAGAAAATATTTCTGCCTGTGAAAGAGACCACGGTGATGTATGTGTTACACCACCTTCAGCTTCTGGTTTGCTGTTTGATGTCCCAGTTTGTTCCTCCTCTCAGTTTCTTGGTGAAAAGGAGACCTGAGTCTTGCAGATGTGGTGCTTGTCACGTCACCTTCATGTGTGTGTTTCGAACCAAGGGCAGCCACAGACATCCTCTCACCACCAAGTGAATGGGTGCTCAATTATCAGTGCCACCTTCCCACAGAGCGACGGTCCCCTCATGGCGAGGTGGCCTCCCCAGAGAAGAAATAAAGCCTGGAGCCCCAGCAAAGATCTGGCTGATCTTTGCAGGGTTTTCGTGCCATCCACGTTGTGGCCATCAGCACTGCTGGGTACAGGAGGGCGTCCGAGAGGGAGCCGGTGGCACGGGTTCATGTTTTGGGGTCTGTGTGGTTATGGTAGCAAGATGTTTTACCAGAACAAACAGCCTGGTGAAAATGAACTCTCGTTTTGGATGGGTACTGCATTAACCCTAGCTGGGCTGCCTCTGATCCTGGAATTACTTGAGGGTCCGAATAGGGCACTGTATTCTGACAAGTAGTCATACTGCTATTTCCAATCCAGCGTCTGATTATTCTCTTTTTGGCCTTGGGCAAGTCACTTAACCCTCTGTCTGTTTCTTCATCTGTAAAATATATTATGGATATTTATCAGTCTCACCAGGACTGATTGTTTAATATTTATAAAGTGCCTAAAGGATTAGAAGCTTAATATAAGTAGCTAATACGTATCATTTCAGATTGATTTTATTTACTTGGATGGTTTTTTTCTACCTCCTATTGAATGAGATCCTCTTTTGTAGCCTCTTACTGCCATTCCTAATCAGCCGGACAGGTCACAATTGGGTAACTTCAGGTTCATTTTCTCCTTTTATTCTTCCTTCCTATAAATGCTTCATCTCCTCCTCCCTTTTTTAATTTAGAGATGAAGGGATACCATATGTTGCTAGATCATGACATAAATATATTTAAGTGCTGCCATCATTGTTAGTTTATCAGCCTTTCCATTATAAACCCTCTTGTTCAGGGGTTTATAACTCTGGCATTATAATGTGCTTCAGGCTGAAACTTGACATTCATTTTTTCCCTCTTGATTTGCTTTAAATCCTTCACTCTTCTTAAGTTAAACTGGAACTGGAGATTAGATACATTAGTTATAGTTATACTAGTTGTATAAATTATAATGCAGCAGTAGGCATTTTAAATAGGATGTAAATCAGAGAAATAGAGAATTTCCTAGTTGTTAAACTATGAGCCTGGGAGTAGAAATGTGGGATTCTTTTCCTGAGCGCGTCCCTTGTTTGGCACATGACTGCTAAGAAATTATTTAACCTCTTTCTGCCTCACTCTTCTTGCTGTATATTGGGATTATGACATTTCCTACCTCACCGGTGTATTGAGAAGCTTAATTAATTAGAATTCATAAAAGCGCTGAGATTCTCAGGTGAAAGGTGCTGATGTGTGAAGTATTTTTAAGGAGTCTAATGAAAAAGCCGGCGTGCCTGCCTTTCTGTGCCTGTTGTCCTGGATTAACGCGGAGCAGCTCCCGGAGCGGTGGGGTACACAGCGAGCAGCAAGGCGCTGGATTTGGGGCACCGCCAGGCCACTTAACACCTTGTTTTCCTCAGCCTTTCTGGTCTGCACTGCATCTTGAGGCCTTGGCCTCTGCTTGGGCAGCCTTTCTGCCCTGAACTCCACAGATTTTAAAGGATTTGCTTAACTCCAGGCAGGACAGGGGCCTGTGAGTGAGGCCTGGGCAGCCGAGCTGTTCAGATGATGCTGCAGCACCCGGCCTCGCCATATGATAACATGAGGGGAAGAGCTCAGGTGCTGACAGCATTTTGTTTGAGGGGGAGACACCACAGCAGGAGATTCTGCTTGTGCTCGGGCAGCTTTTTGGCGTAGCTAAAACTCCCCATGGAGATCAGTGTTGCAGCTGCAGTGCAGCACATTTTGGGGCACCAACAGGTAGATGCTTTTTACAGCCTTTAGGCTGAGAAACGTGGTCTGTGTTGTGAGTTTCTGACTTTCCTCTTGTGAAGATTCCTTTTGTCAGCTGTCAGTTCACCATGTGCTACCGTATGCAGGCTTTCTGAGGGTCGGTCCAGGCTGGTGTCTTCATTTGGAGAAGCCTGCTTTGCCTGGGCTGTGGCGCTGTGCTCAGGAGAGGTGGTCGGTAGTGGCTACATTTCAAATGATCTTTCTCCTTATAATTTCAGGTTGAAGTCTTGGCCTCCGAGGATGCTACATTTGGACACAAGGTGTGTAGTTTGATGCAGTTTTGTTCTATAGGTCCCTTCTGTTTAAATTGTTGGATGTGATGGTACAGAAGACGACAATTTTCAGCCTGAGAATTGAGGATCCCTGTTAGTTACATCCACCAATTCAGAAACCTCCCCAAACATGTGGTGTTCTGCAGAGGGCACACAGGCTGGCTGAGTCCTGTTATTCTGTGTAGAACATTTGAGCAAATCTTAACGTGGGGAAGCCCATGTGGAAGTACAGAACTTCACTTTTGTAGTAACTTTTAAGATTGGAGCTGCCTCCGTGCTGGGTTTGTTCTTGTTTCATAGATTTGCAGTTCAGAAATCCCAGTTGTTTCCTGCTTTGTAACAGTCTGTTGAGTAAGCCACTTTGTTCACGATCCTTTTTCACAGTGCATCGCAAAGAGGAAGTATTACGTTGAGCAGCTGCATCACCCTGTGTTCAATTGTAGATCAATGTATGGCATACAGTATGCGTGGTGGAGAGACCATTTAGACCTGCTCTGTGGAATGGGTGGCAGTATCCTAGTTATTGCCTGAGTTTCTTTGGCCATCGAGCTTTACGGTGACAACCACAGTTTTAATTAAGCACTAATAGCAGATGATTTTAGGAAAAGGCAGATTGTGTGTAGGCTACATCTATTTAGCTCGGAAGAGAGTGGGGAGGGGAGGGGAAGGAGGAGATTGTAGAAACAGTAGGCTAAATCATGACAATGAAGAGTTTCCTGCTGCTGAAGGCCCCCTTGCTGTGATACTACTGCAGGTGAGAAAATAATAGTCTATTACTACCGAGGTAAAAAAAAAATAAAATCAAAAGATGAAACAAGTTTTCCAAGTTTATACAGAATTCAGTAAACAAAATTAACCCACAGAAAAAAAGCTTTAAAAGCATCTAAATATTCATGATGCCAGAATTTACAGTTGTGTCTGTATTGTACATTTTTATGTTGATACGTGATAAAGTGATTTAAATTATTAAAAAATGAACAGAGCTACTCCATTATTATTTGAAGTATTTAACATATGGTAGTCTGCAGTATCTTCCGTGGTTTTTTTTTACTTAATACCCAGCATTCATACAGAATATTCATTGAATATTTAATAAACCTGGAGGGTCAGCTCTTGTGAACTCATCTCCATAATCCTTCAGACTATAGGTAGGTAAACAGAAATATTACTGCAGATTATTGTAGCCAGTCACTCGCACAACTAAAACACCGTGGAAGAGGCTTCTTGCTATTTTTCTTGTGGCTAAACTTGCAAGGTGTTTTTCAGTTTAGCAGTCATGTTGATGGACGCCATTTGAAGCTCCGTTTTATTACCTAAAGTTTCAGGAATTTTCTGTTGCTAAGCTTTAATTTAACAAAATCAAATCGGTACCCTTGCCAGCTCTTAACTTTATCTTCCAGAGTCCCAAGCAAATTGTAAGATTCGGCTTCAGAACCAAGAGGGTCTTGTTGCTCTCTCAAAGAAGTAGCCTTACATTGTGTAGTAAACCAGACATGTCATGTACTTTTTCTCAGTTGAGAAAAAAGGTAAATGTATCATTCCAAATTTGTTAATCTTGGAATCTATCTTGGCTGCCTACGTAGGCATCCTGTGAAAGCACTTTCTTTCCTTCTCTTCCTTGAGAAACACTTCCTCTACTGTCTGTTGCAATGACACACAAATGTTAGCATCTCTGTTTTGTTAGCTAATCAGTTGGTACAGTCATGGTAAGTACATCTAAGCACATTTTAAAGCATATTTTTTAAAAATAAAAGTGGTGTTTTTTAGTTTATAACTCAGAAAATCAGTTTATATGGCAAATACCATGTAACATAGTTGAGGAGGATGTAAGGTTGTAGTTCACACAATTGTAATGCTTTCTTCAGTACACGTTTTTAGCCTGAATTTCCCTCCAGGTCTAATGCAGATTACTGGGGAGCTATCTTGATGTTTTGGGGCACAGCACGTGCTTCAGCTTCTAGCATTTTCAATCCCTTCTGTATGCGTAAGGAGAAGCATAATGTGTGGCAGAGGGTGACTGTTTCTGACTATATCCATTCCACCAACCCTTAAATGCTTATCGCTTAGTTTTAGGGTTGTTGACAGGCTGTGTTTCCTGTAGATACCAAATACTGTTTAAAAAAATAATAATTCTAAACTGCAGAAAGAACTTACAATGTTATCTGTTAGTCTTAAATTCTCCTTGTTTTTCATTTCATGGTAAATATGCATGCTGGCAGCGAGTGGGGCCGTTTCCCAGGAAAACACGCTGAATGAGACAGCACAACATTGTTCAGTCTCACCATAGTTATCATCTGGGAAGTGAGGATCTGGATGATGCAGTCTTTGGAGTCTTTGATGAGGAGGATAAGCACATGTAGAAATCAGCTGCAGAGGGTCTTTGATGTAGGATATGCATTTTGATCAGGCAAAAGATTTTTTTTTAATTTTAGCAAAGAAAATTAAAACAAAAGCCATTGTTTCACACTGTCAACAAACCCAGAGGAGAGGTACCTTGAAGTGCCAGAGCTTGTTTTTGCTCTGCAAGCACAGAACAGGTGCAACTCGCAGACCGCTGGTAGTAAGTCCTTCAAAATGGTCCCTCCGCCTCACTGTTTTAATCAGAAAGCGGTCTTCCCAAAACAAAGATAAAATAGATGGAATTTATTGGAAAAAAATGATGTTTTTAATACCAACTTTTTTTAAGTGTAAGCAGTTTAAATAAAAGGTGCCGTTTGAGTATGAAGACTCACAAATTCGATAGTGTTACTGTCCAAACCTCTCCTTCGGTTGAATGGCAGGAAGCAAAAGCATTCGGCTTTCTTTGCAGCTAATTTTGCAGAAGGGGTAAGCTGTTAGTGTGCCGTAATAGCATTTTGGAAGATGGAACATGTGGCGTTCAGTTTTATTTATACACGCGTTTGTGTGTGCGTTTGTATGCATGGTTGTTCCTTAAAGGAAAAAAAAATTAATCCAGCTTTTGACTGATCTTTCAGCTTCAGTATTTAGAGTGGCTGTGATGTGCGTGGCTGTTTATGGAGAGACCTGGGGAAATGACCACCCAGCAGATCACGAGCAGGTGGTGGGTGATGTGGGACAGACCTAACAGGTGGGCACGGTTCATTCAGCTTCTGCCGAGTGCCAGCTTGCACATGCAGGAATTGTCTTTGAACCCGGGACTGCTGAGAAACTCAGGTAGAATAAGAGTGACCGGATGGAGCGGCGTCTGCCTGGGTCTGCAGTCAGCACGCAGGAATGTATTTAAAAGTTGGAAGCCCTTTCAGTCCCGTTAATCTTATTAGAGCCTAATGATGACATGTAAAATGCTAACAGTTCCGATTTATTTTGTGTTGGTTTTAGCTGGAATAGGAGGACAGATTTTAGCAGATGGGACCAGTGCTCCCAGATGGTGGAGAAAATTAGGAGGGATACAAAGATGTGAAAAAGAAAGGGAAAAAAGAATAAGGTGCACAGAGCAGAAATAAGAGGTAAAAGGTTTAACCATTGTGAACGACGCCAACACAAACACCAAGGCAATGGACAAATGAAAATACCCGTGTCTGAATTTCTTAAATCCTGAGATTTAGACGCACAGTTCTCATCAGGACATTTTAATCCCTCAGTTAGAATGGAAAACCTGAGACCGAGAGGATGGTCGTGATATAAAGATTTAATCCACACCTTGTTGTAGGAGTCCCATGTGGGCATCAGTTGGCGTGGCAGTGTGGAAAGCCGGCGGCACGTGCTCCAGGTGAGCTACAAACAGTGTCCAGCCCTGCCTGGGGAAGGAGCTGCCGGCCTGTTTTCCAGTCGGTGCTTAGTTTCCTATTCTCTTCCCCTCCCTTTCCCCACAACTTTTGCTGCCAGCACCGACCTGACCCAAATCCGTCTGGGTAGCAGCGGCCTGGCCCAGCCTGGGAGGGCGATGCCGCCTCTCCCATGCATCCCGGCCTCTCGGCAGAGGTGCCAGCCACCCTTGGGTGCTGCAGCCCTTTTGGCAGAGCTTGTGGCGTGGCGTGGCACTGCTGCAGGGCACCGTGCTGGTGGCAGACCTGTCGGGAGGCTCGGGGCGAGGGGACGGGAGCCGCCGATGCTCCCGCAGCGGGGGAGCTCCAGCCAGAACAGGGCGCTCGTGTTTGGTCGCCGGCTCTAATCCGTTCATTGTGTGCGCTTTTAAGCTGCGTTGTGATGTAATTGGCTTAATCATTACTATTATGTTGCTGCGCACAAGTTGGGATTGTAATTTGACATATGGAAATCAACGGCGACTGGATTAGCGATTCGCAGGTGTCATTTAAAAGCAGGGGCAGGCGAGAAAGCCTTGCCTGTGTTGCAAGGGGGGTGTTGCTGCCGTGCGGAGGCACAATTATCTGCAGCACTGCGTCTGGCGCCGTCTTCACGTCGGAGCCAGCTTCACCTGGGCGCTGCTGGGGCCACGCTGCTGGGCTCCAGGAGCCCCGACCTCGCTCCCGATGGACGCGCTCGCTGGCGGAGGGGTTTTACGGTTCCTTCGGAGAAGACAAGTCCAGGAGGAAAGATTTCTCTTCGACAGGGAAATCCGTGCCATGGAGCCACCGTTCTGCTAGAGAGACGCAGTGAGGGTGGCATTTCCGACGTGGCGGTGCCAGCACCGCGGGGCTGTGGGTGCTGCTCGTGGAAGTGGCCGCGTTTTGGTTCCGTGACACAGCAGAAAGCGGTGACCTCGCCTCCCTAATTTAATAACTCTGGAAGTTGTTGAGGGAGGCAGCTCCTAAGTCTTTTCAAATACCTGCGGCCGGGATGCATTTTTCCAGTGCTCCCTCTCCGACACAGGATATACAATTTTAAGAATGACGTGTGCTCAGGACTGAAACCTCTTTTTGGCTCCCAACCATGCTACTTTTACTCGAGTTCACTAAGCTTTTATTTTTATTTTTCTCTTTCCTCCACCTTGCAAACGGTGCTGTATTGCAACACTCAGCGCACCACGCTGCATCTCCTGTAGCCTGCTTATTCTCACAGCCCCAGCTACCAGAAGTTCAAATCCCGAGGGGAAATTCAGCTGCTGCGCGGTGTAGCTACGTGTCAGCTTCCTGCTTTGAAGCGTAGGACACCAAAGAGAATACATTTAGTGGCTGACCGTGAGTTATGACGGTGCAAATCTAGAAGGAAACTGTTGTTCGAGCGGTATCCATAACACGGAAGCCTTGAGCTGCGAGATGGAGTAGCGATGCCATTTGAGAAAATTGAGAAAATGTGTTCTCGAGAGATTTTGGTGTTTGTTAATTTTTCCATCTTTATTTTTTGGAGATTTGAACTAGATCGATTGGCACAAAATAGCACTTAATTCCTGGAAGGAAGGAGGAAAGAAGTTATTCAAGAAGAAGAAAAAGTAGGCATAAAAATTGTTTTCTTTTAATGCTTGCCTTGTTTAAGACAGCTTTCTTTTGTTGAAGTCTCCGAGCAGCCTCTGCTTCTGCCATCTGGTGGCTGCTTCTGCAAGTTGCATCTTCAAAGCCAAATTAAATTGTTTTAAAGCCAATTAATCCTTTTCAGAAGAGGATGTTTTCAAGTGTCTGAATTATCTCTGTCTTGATATGTTGACACTTGGAGTGTCTATGTGTGTGTTTAGTATATAGGAAAATACAGAGAAATGAGCCCTCATTTACATCTGCCTGTGCACTGTTGACTTAGGTAGGAATCCGGGGGCTTGTAAATAAGTTTTTGGATTTGTTTCAGCTCAGAAAGAATAGATATTCATACTAGCCTCCAGTAACTTCTGTTTCTCTGCTCAGAGCAAAATTAGGATTACATGTTTCACCAGCTCCGTTGCTGCTGTTCTCTTTGTGGAGTTGTGTTATCGGAGGTGTTCGGAGATGACTAAAAGGATTTCCCAGCCTTCTTCCTCTGAGCCATTTTAAAGCTGTGTTTTAGGCTTGCTGAAGCCTCCCGAGTGCCCTTTGTGCCGCTGGTTTTTAAGGGGAGAGAAGGGCACCATAGCAGGGAATACGGTGCTCTTTTAGGGCTCTCAGCGGGGCTCAGGGGCCCCTTACAGAGGAGCCAAAGCAGTTTGCAGTGGTTATGGCTAAGCGAGTAGCAGCAGTTACAGCATGTTCCTGCCTGGACCTATGCATCTCACTGCCAGGGTATTCGGGGCAACCCAAAAAATCTCAGGGCTGAGTGATGGCAATTGTGGTCTGGAAGCTTCACCTGCAGAATCAGTAGTTATAATGTTTGGGAATTTCAGCCTCAGGAGATCTCTCTGGTATTTTTTTTTCAGGATTTTAAAGTTTTATGGGAGGATGTGGAAAAAAGTGAGGTTTTATTGGCTCATCACGCGGTGGCGGTGGATCTGGACAACCTTGCATAGGGAAGAGAAGATGAAATGATGCACAGGAGAGGAAAGAAAGCCACATTAGCTGGGAACCCCCAAATGTGGCAGTGTCCAGGCGTGCTGGATAAATGGCACGGCAGCAGCTGCCTCTTTGCTCCCTGCGCTCTGTCCCAGTCAGCGATGCTGCCTGCGCATGCACTCCCGCACTGCAGTCTCAGGGAAGTCGAGGCAAGGCTTTAGGGAGGAACTGCCTCTTGTGGCAGTGTCCCCGTGAGGGGACAGCATGCTGAACTTTTTCCTAGATATATTTATTCCCTTGTTTCTTCTGCTAGACATCTCTCTGGTGACCCAAAATACTGATGAATACATGCCCAATGCTCCTTTTCTATGCGAAGCAGCTACTGATGCTTGCAGAATAAATACCGGCGGCCTCAGGGTTAGGCTTGGGCAGCTGGCATGGAGCTGTGGAAGTGCTCTGCTTTCCAAAAGCTCCTCTGAGTGCACTGTGGAGGGCTGGGGTGAGCAGAGCTGGTGAGCATCACCCCTGCCTCCGAGTCCTCAAACCATGCTGTCGCGTGGTTTGCCATCAGCTGGGAACTGGTGCTAAAAAATAAATAAATGAATGAACTGCTGGCTTTCTTCCCGTATCATCTCTGCTTTAAGAACAGGAACATGGTGAGCAGCCATCACCAGCAATGCTGCGGAGTTTGTATCACCAAGATGTGGCTGGGACCACGCGTGGCTTTGTGGTGAAAGCTGAGAGCTGCCGCTGCCCTTCGGAGAGTCTGAGGGGTCAGCGACTGGCGTGCAGCTTTCCTAAACACGCGTGTGAGCGACTCGGGACATCACCCAGTTTTTCCTGAAGCGATGTCTGCAACTCTTTATGCCTATCCCCCTTCCCTCAGTATTTCTGCTGCATTTCTGCGCTGACTTAAGCCGACGCTTTGTTCATATGTGCTGCTGCAGCCCCTGACCAGCCAGCGCTTGTGGCACTGGCCGCCTGCTTCGGTCCTGGCTTGAGGAGCTGCCCTGCGATGTGCACAGGGGATTAGCCCTTTGCTAGGATCTGTAGAAACACCCCAAAAGCATTTGGTGCTCTTCTCCTGATGGGAACACCCGTCAGCTTGAGGGTCTGACTGAACCCACCATTTCACATCAGTCCCTACAGTGCAGCAATGAGAATTACCACCACCAACAACAAAAAAAGGGGGAGGGAGATTTATTTTCTCAGTCTTTCCTCTGTTACTCCACACTCTTAATTGTTGGGGTGCTGAGACCTCGCAGCCCCACGTTCCTCCCCTGGTTTGCCAGCATTTAGCTCAGCTTTGTGTTTCTGGCAGCGTGCAGCTGAACTGCAGGCTGTTAAACTGTAACCAGGATGCTGCTGGTGTGATAGCGCGGGCCCTTTGCAGTCCTGTGTGGCCCGTGTGATTTATACGGCTGTTTTGAACTTGGAGGGAATATCAGATTCACCGAGAGCTCATCTGACAACTGGAACGCAGCGCTTGCTTGTAAATACCTGCACATTTTAAATAAATGTTTAGGCAGGTGGTCTCTTTGTTTGGGGGTGGGAGGAGGGCAGGACAGAGCGCTTGCAAATACCTGGCTGCTCTTTCTTGATTAGGAGAGCAGGTTAGACCAGATTTCTTTTTTCTTCTGCAAATTTCTCCCTGACTGCATAACTGGTGCGACCAGAACTGCTGCCCGGAGCCAGGAACCCCACCTTGGTGCAGGAAGCCTGCTCCTGTTGGTCTTGCGACTGAAACCCACGACAACAAAGAAACCGCAACTTTCTTAATTTCCCTGCTGTTCGTTCGTTTGTTTTTTGGGGCGGTATTTCTCTTCAACGGCACGAAACGGGGATTCACGTACAGAAGGATTCAGATGTTGTGCGATGCGGCTGCTTACGCTGATTGCATAGTCAGCTTGTTAAAACTAATACTAGGTTTGCAGAGCAGAAATTGCAGAGAGGAACGTGAGAAAGTTGTTGGGTAGACAGATGTGATTTCGGATTCGGTTTCCCTTTTTTTCAGGGATGAGGTCGGGTGTGTATCATGCTTCAGAACCATGCTGTGCGTGAAACAGTACTGGTGACGTGCCATGGGTTTCACAGAGGGAGAAACAGTGACAATACTGCATCAGCTTGAGTTTCAGCTGAACATACATTTCTTTCGCAAAAAAAGACCTTTTAATAACTTTGAAGCTTCAATTATTCCATTTTTTTGTTTGTTTGGTTGGTTTTGGTTTGGCTTTGTTTTTTAATGAATTCTTCGTGTGAGACACGTTTTTTTAGTGAATTAGGGATCTTGATGAATAATTGTATTGGGTTCGAATGACACTGGGAGATCTCGTTTTTCAAGGTCATTTCTTTGGTTTTCTTGGTGAGCGGCGAATTATATTGGATCTTAATAATGTATTTTCGTTAC
Source organism: Anas acuta (assembly GCF_963932015.1). Lineage (NCBI taxonomy): Eukaryota > Metazoa > Chordata > Aves > Anseriformes > Anatidae > Anas > Anas acuta. Next base: position 54,446,434 of record NC_088981.1, read on the forward strand.
ATAGGAGGATCAAAATTACACATGGCTCAGGCATAATTTCCATACTATTGCAATACTTTTAATTGCTTATTACATGTGTGTAAACAGTTGTGCTATAGTTCTGGTGCAATAATCCTTCTGTGTGTTTTGCAATTCTACTACAGACTCCTTGATACCACCTGAAACAGAAAGCAGACAGATTTATAGTCTCTGTAGTAAAACTTGCCTTAACATTTTAATCTGGAGCACAATGAGCATCATCCCTGCCTTTCAATTTAATGTGACTCTGTTTTCATTCCACCAGCTGATTCTCCCCCCCCCTCTTTATCAAGATCCATTTGAATCTTCCCCAGCCTTCTGTGAAACTTCTCGCAGTATTATTCCTCGTGTCAGAGCAGATGAACTGATTACCCCGTAAATGTAACCTATATCTAGAGTGGTTTTACAACGCTAATCCTTGTGCAAGGGCTGTGCTCCGGTGGAGGGATGCACGCCTTGGAAACACTTGTGAGAACAGATTCGGGATGTGTACTAATTTAAAAATTAATAAAGGTATTTTGAGAAATGTCTAACTGCTGTTTATGAAGGCAAGCAATGAAGTGAATCGTGTGGAACTGGCTTTTGTAGCAGCTAAGTGACTAAATATCATTATAGCACATAAGATTGCATGCAAAAGCTTTACAGTAATGTAGCTATGGGTGTTTATATGGTTATTAACTCTTAGTTTTTAGCTGTAGTCTGTGCAGAAAGCTGCCAAGGTCACAGTTGTTAAGCTGCCCCAAGTACTGCTGAGGAAGGAATTATGGTAGCTAAAGCTTTTTTATTTTTTTTAAGTAAAATCTTTTTTTTTTTTTTTTTTTTTTTGACCAGTAATGTTGTGGAAGAGAGTCTTGAAGGAGAAATCTGGGGATGCTGTGCTTGGAAATGGCTTGAAATCCAGGAAATTAAGTAGCATTAGAATGGATATCTTTGGTGGAAGAAATGTTGCAGACAGTCACGATACTCTTAGGATCCTGTGTGCTGCCAGGCTTAGTTATGCAAAGGTTTGAAAGTGAGAAGAAGTTTAAACTTGATACAGTGAGCAAGGGGAAAGCTAATGGAGCACATTAAAAATGCAAGCTGACCTAGATATGCTGTTGAATGGTGCCATGTGGCGTGCAGCTTTATATGGCAGGCTGCAGCGTCTCGTTCACCAGAATAAAGGTAAAACAGCTGAAAATATGGCGCTGGTTCCAAATCCAACGACAAGGTTTAAGAATTGGGCCATTCCATTCTGTTTTGTAGGTGATATTATGAAAAACACCACTATGAGAGCTTTTTACTATGAAAGCAGCTATTGATTTCTGTTAAGTGTATGCAATGTGTGTTTAAAAAAAAAAATCTACAGAAATTACTTCTGGGGAATGATTAATGTGCATGCCCCATAGCCACAAGTGTGTCTACTTTCTGTTCTGTCTAAACTACACGTACACAGAGCCCCAAAAGATGTAAGAAAAATTCGTATTATGTTAAGAGTTGGTTGATGGGAGCTAAATGCTGAAATTCTGTCTTTCTGTAATGTGATGATACAGGAGAGGGTAGCAGAATCTGGCCATTAATTTTATGGTACTTTTAATTTCAGATTAACTTTGAAGAACTATTTGAAGAGATGTCAGAGCCTCAGAAAATGTTAATATGATATTATTTTTTCAGATAATGGATATTAAAATAGCTTTTAGCTGCTCTTTGAAACTTGATGGAAAATCATTCCTTTTGGTATTTAGACAGCTTCAACTTCAAATGATTATCTTAGCTTATTGATAAATAGAAAAAAAAAAAAAAAAGCTTACAGAGAAAGGGTTGACCTTCTTTCCCCACTCCCCCTTGCACCTCCCTCAGCCTCCACTGAAGCTGTATGAATGCCAGTATATATGATTGGGATATTACGTATTTTTATAGGACTAGGAGGTTTAAAGTGTGTGTGTTTTTTTTTTCCCTAGGTCTGTAAGTTATAATGTGTTTTCAGTTGGAACAATAATAATAAAAAAGGCTTACATGTACCTGTGATGCATTTGATTCCTCCCTGCAGTGACTCATTGTGGATCTCTCTTACAGCTAAGTGCTTGTTCCTTGTGATCAGAGGAAAATGCTACACACCTTCTGCTTCGTGCCTATTAAATTCAAGCTTCTATTGTAGGCAGCATTACACAGCTATCTTTGAGAATTAAAGGGAAAAAAAAATCAAGAACAGTAGCTGAATTGAAAATTTCAAAAGCCACTTTGTTCCCCCTCAACCCTAATGTCGATTCTTAATGCATTTCTGTTTTCATGCTTTCCTCTTCCAAATTTACAAATTTTTCTTCCTTCCTGTTCAGAGCAACTGTTTTTGGTACCCTGTTGAAATCAGTGAACATAATGGCGATCGCTTTTTTTCTCTCCAAATGAACCGAAATGATGGATACCAACCTTTTTCGTCTCATCATATTAAGCAGAACATACGGTTCCTCTATCCAGACCAGTATTTTGAGTTGAAGAGGGGACTGCTTTCTCCTTTTTGTTACCCTTTTCCCCCTCACCTTTTTCATTCCCTTAGGGAATGGTCTGGAGAACAAAGTGTCCGTGTTCCTTGAAATAGAAATAGAATGATCCATTCATAATTTAGTGATCTATTTCTGTTTGGCGAAGTTAAGCGCATGCTTAACTTCAGGTCTGTGATTAAATCTCAATGACTTCAGTGCGACTTAAATGCTTTGCAAAACTGTGGCTTTTATTCCCATCTCACCATCATACCATTGCTTCTGTCTCATTGCTCTTCTTTTTTCTTCTTTTTTTTTTCCTCTTCTGCTGCGCTGCAAGTTGACTGTGCTTAGTGTCAGCAGTTTATGTTCTGCATGTTTAATGAAGGCCATGGCTCAGCTCAGCATAGCCCTTCCCCTTACACTAACAGAATTTTGATAAATGAGATTTCCTCGTGTGGAGAGCTGAGAATGGGCTTTGACGGGAAAAGGCAGGGCATGAAATCAGCAGGTGTCAGGGTGTGCAAATTATGGCCATTTAAAAACAAAAACAAAATAAAGAGCTTGCTATGACCAACCATCTTAAAAATGTGTATCTTTCTGTGAAGCACAAAAAAAGATTTAACAATACACTAGCAAAGCAAAAGCAAATTCAGTAAGTGGTAATCTGAATCAACATATTTCTACCTTCCTTTTTGCTCCGTATTCCCCATGCCTGCCACCATAATAGTCAGAGTATGCTATACAAGCAATTGGATGGCAGTAATCATTGCTGAATTTAGCACATGGAAATGCATTTCAGTTGTGTTTTATATCCTGTGCTGATCTAAACTATTAGAAATTCTCTATTTTATGCCCACTCAAACTGTTGATTGCTGTAGAATAACATCTAGTTGCACAGATGAAAAGAAACTGCCAGCAGATATTGCTAGAAACCTGTTCAACTAAGGTACATTCCTGTGGTCCTTCTCCCTTTTTCAATTCTGTTTTCATTTTCCTGATACTGCTTACTGCATCCTCCCTCCCTGCGCCCCCCCAGCTCTTTCAGTCTTTTCTCCTTCATGCAGATTTAGCTTGTTCTGTGACCGATCTCCTAGTCAGAGTATATTGCTGTGTAATTTGAAAAAACAATCTTTTAGCCTGCTTGCATGTGCCAGTGGAGGTATTGGATTGTTCAAATACCGCAGACCTCTTCACTGGAGATTATAATCTGACACAAGTGATTGAAGGCTAGAAATGGATACTGCGGCCCTAAAACTGAAGCTATTTTATTACCTTATGTAACGTTTCATAAGGGTTGCTGTGACTGGAATGGATTAGGAATGAATTGTTTTTATTGGAGAGATGAAGAGAAAGGACAGTTGGTATGGTTATAATAATTAATAAATAACACAGTTAATTACTGTGTTGGCTCTCCAGTATGTTCAGAGATTAATTTAAATCAATTTGTGCTTGTTTCTATTAAAGTACTCAAAATGGTATTTTTACGCAAATATATGTGAACGTATATGCTCAGAGCTGTGTATTTATATACATGTATCTATGTATACTTTTATTTCCTGTGGATTTATATTTAGTTCTTTAGTTTCTCTTTTTTGGCAGGCTCTTTGAATGGATTGAAGGCAGGGATAATTGCCGATCCCGCAGTATTTTCTGAGCCAGTTCATGCTGTAGCTGAGCACCGAGTCCTCCCGTAAGGATTTTCGGAGCAGCATAAGGGAGGCCACGGCACGGCCTGGGTGTGAGGCGGTCACTCGGTGCTGCAGCACCACTGGGCCTTGGCAGGCTTGGGTTCATGGTTTTCATGGTTTTGGTGCTGAAGCAGAGGGGTACAAAGTGGTACGAGTGGCATTATCGCTAGGCACAGGTGTACATGGCATGGCACCGGTCCCGTTGGTGTTTCAGGCCCCTCTGGGTGTGCAGGGCTACGCGATCTATGAACGACTCACCCTCTAGCTTTAGTGGCAGTTGGCGTCATTTGAAGTCACTGCTGTACTGCTGGGGCTGGCTCTGGTCACCCTTTTCTGTGACAGCTCATGGTAGCCAAAGATGGCCCCCAAGCTTGGTGGGACCCCCAGCAGAAGGTAGCCGTGCTTGCCTTGTGCCTGAGGCGAGGTGGCCACAGGCCCTGCGGTGGCATTTTCTCCATCTGCAGGGCCCGTCCTTACCGGAGTTGTGGTAAAATGGCTGTCCTACACCACAGGCCTGATTTCTGTGGGATCGTGAGTGGGGAGTTTAACACACACACACCAAAATCTTCAGTCCAGCAGAGGGTTGCTTCAGAAGGGTGTAATGCATTCCTTCTGCAGCTATTCCTAGAATATTAGATGACCTTGCGATATAATTATGAGTAATTAAGAACAACCGTTTGTGTGTTGTCATCTGGTTCCTTTTCTTTTTTTTTTTTTTTTCTGCTGCAACTACAGCCACAGCTCCTCTGCGGCGATGTTTACAGTGATCCCACGGTGTTGCACCACGCGTGGGGCAGGGTCAGCAGCTGGGTGAGGGTGAGGTCCCCGGGCCCTGCCGAGGAGGCCTTGTCACGGACATTTGGTGAATGCAAGCAGAGGAGGATTTTTCTGACTTTCTTACATCCTTAGCTGGCTGCCATTTCACTCAGTTTTGTAGGCTTCGATGATTTTTGTCTGATGACCAGCTAGTGTACCTAGCTCGTGTTGTCCCTGCTTTGGCCCTTCAGTTTCTTCTTTTCCAACAGAGCCTCAAAGCAGTGTGCTCCTGCCTGGCCCTAAATATGCGACCCTAAATATGAGGCCCTAATCCCCTCAGTTAGAGGAACTTTTCAAATATAGAAAGCTATGGGGAGCCAGAAGTCTCTCCAGATCTGGGGGCCGTGGCATGCGAAATTTGAAAAGGGCTTTTGGTGAGGCCCAGATAATTGCTATACTTACGAGAGAAGAAAGGTTAGCATTCATTTTTTTCCTATTGGCACATATTTAAGGTTAAAAGAATAATAAAAAAAAAAAAGCCTCTGAGATCAGTACAGATTTCCAGATCTTTCTCCTGGTTAAAATTGTCTCTTCTTATTTTAGTCTTGCACTTCCAATTTTGCTCTGCAAAGTTATTTGAGTTCAGCGTGTTCTAATTTAGAAGTGAAAGATGGTTTTTGCTACACTGAAATACGTGTGGTCATCTGAGTGCATCTCCTTGCATACTTCAGCAGACTTGGACCGTCTCACCCAGGGCTTGCTGCCCTTAAGGCTCATCTCCTTTCCGTGTTTTGGTGCGGAGATGAAAGGAGCAGAGAAGGGCTGGTGTTGGATGCAAGTTTCTTGTCATATTCTTTGATTTATGTCCATATCTAGATGGAGAATATCTTACGCCTAAATATTTTAAATATTTTAGTAACCTAAAGGAAGGAGATGTGAAATAATATGTTTTTTTTTTTGTTTTTTTTTCTAAATGTAATATTCCAAATGCCAACAAGCTCAGTACATTATGGGACACGTAACCTCAAAGCGCAGAGAGTTTAAGTGAGCCACTCATCTATTTAAATTGATCAAACACCAGTCAGTAGATTGAAGTGTACATATTTGCATATGTACGCTTGTATGTGATACTTGGTCTAAAAGAGGGTGGATTTGCTTTGCTGGAAAAATATCCAGTAAAAGCAAAATGTGACTGTTTTGACATCTGGGCTAATCAACTTAGGAGCCGGTTGCCTTCTGTAATTGTTTTTGACCCCTTGTCATTTTATTAATAAAAAATAATTTTAAGGGTCGTATCTATCATTGTTTTTTCCCTTTTTTTTAATGAAAAATAACCCGAAAATACCTAGACCAAGTACCCCCATATAACCAGAAATAGTTTGTTAGCATTTCAAAGTCACAGCTTCCCAACTGTGCTCTATAGTTTGTGCAGTGAAATGTACGTGGAGAAGCTAAGCTGGTTTTCTGTCATTTTTTTGACTTCTTTATGCATACACTCTCAATTTTCATGCTTTCATTGAGAAGATCTTGCAAAAGGCCTATGTATACAAAGTTCTGCCAGCCTGTCTGTTGAGCTCTCTATGTGCAAGCTGAAGTAACAAAACCAAAGACTTCTATGCCTTGGGTCCATTTTGTACCTACTGGTGCTTGTCTCAGTCCCAAAGCTGGCACGTGCCATTGCTGGAGCAAAGAAAAGTTCTTGGTTTTGAGTCACTGTGCAACAACAGAAAGACAGCTCTTTTTTTTTTTTTAAGTGCAGTTTGAAGGTTAGTTTGACATTTGAAGTATATTCAAAATCTGCACATAGGATTTCTGGGATTCAAAAATGCTTTACTTTCTAATTATTATTTATATTTCTCTAGCACATCACCATCAAGGAATTGCTACTATTAAAGGGATTACAAATGGTTTATATTCTTAAATAAATATGATGTTGCAAACCAGAAAGCAAGCAATATTTTACAGGAGGAGCGGTTTTAAAAGGGACCTACGTTAGCATTTTTTGTTCTGTAGTTGTATATCATCTTCACTAAAAAAAAATGCTTGTTAATATCTTGAACTAGTTTGCAAGGAAATTGTGAAGTATCTCATGTGATGAGTAGGTGTCTGATTCCAAAATGTTATCCTGACATTCTCTGGGTTTTGGAATGCTTTCCAGAGAGGAGGCCACAAACAGTTTTTAATGATTCCATCCAGAGAAAGTATCTGTTGTGACCATTCCTTGAATTCAGTTACTTTATTGATTTTCCTAATTTCTTTAACGTTGTTTATAAAAGAAAACAGAAATTTTGCTAACCTTTCTTTAAGAAGTTGTAGGTTATTTAATAATATGGATTCTGAAAGTCCTAGATAACCAAAGATTAGATCATTTCCTTGATAGCATATGTATACTAAATGAAAGAACGACACATGCCTGCTTTGCCCTTTCATTCATGCACAGATAGGGGATGACAAGAGCTACATGTAGAATGGGCTGCAAAGAGACCTCAAAACAACCATATTTTCCCTTTGATGGCAAATGCTGTTACTTTTGAGGCATTTGTGTCCCCATGTCATAGGTGTGGCTGTGGTGAAAGAGACATGGAAAGAACAAGGCATCTTTTCTGGTAACAGTAGAAGACAGCTAGCAGAGAAATCTTCTAAATTGCAAGAGGTCCCTGTTGTTTCCAACCTTCCTCTCATATCTGGGGGCTGGAACATGAATGCATATTTTCCCCATCTCCTCCTATGAAACAAGGAGCAGGACCATTTGTTAAATTCACAGTGGGAAAACAAAATCCTAGCGAATGAGTTTGTGCCCCCAGCATTGTCTCACCAGTTCTGTTCCACTCTGGAGAAGTAGTGGCTGAGTGTTGCTTTGACGTTACATCTACGCAATTTATCAAAGCTTATGGGATTTTTGCTTGGGTTACAGAAGGCTCATTAGTCGTCAAGTCAATTGAACATAGGTCATAATTATTACACTATTAGAGCATTCTTGAAAAAGATAAATAAGCACTAGGGTTTTAAGATCTGTTGGAATAAAAGGAAGAAAAGTATTTTAATAAAAATTGCAGTATTTTAACATCTTTCAGGTTTGCAAAACAAATGCGAACCTGACTTTCACACAAATTATAGCACTACAATGACCATAAAAGTTCAGTGATAAAGGGATACTGCTGCCTCCCTTGCTAAACAGAAGCCAGTGCAGTTGAGGAGGAAGGGACTGTATTTCTTCTGTTCCTCTAAGACCCCCTGTAGAGAGGATACAAAGAATTTGCTCCCAGGAGAGAATTGCTCTGCTCCCAGCACCTTTGCAAATCCACGTGCATCAGCAGTCCTTAAATTCTAGTTGGAGTCACAGGTTATGGTTCTCCACTAAAACCTTCTACCTAAGAACACATCTTCCCATCAGCCTGTGGATTTATCTAGTGTGCCTTTTCTGCAGACCAGTCTTTTGCACTCAAACACCACAGTGATGTCTACTACCAGCAGAATAGTGTTCAGAGAAGCAAAGACTAATTACAGAATTCCCTGCATTGCTGTAGAGCTGAGATGGGTGATACACTCTATTTTACTCCTATTTTTTCCCCCAAGCTTGCTTCTCTGACTACAGTGCTGTATAGCTTATGTCTCTCTGTTTTTATAGTTTGGCAGACAAGCATTGTCCAGAAGTACGAGAATGTATCTCATAATGTGCAAGGCAGCTGCAGCATGTCACATTTGCACTCTTGAAACCTCAACACAGAAATTCCCTTGCTGGATAGAGATTTGCATGCAGCTTGAAGGCATTAAAATACTGCGTCTCTAGGAAGTCTTGGTGGAACGTGATCCATTCGTTGCTTACAGGATCACGGTCTTGGATGAAAGGAAACGTTTCTGAAGTTCAGTTGTTGGTTGTTCCAAATAACGTAGATTTGGAAATTTCTTTTTAAGCAGGTTTTCATTCTAGATGTTGCTGGAGGGATTTGTATGGCATGTTCTCTGTCCATCTGAGGTTCATCTTGTCCTAACAGCTACTGTTTCCAGAATCTTTCATATTCCAGAGCCTTTCCCTGCCCGTGGTTTTGGATGTTGTTACGAGGAGGATTATCCATTTCTCAAAAATACGAAATACAATCTGTGCCTGGAAACGCCATTAAGTAGGTGACACACGGAGCTTAGACTAACATTTTGATGACACCACCCTGTGATGAGCCTCCTTTTGGTTTGCTTCTTCTGGTCAGCTGGGATCAGCCAGGGTGTAACACAGCGTTGTAGAACGCTCTGGGGTTTTGAGGATCTCTGCAGCTCTTCAGATTAGGTGCCTACCAGGAGGTGTTTTGACAAATGTTATGACACAAGCGCAGGGTGTTACTACCCCTGGCTGCTGACTGGCAGAAGCTGCCAATCTTACGACAGATGGAAATACACTGCAGTAGTCCAGGCAGTCACAGATCACAGCTTAAAACATGGGTTCAGTTTGGGTTCAGGCATTTTGGGGGCACGTTTACATTTTCTTACAATGAATTCTCTGTAGAAGCAGCGAAGTGGTGAGGTAGACATGGAACAGCCCCGAATTGCCCCAGCTGGATCTGCTGTCATCTGTGTAAGTGAAGCACACTAACAGGGCTGCTTGCACCTCCAAATACTTCATCAGTTCCTGGGAAAGCTTTCTGTTGTAGGCTGCCAAATCCCTCGCTTTTTGTATTTTTTCCAGAATTATCCATTTAAAAATTCTTCTGACATCTGCAGAATTGTGTTTGGTCTTAGTCTGTTCCTTCACAGTGAAGTTATTAATTTCCTAAAACTAGATAGTGATCTTCAGGGTAACAGGAAGATGAAAGGGGAGAACAAAACAGAAGATGCCTCTCTTTAGCACAGGGAGATGTGAGGGGCAGTGTTGGTGAAGCTTGTTGGGTGAGGCCATTCTTCTCTTACATTGCAGAAATGAAGAGACCTCTTCTCAATAGCTACTGAACACTTTTTATGAGCAGTAAATACAGTGCAGAAAGAAAAGCAGCGTATGTAGGGCTTTATAAAGGTTCCTGTAACAGCATCTAACTTAGGGGTGTTTTTTTTTTCCAACATAACCTGTTATGACCTAGTTGACCAGCCTTCATTCAGCTCTCTGGGTTTTATACAGAAGAGGAGGAGTGAAATCAGCGATCACAGAAGAAGAAAAAAAAATTCTTTTTTTTTTTTTTTAATCTTTCTATCAGTTCAAAGCCAAGATTTAAAGCCAATTTTTAATAGCTTTTTTTTTTCTTTCCCCCTGTTGATTGGCTTCTTCCCAGCTCACATCATTTTCAGTGAATCTGTTGAGAGCACAGTGCCTGACATTATAAGAGGTAATAAGTTGGAGTCTGGAAAGGATCATCTATCTATTTGTATGAAGTAAGCAGACTTGGAAGGAGACGCAACGGTAACACCGGGACTTTAAAAACAGTGAAAATTGTATTTGTATAGCCACCCTGTGCTTATTTTTTAAGCAAAAATGAGAATGAGAAAAGACTTGAGATGAAAGGAGTTGGAATGGTACAGCTTGTATGCCTTTTGCTCTTCAGCACTTAGCAGAAGAGACAGGCTTTGGCCCTGGGAGGCTCCTCAGTGGCACAAAAGAAAGAAGCAGCACTGAAAGCTGAATAATTGCCTCATCTTTGTGGGCACTCATCTCCGTCGAGGGGAAGGAGTCCAAGAATCCTCCACCAGCATTTCCAAAGTGTCAAACAGCTGCGAGCCTCTCTTCCCCCTTCTCGCTGCGTGCTGTAGCTGCAGCAGCCTGAGCGTGGCAAGCAGGTGTAGTTCAGGAGGTTAGGCTTTGTGGGAGATGTGGGGTAAGGAGAGTCTTTGTTCTGTAAATACACGAGCTTCTGTTCTTCTCTCCCTGGCTTTGCAACAGTAGTTTAATACCAAATTGTTTGCCTAGCTTCATTGCTTGGCAGTGCTGGCACACAGAGCTATATGATGAGACACTGTACAAGATGAGTTTGTTTTTTTTTTTAAAGAAGTCCTTGTCTTGTTCAGCTCCATTTTGGGAAGCAGGAATGGGAAGATCACCACTGATTAAATGTATCTGCTGTAATTCTGTTGACTACAAAGAAATTACAATTAGATAAGGTAGGGATTTGAAAGTGATTTAGGGAAAGCAGTTATGGGGGACAGGAGGAGGTTAGGAAGAAAATGAAACATTAAAAGCTATGTTCGAATTAGGATGTTGTGTTCTAGCTAAAATAATGAGTAAGATCTCAACCATTTAGCAGAAGGAGGTAAAAGCAACCCCCTCCGTTTATACTGAAACAGGTACATAACTTGCCTAAACCTTGATTCCAGAAAGTTTTTTCCTCATTTAGTGCAATTTGACCTTATAGTGGCCATGCATAATCCTGTACAAGCAGCAGGAAGGCACCGCACTGATGGTCTGGCTAGAAGTCTAATTGCCCGCTTTCTTCGGTAGCATTTCATTCTGTCTTTGGGGCTGAAGTGGTAAATGACAGAAAAGTCACCTAAATACGCACAACCAAAATGTGCTACCACCAATGACAACAGCACACGGATCATAAATCTCCCTTAGATGTCGAAGAAGAGAATTCATCCATTGGATTTCAGACAGCTTTCCCCACACTTGCAATACATTTGAAAATTTCAGCTGTGCTGAGGTAGTATTGTCAACAACTTTCTTTTAAACACATGTCCTGGTTTCCCCAGGTACTTTGCATGCCCTAAACTTCCTTCTGTTCAGAAGATCCCAAGCTGTGTGGGGCTGGCACACCCTTGCCCTGTAGGGTGAGCAGATCCCAGGCCATGGGTGGTCCCACCCCCATGTCCACGAGTGGTTGCATTGGAGTATGGCTCTCGAGACCTGGAGCAGGGACGTGTTGGAGCAGGGACCAACCTCAGCTGGACGCTGAGGCACCAGTTTGAGAGCTGCTGGCAGAGCACACATCCAGGGGTCTGTTACTGTGGAGGGTTTTTGCTGATGCCTCCATTTGCTCAGATTGACCATGGGAGACAGCAATTTGATGTCAATTTACTTGTGTTTATTTGTTTATCAAATGAAGCATTTGTTTTATGTTCATATATATAAATATATATATATGTATACACACACATATATACATATATATTCATATATATATAATTATATATATATAGGATTTTAATTCAGATATTTTAAAAAGACAACAACTAAAAATGAGGCTTTGTGGGCATCTTGCTAGCATTGAAAAACAGAAGGTAATATCTGCAGTAAGCAGTACCATCTAAAACAGTACCTAACCGTGTTAGATCTACTAAAACCTTTATACTTGAAGGAAAAGAAATTCTGCTTGCTCTAACATGAAATGTAAAAGTTTCCACCTCAAGCAACAAACCCATCTGTCAAAGCTAGTCTGTGGAGCGGAGCCCGGCTGGATGATCTGAAGGGCAGAAAATAGGCATGCTATGTTACAAGCTTCCGTTTGTTAGCAAATAGCTTTTTGGTAATTTTTATCAACCTGCACGGTCCTCCTTGAAGGAAACAAAATTAGTTGTGTGTGTATGTGCTGCGAAGTTTAGCCCTGAAGAATAAGTTTTAAAAGGCAGAAGGAAATGGAGACCTGCCAAGCTTGTTGGCTAGAGTCATGGACAAGAGCAAGGCCTGTCTGAACTGCCACTCAGTTTTTATTCTGCGAGTTTGCAGGGTTGGTGATTAGAGTGGCTTTCGCCCAATTATGCTGTGATTATTCCGCTGCACTGTAATTGACTGGGGAGATATGCTAATACCTGTCATTTGGGATGATAAAAGATGAGCGGAGGACGCAATGCATTATTTAGCTGGCTGTGTGATAGATGAGGGATGCGCAGAGTGCTTTAATTGCTGAGAAGAGAGGTTAAGCTGAACGAACGGATGAATTAGAAATGAGTTTTTTTATGGCTTGTGGAAAAGTGAAATAAAGGAAAATGTGCTTTAAAACTGTAGCAGCAGATAGAAGGAAACACAACAAGACGAGATCTTTCAGGCAGCTTACTCTCTTAATTTAAATATATAAGACAAAACACAGTTTAGTGTTCAGTAAATAATAATAGCAATAATGATAAGAAATGCTCGGTGAGTTCATATCCTTGCCAAAAAATAATAATAATAATAATTGTTGTTAAAGGAGCTGTTTTTATTTGAGGTGATATTTGGTAATTTGGAACTGTTTCAATTTCTCTGGCAGTTCCTTATTCCTGAGGACTGCAGTACCGCTGCTGAATATTGTGTTTTTTGTGTGCATAGGTCAGATATAGATTTACATAAATAACATCACTCACATATATACATATATACACATATAAAATCTCTTGGGTATATGTGTTATACAGTTAATAAGTGCACACAGAGAGGAGTGAGATAAAATGAATATTCATAATGATTGGAGGAGTGTAGCAATACAATTAGCAAGAGTATACAAATAACTCACAAGTGACAAAGCTCTTACCCTTTTGGGTGGGAAGGTCATTAGAAACAGCATCTTCTTCTAAAAAAATTACCTTGTGAAAAACAATGAAGGCAACCGTAGTAATTTACCCCTTGTGGCATTCTTTCCAGTTATAGTGTCAGGACGTGGGCCTTTGCCCGTGGTTTAGAAAAACATTTGGAGTCTGTTCCATGAACATGCGTGGGATAGTTTTTTGAGAAGGCCCTTCGATTTGCAGTTTTGTGTGTACATCCTCTTAGCAGAGAGTTTGTCATGAGCATCCCAAAATGCAGTTGAAAGAATAACCTCCTAAGTTCCGTGAAAATGGATGCATGAATTCAGGCTTTGTAGAAACACGGAGACTTCCAGTACTTCATTTTTTAAAAATTAATATTAATTTTTTAAAAAAGCAGATTGATGGAGACTATTACCCCACCATTACACCGTTGCAATTCAGTACTAATGTTCTAGAAAAATAAGGCATCTGTGTGTACTGGGACTGAACCTTTATAAAATGGAGGAAATGATCTCCTGTGTGGCTGACTTCTCCCTGAGCCAGTCTAACTGCTGTGAGGCTGCTGCTTGTCCATTGTAGTACATTTTTTCAGAAAATAATGGCTCTCAAGCCATTATTATTGAATGATGATGGATTTGACTAGAATATCATGCCCATTGAGCTGGATGCCAGCTTTAGACAGATGCACTACTCTGCTGCTGAAGTAGGGTCTACGGGGCCCGATCACTTCCCCAAATATAATTGTCACCTTGTCTTCTCATACTTGCTGCAGTTCACCAAAATTTCTTTATGGCTGCTTTTCATCATCTTAGTCAGGGATTGGCAACTTATTTTACAGCTGTGCAGCCCATTGTTAACTTAATTTTTTTTTTTTTTTTTGTTAAGTTGGTTTTAAAAGAGCAGTTTATAAGGCAGTGTGCCGCTTTTATGGAGCGATTTATATTGCTATGTGCTGCTTAATATAATTTTTGTAAAATGACCACTCGGATTTCAAAATGCGAGTGCTTCTGGTTGCGCCTTGGCTCCTTTCCACCCGCTGAATGGATGCAGCTCTCAGGAAAGCCGTGCATCTTTGAAGAAAGAAGTAGTAAAATGCTCTAACGTTATTGTTTTATGGAGTGTTATATAGAAAAATCTGACTTTTAAAAATCCCTTATTAACCATTTTTAAAGATGTTATAGGAGGAAGTTTATTCTACGTGACTTGGTTGGTAACAGGACGTGGAAGGGAGGGAGTGGCTCTGCCCCGAGGGACGCAGGCCCCGCGGTCACACCGCCAGGCCTCATGGACGGCGCTGGGCCTGCTGCCGTCCGTCAGCCACGTGTGGCTCGCTACAGCCGCCACATCTTCATGCTCCAGGGTCCGTGTGGTCCGACACAGCCCCGGTGTAAGCTGTGGTGCTGGTCTGACAGCACACAGAGGAGGAGAGGGAGCTGGCAGAGAAGGGAGCAGGAGCGTGATGCCGCACCTCAGGGACCAGGGAGTATCTGCAGAAGCAGGAGAGCTGTCTGAACGTGGTGCCTACGTGGCATCTGGCATTTTCTAACATGGCAGATAACACCTTTGGGGGGGTCGAAATCCATCTGCTGTTTTTGTGGTTTGTGGGTTTTTGCAGTTTCCGTAGCAGCCCAGGTTGCAATGACCCCCTGCAGTCGGGAGGGGACTGGGGCCCCGTCCTGCTCGCTTGTGCATTGCACAGGCAGTGAAGTGATCCTGTCCAACTGCAGGTGCCCAGTGAGCTGTTCGTGTCCTTCTGTGTAAGTGCGTGTATTCACACAAGCAGGATAAGTCTACTAACTTCTTTTTTCTAGTCTTTTCTAGTCCAAATTCCCTGGAAAGCATTATTTTCACTCACTGCACTATGCCATGTGCAAAGCATCAGATGACTTTCAGCGTGTTGTAACTATGAAATCAGCATGCAGTTTAAAGGATTTTCATTCTTATTGAACAATAAATTTTAACTTACCCAAGAAAATAAAAATCACTTACAATACAACAGCGAAGCTGCAAGTGACGCATTTTTCAGTACCCAGCTTTGCCAATTAAAACATTTGTCTCCATTATATATATTGTGTGTGTATTTGTATGCATGTACGGTTGCATAAAGTTACATGAACACTGAATACATTAATTTCTGTGTTACAGCGTGATGCAAATGCCTGTCTATCAGAGAATTTTATTATTTTTTTTTGTCTGTGCTCTATGAGATACCTACCATAAGAACAGATGGGAAGATTAACATAAAACAAAGAACACAATACCTGAACTAAACACCTTGCTTATGATCAGCTGAAATTAATCATAGGAAAGAACACAATGTTCACTCATAATAATTGATTTTTGTGTTGTTTTTTTTTAAATACATTGTTAGGTCAATTGGAAGATATTAGTCCTCAATTGTTGCTTGGCTTAGTGTTATTTCTCTACATTTAAGTATCTATAATTCAGATTCCAAGGCAAAAATAACTTTATTTTGTTACTGATAAAAGATGAAACATATTTGACTGACATTGGAAATCAGCGATAAGAAACTTTAACAGATCTATCAATCAAAACAGCAGTTTTATTTCTTGTATTATTAGCTCCCAAGGCTTTGCTGCAGCGCGTGAGAGGTAATTTCTTACCGTAGGCTTTTCTTACTGTGCACTTGATGTACTTCTGGGGTGGGCGGTGAAAACTGTACATTTTATTTTGTTTTCAGTGTTTCAGTCATAAGGTTTTGATGATCTCAGCTTGTTCCTTTAGTAGTTATGTCTGGGTATGATCTAAAGAATCTTCGAAACCCACTAAGGCAATAAGAAACAGAGGTCATGAGAGAACTGAGTAATTTCTTAGACTTAAAAACGTTGGAGAAAGGGGGAGGGGACAGAACTGATCTTATAATGCTTTATGAAAGCAAACCAACAACAAATCGTGAGAATTTCAAAGCGTCCTTTCTTTTTCATAGTTTTCCATCAGGGCTCTATATACATTTTATGGCATGGCTGTAGTCTCCATTTGTAAAGTGCATTCTGAATTATGTGAGTTATGCTTGTGTTAGTTTTTGATCCCTAGATCAATCCCAGTTGTGAGAGCTTATTGAAACCTCTAGTGGGTGAAACGCAGGATGAGGAAGCAGAAGCTCCTTTGATTATGCCTAGGTAGCTAATTAGAAGAGGTAGCAGTGTCATCCAGAAGAAGTTACTATGGAACCACTAAGAGCGGGACTAGGGAGAGCACTTTCCTTGAGTCATCTAGCACAGACATGGACTTCATGTAGGTTTTTCTTTCAAGAGAGAGCAAAAATTCTTCCCCCTCCCCATATTTTTAAATAATTCTAAACAGCATTGGCCCAGATCCTTCCTTATTTGAATTTGAAATTATTTAGCTGTATTAAAATGAATAGGCAGTGCTGTGTCTACAGCCAGGCTCGTGATTCCAGGGGTTAGGTTTGGATGGAAACCTATTACACTGATTCTCTGTAGAAAAATGTGAGTATGGCATTCTGGACTCTACTCCTATGCAGTTCTTTATCTGTTGATCCCGTCAGACAGTTTTAACCTTGTTTGCCATGTGACTTAAATTAAAAGTATAATGAAAGTAATTTCGGTAGATAAAGGTTTAGTGGTATGTTGTAAATCTATGGATTTTAAAGCATGTGATGTGGAAGTCTAGACTTTAAGAACAATATTCCTCGTTTAGCTGACAGATTAAAAAACAATGCAGTTATCTACCTACTGTCATTATTTCTGTTTAAATAATGCTTTCAACAATTTAAGTGCCAGAATATTCAAAATCCATTTTATTTTGGACCAATTATGTTGCTAAGGTATTTTTAATTACTTTTGCCGCTTGATTTTACTCTTCTATGTAAGTGGATCCCAAGATCATAAGCACCCTCTGAGCATGTTCTCGTCCTCAGAAAAGCCAGAGAGGAGCAATGGGTGAGTTGATTCATCAGGGTTTGCTTTGCAGAATGAACAGGAGAGAGGTGGGAAGAATAGGCTAGAAACAGCTAGATGTAAGCTATACCTGCTTTCTTGGTTAAAATTAAACAGAGGAGGAAGGGAAAATGTCTGTTTTTTGAAGCCATTCATAAGAAGTAAAGGTCTGTTGAACGTGTAGCTTTGTGAACCTTCTGTAGTCACCTCAGTATACTGGCCAGATCAGCTATATCTGTGCCTGGTGATTGACTTGCTGGTCAGTCACATTTCAACACCTTAAAAATAATAATAATAATCCTGCTGGACCTATCATGAGAGACTATTTAATCTGTTCTCTGACTGACAGTGGCCAGAACCAAATGCTTCAAAAAGAAGGTAGGTGGGACTGCTCAGTGTGCGAGTGCTGGAACTGCTCCTTCACATGAGAAATTATTTTAAGTGAACCTGAATTCTGCTGCAGGCTGGAAGCTGATGTTTGCCTCTAGACACTACTGATGAAAGTTACCAGATGTTAGTATAACATCTATACTAGAATTTTCACTTTTGTTAGTTAATGTAATACAGTGCAAAGTATGCAGGTGAAAATTGAACAGTTTCCTTATCTCCAGTGGGAAAAGGCTTCTTGTTTCCAGAAAGAGGAAACTAGTATACAGTGTAAGATAGCTAGTATCCAGTGGAAGTGGTATATTGGGTGGCTTTGCTTTATGCTTTCGTTTTTAATGAAATGTTGTTCTGTGTTGAACACGCTCGGGTGGTTACTAAGTGATTTGGTACGTAGTGAATAATGTCTGTGAGAAGTAGGTGCTGAGTCATGATACAAAGTTAGCATTTTGGTGGGAGATTGAAGGGGAGTAGGAACCAGCTGGATGTGCGGCTTGGAAAAAAATGTTCCTGCAGTTCTCACCAGACAGTCTCTGGAGCTGGTGAGCAGAAAATGCTTCTGTTCGGAGGTCTGAAATTCTGAGTTCTCATTTATTTTAAATGTTTCAAAGGCAATAAAACACTTTCTAGGAGTCTAAATGAGATGTAATGAATTTGATTTTAGGGGGAAGGGAATTTATTTCTGTGGTTGTTGCTTAATCAACATCTATTCTGCCACTTCACATCAGCTTCTGTCCTTTCCAAGTGAATTAGTTCTTTGGGCAGCACGTTAAGAGGAAGTGTATTGTTCTTGGCAGGGCGCTTGAATTTCTAATTACCAGATTCCTGCCTTAATTGCAATTACCTGGACACCCAGGCAGGGTGAACTTTTGGAAAAGAATGTAATTAGTGCAGAAGAAACCTTGCTGCCAACTGCTTGTCCGGATGTCTACGCTAAGCAGGACCGTGATAAGTTCACCTCTCTGCAGACAAGCTATCAATCCACAGAGAAGATGCCCAAATGTTGTACAAGCCCGTTGTAACGTGTATGATTCCTGTATGGCCTCAGACCTGGTGTGGAGTAAAAGAAAACTATCTGTTATTCTGTTGAACTGAGGGACGAAGGGGGACTTGTATGAGGGAAAGGCCTTCAGGTTCTTTGCTGTAGGAGCTCACCAATGCCGAGTTCATCAGGTGCAGAATTTGTTTGAATAAATGGCTATCGTAAATTGTGGTCTACATGAGATAAACGAGGTGTACACAGAGTAATTCAGTCCCAGTAAAAACAAACAAACTGGTCATTTATTTCCAATAAAGCTTGTAGTGTGCCATTCTTTGCATACAATCACATGAGCAAAGTGTTACCAGCCCAAAAGATAGGTTGCAAAACCACACTTTTGAGCAGAGGTGGAGGTGTAGTAAGGGTTTATCTGAATACAGGTTGTATCCTGATTGTAAGCTGAAGTCGCTTGGCTTAAGGGCCTCTAGAAAGGTTTGCTCCATCAGGCTTTTATTGACAATTCCCTTGTGTTGACTCACAGGAAAATTAAATTTAATTGATGAAAAATAAAGGGGGGGAAGGATTACTACTTTAAAAAAGATTACTGAAAACTTGTCTTTCTCTAATGGTGTCCATTTAATAATTCAGCTTTCAAATAATGGTGCTGATGAGGAAATCAAGAACCTTCTGTGTTAAAGTACTTTTTGTACTGGGGCTTGAGTGGTTTGTGGGGGTGCTTTTTTTTTTCATTGATCCTTTTTAATTTAACAACAAAATGAAAAACAAGCAAATAAAAAAACAGCACAGAAACATTGATGTGATTGATCCCAATGAGGGATGGACAGACTTTGTCTCCATGGCGGTAGCCACTTCTAGCATACCGGTGTCACTTATTGGTGGACTGAAAATAAGAGAAGCCATCAGATAAGTGCCTTCTGTTTTTATAGAGAAGAGTTATAAAACTGCTTTGTTCTTTCAGAAAAGCAGTTAAGAGCACTTCAAATGAACTGCTCAAATGCCAGGCTCCCCAAGCTCCTGTAATGGCAACAGGGTTGTGATGGGAAGGGTGGTCGTGTAAAACTATCCCAGCTGCTTTTAAGCAGCGCAGGGGCAGAGGAGATGGAGGAGGTAGTCTGGTAGAGCAAAATATAACCCTGGTGCATAGTTACCTGGTTTAAATTCAATTACTGTGGTGTTCAAATCGTTAACAAGTACATCAATATGGCTTTTATTAGCAGAAGTTTTCCTGTCACATATGGAGTGGTTGGCAGCAAGAATTTGTTCTCAGCCAGCCTGGTCACATATACAAAACTCATTCAATTAGATTCCAGGGTTTGTTGCCCAGTCCTCAGTTTTGCCATAATAGGAGTGAGAATGCTAAATGCTTAGGGAGGTATTTCAGGAGATTCAAGGTCAGCAAGCCTGACGGGCGGGCTCAGTTCTGGGGGTTTTTACATAGCTTTTAAATTTGGATTGTGCAAATAGAAGATGCTTTAAAAAGTTGGGATATTGCATTGTTGTCATGATCATTTTCTCTCTATTCCCAGTCTAAGTCTGTATCACCAAAATATGCATGTGTGCATATAGCTTCCCTCCCTTGTTGTTACAAGTAATCTGCATTTATTAGCTCTGCTTGGTGCATGCTGGCCATGGCCAGAGCTTCTGAAGACGGGCATCAGCTGAGCTGTTACCATGGCCTTGCCTGATTGCTTCATGCAGGCTTTTGAATAGTGGAGACCTTCTTAAGAGAGTTATTTTTAGTATTCTCATATTTATTTTAATTTGCATGTTTGCTGGTAAGAAGGGACGTAATTGTTCCCCTCTTTTCCCCTTCGTCTTTCATTAGGAACAAGCACATCTTTCAGGGTTCATATTTCTGTGCCCTTACTGCATCTCCTTTTGTACTGCTAACTCTACTTCCTCATACCTGTCTTTCTAAAAAAGCACATAATAAATTTCAATGTGGAGGACCACTGGACAAGTAAATAAATAAATAAATAATGCATCTACTTTTAATCTGTGCTTGGAAACGGATGGTTGGAGAAGCAGTACTCGTAACTGATAATTTTGCTCTTTCCTGTAAAGGTAAAATAAGACAGAGGATAAAAAATTAAAAGTGGAATGACATCTGGATGATCTTTTACTTCGTAGTTACTGCAAGTCTTGATGTTTCTGTCTAGAGTCACCAGGTGTGTGATAGCAAAGCGCTCAGATACAACAGAAGCTTTTTTAGAATCAAGCAGTGAATCCTTTCAACTTCCCCGCTACCAAGGATAGAAAGGCTGCCTCATCTGAGGATGAACGGGCACTGTTTGTCCTAGGATGATTGCTGGGTCTGCACCTAGGCTAAAATAAATCTCTAATGTATGTATCTGCGTGCTGTTGAAGTGAACAGAGTAGACATTATGATTTGCTCTTTGCTTCCTTTTGTTTTGAATTCAAAGGCCATCCCTAATTGATGGAGGTTTCCTTTACGATGCACTTATTTTCAAATCCATCATGCAGTGCTTGTGCTGCCCCTTGTCTTCATGGATGCGCTGGTCTTTGACCCAGAACTGGTAAATGAACCCTGCAGGGAAATCATTAGAGAATTGGAACGGTTGTGGTGGAGGGACCAAGGGTCAAACCATTACCTCCCCGCAGGACCGTCGGCTTAAATTGGACTTCTTGCTTTTCAGAAGCAGGTCAAGTGTCAGGGACGGCTGAAGTGGTCAGGTACAAACCAATACAGATCATGGACAGAGTTTGGGCTTTTTTTAGCTTAAAAAATTAAGGCTAGGCAGGATGGACTTAGTCTGATGATGCCTTCTCCCTTTCTCTCCTCTTTTCTCCCTTTAAAAAGTAAAATTAAAATCGTGAGAAGTCAGTGGAGCCAACACTCTGACACTAACTTGACATTTGTGATCTTTCGGCAGAGTCATAATTTTGTAGAGTAGTTGGTTCACCTTTTTAGTGTGTCCTTGCAGTTTTCTTTGATAGAAATATAACAAATGATATTTTGTAAGAAGAAATACCTCCATATTTTTTTCAGGAAATACACCCCTGCTCTTTTTTTCACTTTCTCAACTTTCTTTTGCATAATTTTTTCACGCTCTTAAACTCAACAGGAATGTACGGTGACCTTTTCCAGAACGTACAAAGTAATTATTTCCTGATTCTAGAGAAAAAACTCCACAATAGCATGTTTATGGTAATGAAATACAATGTTTAACATGAGAAAGCATTTAATGACTCAGTTTAGAAATCTGTAGCCCTTGAAACATATTTTTTTCTATCCCCAAATTCTGAGCATGGTGAACTTAAATATAATATAAGCTTAAAATACCAAAAATGTCAAAAAGCTGTGAGTGTCGTACTACTGAAATGCGACCACAAATACTGAAGTGTAAAACAAATTGTACAATAAGAAGGGGGGGAAGGGAGGGATAGATTAATCTGCAAAACGTGAAGTTCTTTTCAGTGCAACTTCAAAGCGCTCCCTCCACAGCCATGAGCTGCTGTGGAAGATGATTCAGAGCCCAGGCTGGGTTCCTGCCTTCAATAGCTCCTGCAGAGGGGAAATTTCCCTCTGCTGATTAGAAGCTTGTCCGCGTGTGCCTGCAATTACCCAGCGGAGAGATCCTCCTCTTCTGCTCCGGACTTGGTAGCCTGGAGCCGCGTTCTGACTTGCATACGGGGTGCTTCCCTTCTGGAATAATTCATGAGGCACGAAACATTAACCCAAGTGCATGTTTGAGTCAGTGGGCCAAAACCTAGCTCTTCTGTCAAAATCGGTGGCAGAGGAGTGTTTGCAGAGAAATAAACGTGTCTTGATCAGAGTGTCTTGATCAAATGTAAATGATTTTAAAATATTAATGAAAAAAAAAATAAGGAAAGAAACGTGCAAGTGCTATTTTGGTTGGGGTATCCCTCTCTCAGAAACACGTGAGCTTGAGATCTGCCAGGCCGGGAGGCATCACCATGCTGCTCCTTGCCGTGCTCGACACATCCAGATGGCACATCCATGTCCCATGCCTTTGTGTGTCCATGTCCCATGCCTGTGTGTGCCCATGTCCCATGCCTGTGTGTGCCCATGTCATGTCCCGGCCCCGTGAGTGCTGCCCACAGGGAGCTGCGTGTCGCAGCCGAGGGCCCGACGTGAGGTGCTGCAGAGCCGGGGACTTCGGGGCGGCCCTGAAGAGAAGGCGCTGGAAACACAAACGGGTCTTGGTTTCCATGCTTGCAGAAGGGATTACGGCGCATCCTGTGCTGTGGCTGCACCTTGTCTGGTGATAGAGGGAGGCCGAGAAAGTAACCAGCTGGAATCAATTATCTTTTATTCCAGCTTCTTTCACTTCCAGCGGCTCTCTCCTCTCCAGCAGGCTGGAGCTGAGAAGTACACAATTGCCGGTGTGCAGAAAGAAATCTGCTTTTGTAACACCTCCAGTATTGTGTCTGGTGGAAGCCAGCTTAAAAGGGTAAGCAATTTGGAAAATAGCTCCTCGCACAGCAGCGTGCGGGAGGGCCCTGCTCGGCCGTGTTGAGGCGGGCAGCGCAGGCACCGAACCGCTCTGAGCACCGAGGAGGAAGAGGAGGAGGAGGAGGAGGAGAGCCGACCTGCGGCCTGTAAAAGGAAATGTGGGGAACTTCCATTCGCAGGAGCTGCTCCAGCTTTTGATGTTTATGGTGATGAATGGCGTGTAATGAACGGGCCGCACAGCTGAGGGGAGCAGCTCTTTGAACACGGCTTTTCCGCTGTAGCGCGTCAGTACTAACAACCCGGCTGCCTTTGATAGGAGACGGTGGGCCAGGAAGCAGGCTGGGAGGAAAATGATTTTCCTGAGCTTCTCGCAGAAAGCATACAAGGCATCAGGGCTTTCGCCGGTCAGTCAGTCATGCAATCTGTTTTAAAAGGTGGGGATTTGAAATAGCGCAGATCGCAGTAATAGTCAATGTTGGTCAGGTTTTACCCACCGAAAAGTAGACATGGCCATTTCATTATGTCCATGCAGGGAAGCTGAAGTGTACTTTGGTGTTGAGTACAGTTCTCAAAAGGGAGCAGTGTTTGGGTCTTCCTGGCAGGTGGGTAATTATGTCCCATCCCCCCCACCTCTCTGGTACTGAAAGTGACCGTGATGGAGCGATGCTGTGCATGAGGCCTGCTCATTTACTTGTGTTTAACATAATGGCACTGTTTCCAAGGTTGTGAACCTTTGGGCTTTCTTCAAGTCTTTACAGGTATATTCCAGCATAATAAATAGAAAATAAAAATATTCTGGAGATAGCATTGTTGGTACTTAAGTTTAATGTAATATTCTGAAAAGCCCTACATATGCATCTTGAAATCAGTATGCACTACATTGTAGTGTTAATTTATTTAAATTATTTCTAGTTTTACACAAATCTCACTTTTTATTCACATATATATATGTATATGTATAGATAGGTACACATGCGTATGGAAGAGGTAAGATGCTTTCACTTGCCTGTTTGTTAACTTTTGACAGGAGATAAAGGACTGGCACTTGAAATATTGAGAACTTTTCCCTTGTTTTTTGCTTGTTTGTACCCCTAGAATCACTGGTACTGTCCCCTCTCCGCTTTAAAATTCAGGCACAAAAAGAAGTTAACACTAAATGTCATTTTATAATTGCAATAATGATCACACAGCTGTGCTTTCCTCGTTTTGTAATGCACGTCAGGATCGGTTTAGGAGCTCAGCCTCATTTCCTGCCCAGACGTAATGCTGGTGACCATTATTACAGTAAGAAAGTTCTTCTTGTTCATTATGGCTGGAGTCAGGCGGATGCCTGGGCGGTGTAATGAAGGCCAGCGTAAAAGGATGCTGCAGTGCTGGGTTAACTGTGCCTAAGCTTCCAGTCAGTTTGGGAAGCATGCCTGTGGGTGTACGGACAGCAGAGCTATAGGAAGCTCGTGCACATGTGC
This sequence comes from Anas acuta, assembly GCF_963932015.1. Lineage (NCBI taxonomy): Eukaryota > Metazoa > Chordata > Aves > Anseriformes > Anatidae > Anas > Anas acuta. The sequence goes on from NC_088981.1 coordinate 54,470,978, forward strand.
TTCTGTGTGTTTGAAAAACAGTAATAAAATAAAATAAAAAAATAACTTAGATGTGCTATTCTTCCGTGAGTTAAGAAATGTTTTCGTTATTTATGAGTATGTGAAATTCTGAGGAGGAGCTCTTACACTTAAATGAACCTGTGAGCAGCCCATAGAAAAGCAAGTGCCTGCAGCGCTAATAATGAGAACTGACAAGGCAATCCTGCTGTGTTTATTTATGACCTTCTGCCTTTGTTAGCTCTTGTGAGAAATTCCTTTCTAACCATAACAATATTGCTGGAGTTTGGCACTGTGCTGAGAAATCCTACGGAGCCCTGAGGCCCACTAACTGGCAGTGGTACAGCTCCTAACAGATTGGCGTGATTGTTGAAATTTTTACATGTTTTTTTTTTTTTTTTTCTTTATTTATTTCTTTACTTAATTCATAAGACTGTTTGTTCCTTTGGTACATTCGTTTATTCTGCCAATCACCCTTCAGACTTGTTTTGGGACTTTGTGACAACGCAACCTACTGATTTGCTTTTTCCCCCCTTTTTTGGTGGTCTTTCTACTGAATAGCTCAGAGGATGAAATGAGCTTTTCTTCGATAGTTCATCAGTTAGATCTTTGTAAGAAAAGTTGTGAGAAAGGTAGTGTTTTGGTTTGTCTTTTACAGAAAGACAGCAGTATAGAAATGATGCCCCATCCATAATCTTCTCGGCGTGGAAGAGCTCGAACAGGCAGCTAGAATGAGTGCTCAGGCAGCAATGCAGCTAAGCAGCAATGACTTTACAAGCCACAGAGCAAAACTTTGATCAGGCTAAGACCCATATCCTTCTCAGGCTGTATCTCTTACAAACCGTGACGTGATGCAGTTGGCTCTTTGCCCATCTTTCTGTCACACGCGTGCCCCCGCAGACCTCTCAGCCCTGCTCCCTGAGCTCTGTTGCACTGCTCAAACACAGGTTGGAAAGTTAGAGCATCAGCAGGAGGTGGGGAAGCACCTGAAGTTCTTGCAGGGCTAAAATCTGTCTTGGCTTCATCATGCAATGACTGGGATGCGGATGTGGACGGTGGTTCAGCGTCTGCTGTGTGTGGCACGGGGGTTTCCAGCAGCAGGAGAGGAAGGGAAATGAGCACCGCCTTACAAGGGCCTTGCAGGTCCTCTTTCAAAGGAGGTTCCACCTTTATTTCCAATATAGCCCTTTATTTCTACCTTTTCTCTGTCGCATTACCTGGCATGTTTTTTCTCACCGTGCATGAACACCCTCGAAATTCAGTATGGGTAGAGTGGACTTCGGTGGGGAGAGTTTTCTGTTAACTCTGGTTACAAATCTTTCATACCAGTGACTTCCAAGTGCAAAATCCACAAGGTCTTTGTGGGCTTTGTGGTACCACAGTGGTACTTGCTGGAGGGAACCTTAGCAGGTCCAAGGCCTGGCAGGTGTTGGGAAAGGACAACTGGCACCTCAGGTCCAGGGCAGGGTAACACACAGTGGGGGAGGTGGGGATCTCCTGTTGAATATGGCACTACCAAGTAGACTACTCATTGTCGTCCAGGGAGCAGCAGCCACATTTTGGCTGATGCTGTACGTTGCACATCCTCGCTCGGCTTTCTTGGAGTTTTTTCATAGTGTGTTTATTAGCATCGGATTGCTTTGTAGTTCAGTGTAATACCAGCCTCCTTCCTCAAGGCAAGACAAGTTTTGGAGTAACAGTCTCATTGAAAGCTTTGTCTAGAAGATCTTGGGACTCCTTATATTTTCTAAGACAAGAAAAAAAAAAAAAGCAGCTTTCAAGCATGCTGAGGTACTCAGAAACTCACAGAAAGCTGACTTTTACAATCCACCATTGAAGTCTTCTCTTTCTAAAATCTAGTAATTAAAGAACAACAGTAATTGGCATTTTTTCCCCGTAGATTTCATAGTCGATACGGTTTAAGACTTATGTAGCGACTTTTCCTGTTTGTCCTCATGTGTTGAAGTTCAGAAGTGTGCCTAAAATTGCAAACCTGCTGGATAAAGATTGGCGTAATGCATTCAGTGATTAGGACAACCATGTTGTTGCCTTAGCCTCGAGATAACCCTTCCCACCCCGAAAACAAAGTTTGTGAACCATGTTTAGAACAGCATGCTTAACAGGAGGCAGGGGAGGGTATTGGCCTTTGAGATTTTTTTCTTAAAGCTTAATTGGAGGAAGCACTACAAGTTATCCTTCCTACTAGTGTAATCAAGATACTATTTCAAAAGAAATCTGAGGCCGAGACACCTTTCTAAGATTTCAAAAGCCTTTTGAAATTTATACAGAGGTTTCTGAAATGTGAGTTCTACCCAAGTCTGTTGAAGCCGTATCATCTCAAAATATCATGTTCCCTTGCAGCTCAATTATTTTGCACAATAGCGTGCCCAGCCAGGACTGAATTATGGTGAGGAGATGTGGCCTACAGAATTTGGGGTGATTAGGGAATCTGGTTCTAGCTAGCGCGTGTGAGAAAAGAGCTGAAAGTTTTTCTGCCTTATTACTGCCTCGAATTTCATCTGCCATCCTTTTCCCAGGTTACTTGGAAATGAAAAGGTAGGAGGGGTGAGTGAACAGCTCTTGAAGCATAATCATTTGATTTTGCTGTTATGGCCCATAAACCTCAGAAAGGAGCAAGCAGTTTGTGTACACGTGGGTGTGCGTGAAGCGATCAGCCCCGTTTGTTTGTGCTCCGCTGGTCGTTGAACTGGGCACCCCTGGAGTCGTGTTAGCTTCAGAAAAACGAAAGGAAGCCCAGGAGGGAGGAGCGTGAGAGAGTCCTGCATGATGCCGAGAGAATGAGTCTGGAGAGGCAAATTCAAGTGAATTTATTGTGGAGAACATTGTGACACTAATTTCTGCCTGCCCCACCAGTACAGCACAGCATATCCAGTTAGTTCCAGTTTTGTTAATTAATGCTGTTCTCTGAGGCAAGTCTCTTTATTCAGTCTCCTTAAAAAAAAAAAGGCATTTCTAACATCTACCACTGTTTTTGGTGTATACTTTTTTACCTGCTTTCAGCATGTGATTAAAGAGGAAAAGGTGAAAAGTTAGTGGAGCACTTGTGCTTTTGAAGTTCAAGATGCGTCTCTGGCTTATTTACCATCTTGTGTAATTGCGGTATTTGGTTACACAGATTTGTGGGGGAGAGAGAAGAGAGGCACACTATGATGCATGCACAGTCCCCGAGCTAATGGAAAACTGTGTTTTGTAAATCTTCATTCTCACGCTCACCTGCAGGGACACCTCCTTTATCAAACCATGACTCCTACAAAGGGTATTAATATGCCAAAAAAAGGCAAGCGCTGTAGATCAAGAGCTTTTAAACCTTGGGTGTACAGGTTCATCAGTTGTTCGGCTCTTTATTGTGGTCCACATACAGCTTCGGGCTATCAGAGCAGCTCACTTGTTATCAACATGCCTACTTTGCCGTGGGATGGAAAGGTCTGTCTTCAGTCATCAGCGGGCGATTGATTGTTGGACCAACACTTCTTCTGGTTTCTCAACTCCAGATCTCCAAATCAAATTATATCATAGGTCCAAACTTATTTTAACAGCCTGGCTGATGCCTCCTGAATGCAGTATGGGGTAATCTGAGAAGCAGGTATGAAAAGACATCAACGTATAATTGCAAGACAGGTGTGTTGTGGTGCAGTAGTAAACAGTAGTAGTAGACATAGGGTACATGGAGCTGTGTGAGGCTGTGTGGCCACAATGAAAGAGCTTCTCCTACCAGAGCTGCCCTTCGCAGACCTGTTGAGAGTCTAGACGCTGCAATCAAGTGCAGGCATGCTGCAGTATAGACATACTGTGAATTTTATCACATTTCATGCCGTGGTATCCTGAAGTGATATTTGCTTCTTGCTTGAGCTGCACCTGCAAAGTCTCGGGTTTTTGAATACGTAGTCTCGAGACAGATGGTCTATTTCTGTGCTGCAAGCTTCCACGAGCATGGGAGCCAAAGTAAAGGGAATAAAGGGAGCAAGTAATAATTCCTCATTCATGTCGCTGCTGTTCCTGCTGAAATTTTAGGTCTTTTTCAGACCTACTGACCCATATATTCTTTTGGTAATGTCTTGTTCTCTTCTTCTGTCTCATACCCTTTTGTCCAAGTTGATACTCATCTGTCTTGTGACTCAGTACTCCTCCTCTTGCCTGCTTGTTCAGATTGCTCTCAAAGCCAATTGTGAAAGCAGAGCAAGTAACGGGAGGGGGAGGAGGAGGCATGCGGTGTTTTCCTTGTGGCTTTGTGATGCTCGGTTCAGTGTAGGGTCGGGACAGAAGCAGAAGCAGGTCGAACTGACCAGCAGTGCGGCTGTCCAGTGGCCATGCAGATTTTAAGCCTACTGAAGGAGGATGGTGATCTCCAAAATAAGCACCAAAGAGCTTGAAAGGTTCTAGATTAATGCCTATTCACCTTCAGTCTGCTTATTTTCTGTTTTATCCTACCAATTGAGCCTGTCTTCCCCATGGGGAAGTAGGACATGGTCTAGAAAATGGTTGTAACCCAACGAGGTGCAAAGGAAGGAAGTTACATCTTACCTCGTTGTTCTTCAAATGAAAAAACCTAGCTGTAATGGCACGGATTTCGTGTTTGCGTATGTTTAATATTGACACTGAGGAAGCTGAATGAGTGGTAGTATGAGCGCGAGCAGATTTTATTAGGTCGCTGTTACGCAAATTCAACTTTTCTTTCCTAGACTTGGCGGCAGTTTGTTGTTTTCATTGATTTGGGTGTTTTAAATGTTGATAATTTATTTGCTGTAGCTACGAGAGTTGTTGGCTGAGAATTTTTCTTTGCTATAATACCGAGGAAACAAATGGCTCCTAAGGGTTCCTGGCTGTTTGTTTTTAAATTTTATTCCCAGAAATTCTACGTGCTAAGCATTCTGCTTCAGAGATAAACAGTGAGGTTTGTATCCTGAGAGATGCCGTGTTATTGTTTTCCTGTTCTGGAGATTTACTGTTTACTTCCGATATAAAAAAGTATTGTTGTCAGACAAGCTCTGCATCTTACCTGTTTACAGTCCTTGCTAGGCTTTGTCAATTTGCTTTGATAGCACATGGGTCATTACTATTTATTGTTTCATACATGGGAGTCGATGTTTGTAAAGTATCAACTTTTTTATGGCATGAGGAGCTTTTGTGATGCAGCTGGAGACCTCAGGAGCCCCCATCCCATTAACTGCCAGGGAACTGCAGACCACATAACGCCGGGCACGCAGCACTGCCAGCGAGGTGCGTAGCTGGCCATGCTTTCATGTCGTTCTCGAGGCTACTCTGTCGGTTCTGAATTTCTAATTGCCCTAAGTTGTTTCTGCCGTAAAGCTCTCGTCTGGACGAGCAAGTCAGATCCCATCGTGGAGCAGTGCAAGCACAGGAGTGTGACTGTATCCGTCTTCACAACCTCTTCTAGTCTTGTGTCATGGGCATATCACAAGCTGGTTAGATTGCTGTAACGTGGTAGCTGATCAATTTGTATGGGTTTGGATTTGCAGGAACCACAATGGCATAAACCAGTCGTATGTCATCTAAAGAAATGGAAAGAAACTCCCAATATAGTTTAAAATAGTTAAAAATACATACAGCAGTTTAAAATGCACAAAAAGAAGCTTCGCCCTGGGTATACACAGGTTTATGCCAGGATTAGTTCCTAAAAAATTAATGTACTTTTTGAAATTATAGGGTCTAGCAGTTTGTGCAGTGTGGTCCAAAACCATCCAGATACGAGCACTGGAGTGAATTTGCCATGGTCAGACCCTACTTTTCTTCTTGGACATCTGTATCAGGTCAACAGTTGTTTGATTTGGATTTTACATTTGAATTAAAGTTGTCATGCTAACAGAGATCCCTTGCTTGTCAAGCAAATGTAGCAAGAAACAATTCTCTTTTTAAAATGAATTGGGAACTGCTTGCCACTGTGAGATGCCATATCAAGGAGAAGAAGATGGTGCTCCCGGTTTGGGTGGCAGCCAGGCCTGTGGGCACACATGCAGGGGGGAATGCCTCCAGCCACAGCCTCTCCTCCCGCGTAGTCCTAGCAGCTCGGGTGCCCAAACTTATCTGTGCTTGGGAAGAAATAGTTGGCTGCTGCCTCCTGAATGGCTTCTCTGTCTCCCACATGGAAAGGCAGCAGGTGAGGTGGCCCTGTGCAAGCAGCCCGTGAGGTCTTTGTGGTGTGTGAGTAAAATGGGGCCAGGTCCTGCCGTCAGCTCTCCCCAGGTCTCAGCCATTGAGGCTATGCACTGCCTCATCATGTGTGCTCTGGTGTTCGTGTTGTAGGACCAGGGGTTACCTTAAATAAAATAAATAGTGGTATAGCTCTTAGTTTCTGACTTTGCACTGAGTCTACTTACATTTGCCAGATGAAACTTCCCATTCAGTGAACGTTCAGAGAAAACCCAGGTCAGTTAAAGTCAGCACAGAAATTCATATCAGCTTGAGGTAAAAAAAAATAAAAATAAAAAAAGCCCTCCTTTGTTCTTTCCTCGCTCTCTGCAAGTATTTATTTATTAGGACTCACTTTTCTTAGAAACAAATATTTTCCGTGCTTCTTTAACCAGAGGGACTTTTTTAAGACTGGGAATTAATTTCATATCCAAATTAAAAGTAAGAACTGTCCAAAACAGTCATTTGCTTAGTGATTAGGTAGTAAGCTGTGACTTTAATCTGCTTTCCCAGGTTGTCTTTCTGTAGATAATTTCTGGAATACTGGTGTGATTCCAGAATCCCACAGCTTGAAAAGAAAGAAGGCTGAGCACTGGCACTGCGTTATTTGCTTACACTCTTTCTCAGTTGCTTAAGTGAGTACAGGGCTTGGTGGAAAAAGATTTTGCATCCTGGGGGACTTCCCTGTGTAACTTCTCAGAGAAGGTATTTGATGCTGATAGGAGCCCTGACAACATACCAGCTGTTTTAAGGAATTTGGGACTAAAATTACTGCAAGAGGCTAGTGTTTTTACCATATACTTAGAATTTTCTTCGTCTAGACTATTGCACAAGTAGTTTACTATAGACAGGTTAAAGTTAAAATTTATTTAACAACACTGAAGTATATCAAGTGGGATGAAGTAGGTCTGCCAAACACCATGGCTAGCTAAAAAGTACCTCTGCCCAAATATTGTCAAAGTTTGGGTTTGTTCCAACGCGTGTCCCATTAAACAAGATTTTTTAAGGATGTGCATTAAATATGTTTAGTATATTCACAATGCATCTGGCCTGGCGGGAGGACACCTGTTGAGGGGGTGGGAGGCTCTGACCACGAAGGGGTTTTTGGGGTTTTCCTTGTCCCCATGGCTCGGTGCCTGTGTGTTTTCCCAGTTGTGCAGGAAGCAGGAGGCTGTTAGCTCGCTTGCTGTCTAGACAATGTGACCAGCAGGGCCTTTGGAAGTCTTCTTGAAACGTGCTATTATAGGCTTCTTTGTGATGAAAAGAGGTCTTACAAATATCTTGAAATTTAAACAGAGCTATTGTGGGTTTTTTCTTTGTGCGCGTATGTGTGTGTGTCAGCCAAATGATTTGTTCAAAGTTAATCTCAATTACAGAGCATATTGTTCATAATCCCCCGTGGTTCCAAAACAATAGCCGAGTGGATGTCTGCGTGAATGTATATTTACATACTTATATGTAAAATATGTTTGTGTGTATATATAATTTCACTGCTAAAGCGGTGACTCGCGTTGAGGCGATGAATATTTTGTGCGGGACTCTGCCTTTTAAGCAGTATTGTACCCCGTCCTAACAAAAACACCACAGAAAGGCCTGGGTGGAGTAAGGGTGGCTCGGGCCCTGCAAGCAGGCAGCTTTAAGTTTAAATAACCCCGGGGCTGTGTACACTATGCAGAAACCCACTGAGAGACCCCCAAACCCCAGAAATCTGTCAGTGAATTTAAGCAGTCATTTAGCAGTGTGGGACATCATTTAGCAAGGCGCTGGCTATCTGCTAGACCTGTTGGGCACTTTTCAGTTTTACTGACTTCAGAGGAAGCACTCATCATTTTTCAGCTGTGGGTATTTAGCAAGGGATTCCTCCAGTAAAATCTTGTTTATGTTTTATGGCTGCTGGGACACTCCTGAGCAAAACCAGCAACTGCATGAAGTGTTTGCAGTGTAAATTTTTGCTCCGTAGTGAGTGCTCTAATCCTGTCACACTCCGTGTGTAAAATCGTGGTGGTGTTAGCGAGTTACTGAAGTCTCCTCCTTGCTATTTATTGGATTGAGGAATACTCCTTGGCTAAGATTATATTATATTACATAGTATTATATTATTATATATGAATGTCTGTGTGTTTTTTCATGTGCTCTGTTTGCAGGTAGCTGTGGGTTTCCTGCCTCTGTGCAGTTTACTTCCTTCTACCCCTTGCTGGCTGTGCTGCAATTGTAAATTGGTGTGCTATTCCAAGAGTGGCTCTCTTGTCAGCCTGATAAGATCGTACCACCAGGAAGGCATAACATTATAATCCTGAGCACAATGTGATCCTGTTCATTTTAGCTCTTGTACTTGTCACAGGGACAAGGATAAAGGTTGTGCATGGGTGGAAGGTGAGGCTAGAAGTGAAGATAGAGATAAAACACTTAACTAAAAGAGAGAACTCCTGCATAGGGACATTTCAGTTTATAATCAAGGTGTAATCTCGAAATGAACTTGGAAAGCTGTCCTGAATAATACAGAATGTAAAGATAACAGAGAATACAGAATTTTGATATGGATATGTGATGGAGGAAAAAAAAATTGTCCTCTCTTTTTCCTTAGATTTGGTATCACATTTGAAAATACAGGCATACCAATACCATAGGCAAGAGCAGTAAAATTATTGTACAAGAACCAGGTCTGTATAACACGAGTTTTCTGGTAATTCTAGACCTGCTACGTTTTACTCAAAGAAATGAGTGCTTACCAGATAAAACCTCTGAAAAGAGGCAGAATTTAAGACATGCCTTAGGGTATGGGGACTTCAGCCCCTTAAAAGAATCCCTGCAATTACCTAACCTGCCAACTTTCCAACAAGATAAATGGAAGCACTGTAGCTTGAAGGTGCCTTGGTTTGAATGAGATGCAGTAAGTAAGGTCTCTCTGTTCTTTACAGGCATCATAGATCTGATAGTACTTATAAAAGAAGAATAGAGTTGGTGCCCTGCTGACTAAATTGTCCTCTAGAGGAGTATTAGTTACAGAGCTTCTTTGTTAACTAGGCTGTATGCTTAAACCACTGTGAATTTCTCTTATTAGCAGGCTTTTTAATAGCTTTACGTATGGATATGCTAAGTAAATGCAAGTAAATCCATATAATTTACATATATGATGTGTACGTGTACAATATCTTCTCTACAAATAAATGTTTGTGATGTGGAAGTGGCAGGACTTCATTACTGTTCTGCTACGCTGAGGGAAAAGCAGGCATTAAAATACTGATAATAGGAGAACAGAAAGCCAACTTGTGCTCTTTCGGTCCAGGTGCTTCACATAAAGTCTTTCTTCTGCTGCTCTTTAATTTCCCAATTAGCTTTTGTGGATAACAGAGGTGTTTCTAAAGCCTTTGTGTGCTGGAAGTTTCCCGGTTGCTCACCTACTCATGCTTTCTGCCTTAAAAGACTAGGTAAGGCCATGAAGCACAGGTTAGGAAAAAACACACAATAATGGTTCACAAACTGCGCAGAGGGGCAGATGATTCTCATTTTAGCCCCCTGTAACACAAAGTAGAGGTTGTGGAGCGTTGCGCAGGCATCCGGATAGACAAGAGCCCTTCATGCCCCTAGGAGCAGCCTTATTATCAGCGTTTGCGATTGATCTGGTTGATCCTGTTGCCATGATAACACCCTCGGCAGATGAGTTCGATGAATTGGACGTGTCCCTGTGCGTTTCCCGGCCTCGAAAAGAAATCCTGCTGCTCGTGCTGCTGTGAGGCGCGCCGTGACTGGGGCCTGCCTGGCTGCTGCGCCCGCCATTTCTGGGGGCAGGGTGGCGCAGCGTGGCGCTTCAGGTTGGCTGGCATCACAGAAGCTTTCCTCTTCCCTTCTTTTCTGCTTTTATGAATGGGTTGCATCAGGTTCGTGAGGAAATCCCTTGAAGGCATGCACTTGAGGAAGTGCCTGGGACTTGTCAGTCACGCCACCCCCACGGGAGATTAGCGGAACGAGGAGCCATGATGCGGCCTGTGGAGAAATGAGCCTCGTCCTGGCCCCGCGTGCTCCCACAGCCACACGCAGCAAGCCAGGGAGGTGCTGGGCTGAACGGGCAAGGTTTGCCTCAATCTCTGCAGAGATAATTTCCTCACGGACACTACTAACTGCTTCATGGGCTTCCCTTATTTTGGTTTGCTGTTTTTTCAAGTACCTTGTGGCTTACTGCAGCAAGTGAACACTTTAATCCAAACACCATTTAAAAACTTTGTTATTCTGAACATAAAACCACGCGTTTCAGTATCTTTTATCAGTTGGGTGCCCGTCTAGTTTTTTACGCAGAATTTGTGTTCGTTGTGTATATGCTCTCTTCTGCGGCATTCGGCTTTTGGGGTTTCATTACATGCTTTTCAGCAGCATTTGTTTCATCAGCACTTCCTGCAGCGTTTGTTACACGTTACGACAGCAGCGATTTGATTCCATTTAAAAGAATGCCGTGTGATGTATGGAGAAGCAGTAATTGCTTACCTGTTTGTCAGGTACCTTCTCCTGTGAAAATCCCTGGCGTTACTGTATGCAGCATCAAACGGCAGTGTTTACATTTCCTAAAGTTAATAGTTTCAGAAAAGAGACAATGAAAATGGTTTATTGCCAGCATCACAATTAAATTTCCATTTGTAGGGACTTGGAACTCTATTCTCAAGTGAATGCAGAGTTCACACGTAAATTAACTTCGAAAACTTCAATCTTTGTTTTTCATATGCCTAATGAAATACAAATACAATTTTGTGCTTGTCGGAAAAAGCAAAATGAAGCTGTGGTGAGAGCTGTGCCTGAAGTCTTGTGTCTAATTCACATTTGGAAATACAGTCTGTGAGGTGTCCTGGATAGAGCTAAGTTGGGCCAGCTGTATTTAAGTACACCTTTACGCAAAGGGGGAATAGCACATAGCATTCTAGGTGGGTTTTTATGAATGCTCCTGGTGTTTAAACTGCTAGTCCTACTATGTCCATGCCTTGGAAGACTGTCTATTAGGTTGCGTAACTCCAAAAAATAACTTTATTTTTGTGATAAAGGTGAGATAGCACTAAGTTGTTGCTTCTTGAGCTCCTTGCCCAGGCAAAGCCCAGCTGTCTTTTCACTCCTCAAGTCTCTGGTCCCGTTGTCTCCAGTGGAACAACTTGCATGAGTCAGACAAATGAAATAACTATCAACAAAAGCAACACACTCTGTGTCATCTCAATTACTTGAAGCCCCAAAGGTCATTTCATGATTTGTTTTATCCGTGAAATAGCTCTCTGCCTTAATTCACTAATAGAAATAGCAGTGTGCTCCCTAACTTGTGCCTCACCAACAACTGATGGAGGCGCAGCTATCTTTGTGCTTTTTTGTTTGCTTGAGATCTTTTTGTCATGCTCAGGAATTAACATTTTTCCTGAGAGTTAAGGGGCACATGCTTGCTTTGTCACAACATTCTTGTTTCTTCTTATCTGATTTTACAATGATTTAAAAGCAAATTACTCCCACAGATCCAAAGAACAGTGTTAACTATAGCTTTAGGGAATGTGCCCAGCAACTTGTAGTTAGAATTGAGATGTGCTTTGACCACTGGAGGAAATTTCTCATTGAAAACATTGAAAATGCAACAGTTATGAACTGAAATGAAACAGCTGTTTCGCAGTGCACTCAAATAAAATTGTAGAGAAACTGTGAGCTTGGATGCTAGTCAAACTGATGGAAGTAGATATGATGGAGGTAGAAAAGCAGCCTTCCTTACTCCTAGGTGGCCAGTGGGTCCTGTGTTGCTGCACAGGGCTGGGCCTTGTTTTTGTCTCTCGTCTGCAAGGCAAAGGAACTGAACACAAGTATTAGGAAGGCTGCGCATTTTATACCCTTCTTCTGTCATTCTAATGATGGTTTAAAGAGGGAAGTGAATAAGCTGTGATTCTAACGGGAGCAAACCCCAAAATGAAATACTGTGTGAAAGTGAAACTGATGTATCATTTTCATTAGCTTTAGTATGCTCAGGCAGAATTTGTGGGATTAATTTTGAAAGCTTAATCCAGATGGAAAAGGTTAAATTCAATGCTGAATGAATTTGGTTCCAATTCATTTGTTACCCTTGCTTGTTCTTTTTCTCAAAAGAATTAGAGATTAAACCGAGAATTGTATGTACTATCCTCATTTTCTACCATCATTTAACTACATGAACCAGCATTAAAGAAAACCTCTTAGTTATCTGCTGTAATAAGTAAACAAATGGACCTCGTCACCATGCCAGTTCTTGTGTCCTGAGGCTCGTGTATTAGTTCTTACTTAGGTTCTTTCTCCTTTTTCCTCAGGATCTGTCTGGATCCATTGATGACTTGCCGACTGGAACTGAAGCAACGCTGAGCTCAGCTGTTAGCGCATCAGGCTCTACAAGCAGCCAAGGGGAGCAGAGCAACCCCGCACAGTCTCCATTCTCCCCTCATGCTTCTCCACATCTCTCTGGCATCCCTGGGGGCCCATCGCCTTCCCCTGTAGGCTCTCCTGTTGGAAGCAACCAGTCGAGGTCTGGTCCCATTTCTCCAGCAAGTATTCCAGGTAAGCTTGTTCCAACAAATAAAATCAATACAAAGGTTTATAATTATATATGTTAAAGAAAAAAATACTTTTAGATTGATAATTCATCAGTTTAGGAAAATCTTGTGTTTTCAGGGTCTTTTTCTGAAAAAAAAAGAATGCATAAATAAAGCAGGGATAATTTCCGCTACCAAGCCCTCAGAGCTCTCAAAATTCTGAACGTGACTCCACATGTGTATTTGTTAAATGTCTTATTCATGGGCCAGTCCAAATAATTGATCCTAATTTTTGTGTTTGGTTCATTTATCATCCATCTGTCACATTCCTCTGTTACTTGCAGGGTCCCATTTTTATTTTTACTGTGTATTTTTGTTGTCTTCGGCTCTTGGAGTTGTATGGTGGCTTAAGACCCCTTAGTATGAGGCAGAGGTTTTCCAACCCTTTGTTAAGAAAATGTTATTTGGGGTAAAATTTGAATGCAATATTTCTTATGAGACATTAATTTATATTTGCAAAGGTCAACATTTTACTAGGAATTCAGCTCCACTAAAAGTAATGTAAACGATGGTGGCGTTTGCCACTTGCTCTTTTGTGCCACGTAGAGTTGACACAAGATCATTAATGTACATTCAGAAATTTGTGAAAAATTTTTAAGGTACCCAGAAGAAAAAAATGGCATGTTTGGTATTTAAGATGAGTTTGTTCCCTTTCTGATGCTCATTTTTTTATTGTTTTCTGATATTCTGAATGCTAAGAATAGAACAGTGCTAGCACTACCCTGGGGTGATATCAGTAGCTGACAAAAACACAAAAAATAAGCATTGGAGCTCAGTTAAAAAAACAAAAATAGTAATGTCTATTCATTAGATGCGCTGTAGACCAGATGCAAGTTAAGATGTAGTGAGCAGTGTGTGTTTTGGTATTCAGTACAAAGGTATGCGAGTGAAATGTCCGTGCCTAACTATAAACAGAGGTCAAACTAGATAAGCAAAGGGGAGTAAGCTCAACATGCGCATGAAGGTTGCATCCTAAATGAGTGTGTCAAGCCCTGATGCTGCACACATGCCCTGCAGTCATTTCTTTCCTCTCCAGCCACTTGGGCTGGCAGGATGTGCTCAGGTGGGGCAGGAACAGCAGGAAGAGCGATGGGACAGGAGCCCTGTGCATTACAGGAAGGGTGGTGACCCTGCATTCGCGGCACAGCTCCCACTGTGTGGCATCAAAGCCTGTCCCTGTTGTTGAGTGAAGTCAAATAGTCCACCTAGGAGGAAAGGTAATAGTTCCCACAGCCTGAACTAATCCTTGCACTTTACAGTCAGGACCCAGATTTGTTGGCTTTACAGGAAGCCTTTACTTCTGTTTGCAGACTGATGTTCTGATTTCTTGGGAAAATCTCGGCTTGATTAAATTTTGAATATCTCTGAACAGTCAGATTCAGGCAAATAAATTGATGGATATTTTAGCAGCCTGGTTGCTGAATACAGGGAGAGTGTTGTGAAGTTGAAAATAGCTTTATTGTAACCATGACAGATAAGAATGTGAGCAGGACAGTTTGTAGGGAAAAGTAATAACTTTTATCAAACCAGTTAATTCCTTTGGGGTAAAAATAGAAGGGCTTTGGGCTGAAAGGTCAGGGTTAGAGTCACTTCGCTTCAGCTGAGCCCAAAAGCTTGTTTTTGTGACTGGCCTAATGAAAAGTATTAGCTCTTCATACAGACTGTGTCACCATTTTGAATGCCAATTTTCTAGTCTGTTACAGTAACACAAAGCACCTCTTCCTCAGGAAGCATTTTTATGAATGGCACTAAATCAAAATCGCCTGCTGCTGGTTCCCCAGCTTGGGCCAATTCCTGCTCTCTGTAGCTGTTTTGCTAAAGGTGAGCTCTCAGGTGAGAGCTAATGCATCGCTGTCTTCAGAAGAAAACCAGGCAGCTGCATTAGCTCTGCTGCTGCTGCTTCTCTCAAGCTACAGAATGAAATGAGTAAAACTGCTATTTAAAACCCCGTGACTAGTGGGACGCTGCTGGGTGCTCGGGTTTCCAAGCCATGTGAGCGACGCCGTGCTCATCCCTCTCCCCGTTCACCTAACTGCATTCCCACCATTGCGCTTCGTTACTGGGGTTTTGTGGCTTTTACCATCTGCCATATTCATGAGGCACTGGAAAAAACTAATCCGGAGCTTGTTTGCATTTCTGGGGCTGTTGTAGCTGTTTTTAAACATACATTGTGTAGTCTAGCATCTCTCCTTCAATAATTTTGTTCGCTGCTATTTTCCTCTGCCTTCTCACCCTACCCTTGTTTGTTCTGACCTCATTCCTCTCCTATTACCTCCTGCGATGTTGTGCCACAGCTTCTCCATGTGACATAGATTGGCTCTTTCAATCATTCTCTCTCCAGCAAGTCATTGTAAAATGAGCAGCTGTTGTGTTGCTGATAGCTATGGCTGGGGAAAGCCAAAATGTTGCAGGGGGTTCTTGGTGGGAAGGCCGTTAAAATAAAGGTGTTGCTTTCCCAGGGTTTGCTGGAAGAGAAGCATCCTTTTCCCGATGCCTCCTTCGCTGCAACAAAACTGACGACTAATTTAACATCAAAAGGGCAGACAAACAGGCAGCCCCTTAATAAACCTCCCAAATGGCTGACTTGGTTCCACTGCCTGTTTAAGCCGCTTCCCCACCCCACTGCAAATCTGCCTTTCCGTATTGCTTTCTATCACACATTGTGAATTTCATGGGAAGGGACTGGCACAGGCAGCTCGGGCTTTGGCACATCCCTAGCTCAGTGGGCATTTCCTTCCTGTACTCTTTGAAATACTGGACAGATATTTCGTGTGGTAAGTGGCACACATATACAGCTTTTGTTTCCATGCACGTTACTGGAATAGATCGGGGAGATTAACCCCGAAGAGCAGAAAAAGCAACTTTGCCGTGTTTAGTTTTGAAAGACAATTGTTAACCATTTTCTCTCAAAATTCTCTTTCAGACACATTTTTGTTACAGAACTAAAATCTTACTCTTGATTTTTAAAGATGTAAAATGGTATTCTGATTCCCTGTTAAGTGGATCGTTATTCTGCTTTGCCAGAATCCCCGGTCTCTTTATTTTGTAGCCATCTTTGTAATTAGGGTACATGTTCTTCCAAAAAATGAGATGCGATGCCCTGCACTGCTCTAGGTCTTGAACTGTGCCTGATTCAACCCTAAACCATTAGTGGAAGCTGACACAGCACATCATCAAAATGCACGGCTGTTGCCAGAAGATTTAGTAGATGTTAATTTCACTTTTTTTTTTTTTTAATGCCTCCTGCTCCGACCATTCCGGTTTACTAAGAAAGCAAAAATGTAAATAAGCTAAACTACACTTTCTCCCCCTCAAGCATCCCCAGTTTTGATCTCACTGGCCAAAGGCTTTTGTCAGCTCTTTCTCCCTTGTGGTGCAAGCAGCAAAAATTTTTAATATTGAGAGTTGTGTGGAAGATTGCTGATAGGCCAGGGATCCCTTAACCCATGATGGATGAGCAGATTTTGTATGAGTTAAGAGATTAGATTATTTTTAAACCTCTGCAGCAATTTTTATTTATATTGAAAATCAGAATATGCTATACTACTAATAAATAGCAAATGCTGTCTTTAGAAATATATAAAAGTATTTTCACATAGATCAGTGTTTTGCCTTGCACTTTTATTACATTTACTTTCTGAACAAACAAGGTTCTTTTCACTCTGCTAAGCATCAACTGCACGGTACTTCTTATTATTACAATTATATTGATGTCCTCTTGCACAAAGGAGCCTGAATGCAGCTGGAGTTACAGTTTTCGGGAAGAAATCCATGTGTGGCTGCTCTCACTTAGGAATACTCCTGTCAGTCACCTTGATTTATGCTGACCAGTGGTGAGCACCCTCCTCTGATTAACAGTCCCGCAGGTTCTTAGTTTGGACACTTGCATGAGGCAGTGGATGTGTGCCATTCAGCGACCAGCTCTGCTCTCTGCTTCCCTTTCCATTGTGGACAGAATTACAGTAGCACTCCAGGCAAAAAAAAAAAAAAGGCAAAAGGGGAATGGGGTGCCCAGAGGGGGCTGTACCAGGACTTCTTGCCTCAGTGTGCATGTTAGTCAATGTGCGGTGGATAGGCTGATGAAGTAAGTAGTGAGAGAGAGAATAAAAAATGAGTAATGGTTCATCTGTCATAGTCTTAAAGGACATTTTAAAGCAAAAATCAGAATAGGAACAATGCTTTATTTCATGCTGTATCAAAGGAGAAGCCTTATAATTGTCATGTTTCCAGAAATGGCTGCAGCAAGACAAGCCGATTAGACTGATCTTGCTTTAAACAAGAATTTGAAAAAATCTTTTGCTTGGCATAGAGCTGTTCCACATGCTTGCTCCATTGACCACAGCTACGGGTGCATTATTCAGCATGGACCCTTCTCAAACATTGAGGGAGGGAAGACTACCATATGAAAGTGAATTTGCAATGCTGTACTCTTCGTTGCAGTATTACAGATACCTTAACAGAGCTGCAAAACACAAGTGAGGGTTATATCCTTGTAAAATGGCCGTGGTCCCCCTGTCTAGGAAGATTATTTTAATACATCTATCAATATTTCCCCCTTGGCTTCTCCGGAGGCAAAAACCTTGCAACAGCTTGTTGCAAGGAAGATGCATGCTGTTCATTGGCATCGAGACCAGAAAAAAAAACAGGACACAAAATGCCATTGACGTAGCCATGTTCTTAATCACTACTAGTGCACAAAACATCTATTCAGCAGTTTTGCAAATCTAGAATGCTTACGAATGAAATACATGGATGTTTCACATAACAATCATTTAAAACCCTTTCTTTTGAAGAGTTTGAACAACACGTAGAGTTTTTCTTTATTTTAAGAGGAAGAAAAACAGGTAAGCTTTAAGCACTCTGTCTGGAGGCATCGATTCTAGGATACGGAGCATCTAACCTGCTGTGTTACCTATTAGAATTCAGCCTGGGTCACAACTGATTAACAACCTGTTGGCTCAGGGCATCATGAAATAAGCAAATAGTCTCAGTCTATTTTCTTGAGGAGCTACAGAAGGCAGTGGCAAAGCTGCTCTCTTCCTTGCAAGCTGGTCAGAGAGATCAGGGAGGTGTCCTTCTCTGCAGAGGTGGTCTTCCCAGAACAGGTGCAGGAAAGGAAATGCGACAGAGACATGCTGTTTGAGTTCCTCCTGTTGTATTTTCCTTACAATAGAGGGTTTCATATTCCAGAGCCATCAACCTGCTGTTTTTCATCATTGCTGAGTAAAGCTTTGGATAGAAAACAAACAAACAAACAAACCAAAAATATCACCAAACCCAGCATGCCCTGGGTGGTGGTTTTCAGTGGTAGCTTTCATTTCTCAGTTTGTAATGTTTTCACTTGCTTAATATCTGCTTTGTCACCATTTACATTTCACAGCCAGACAGTGCAGTTCTGGCTTTTAGTTGCTGTGTGAGATGAGACTGGTGGTGCCTGCTTCTGCCCCCATCGGCTCACCATCCTGCTGGGGCCACCAAGCACAGCACAGGGGCTCATCCAGCACCCTGCAAACCCTCCACATCAACCTGTCCCAGACAGACAACTCCACACACCTCCCCCTGGCCGTGCTTTGTCCCGTTCATTATTTGTCTCCCTGGCCTCCTGCCAGGCCTGTTTTCGCCATCCTGGCCATTGCAAAATGTCTGGGGCAGCAGCTGATGAGCGTGCCCTGGCAGCGTGCGTGCAGCAGGCCGCTTCTTGAAGCTCTGTGACTCACCGTGAGCCCTGCGCTGGTACTAATCCACCTGGAGCAAGGCGACTGTCGAAATCCAATTAAAATCTTTGCATAATTATGCATGCGCTCTGGTTCACATGGCAAAATTCAAATAGACTCACCAGAGCCGCCAAGATTTGACAGATATGTTTGTATACTTTAAGGCTGTCACTGAGCTATTACTGTTTACATGTAATCACTGACCCGTTCATTTATTTCTTTTTTGTGAAGCCCACTTATGTGTGTTTTTTTCCAGAAATTTAAGATAGTGTATATTTGGTTTTGAAAGTTTGATTATTTTTTTCCTGTCATTCTTATTTGCCTACACAAACATCGATCCTCTCTACCTCTTTACTTCTTTTCTGTGTTGCAAATAGAGCATTAATTTGTGTGTTATCATTAATTAAAAGGTTGTCTTTCACTCCCTCCTCCTTTGCAATATTAAGCAGTGATTGATCGGTGAATGGGAAGTGTCTCAGGTTCCCATTGGAAGTTTTTTGTTGATGTTGAAAGATGGCTGTTATACACAGATAAAAACAGCATAAATGGACTAAGTGGCTTGTTTCTGTGGTGGGGTGGGCTGTTAGTTTTTCAGGGTTAATGTGGGCTGTGTATCACTGCCATTAGAGATATTTAAAGCGTCCTTCGTACTTCATGGTTAGTGTCAGAACTGACTAGACAGCTACGTGTTACATCCCTCCTTCGAAGAAGGAACCTGAATAATTGCAAAGGTGGCTCGAATTAATTCTAGCTCAGCTAGAAAACGGGCATTTAGCCTCAAAAAGAGAACATTTCTACTACCTGCAGATAATATTTATAAAACAAAATAATGAAAAGCAAGGTGTTCTCTCTCCTCCTTAGGGACCAAGCTTATGCGGGTTGAACTGTTGAAGGCTTTGGACGGCTCTTTGACAGCTTTGCTCTGTAGGTAGATACGGAGTTGGAATTGCCAAGTGGGTTTTCAGAAAGTAAACAGGAGAGAGCAACTGGCTCTGACAGCGAGCCTTGCTGTTTGCTCCCCGTCCCCAGATAACAGTGGACTCAAATTATTGTGATGTGTTGATTGATTACAGCCGTTAAGTTTCTTAGTAATCAGTTTCATCACTTATTCTCAATTCACGCTTGCACCTTTGATTTTTCTTCCACAACAGGGTGATGCGGGTTGTCGTTGACTAATGAAGAACAGAATTGGTTTCGGCGTGAGACAAACGGAATGCCGACACCAATCCCAGAATGCATTAATCTTTAATAATCCACATCTGCATGTTTATAAATGATATAACCAGGGGTTGCTAACGTTGATCCTCCCCCTTCCAAGCAGCAAGTGACACGGGAGCGGTGGCGGCGGGCGGCAGGCGGGGCGAGCAACCTTGCGGAGGGAGGGAGCGACCCGGAGGAAAGTTCCCAGCTGGTGAAAAACGCGTGGGGAACCAACCGCTCTGCTGCTGCAGCGGGCTGGGGAGCTTATCGCTGTTGGGCAAGATGGAATATGGCATGATAGATCTTGTCTTCAGGAAGATCAGACCCACCAAATGTTTGTTGGAGGCTGGGTTGCCTCCAGGTGCTTTCTGCCTTTTTGCATGCAACTCGCCATTTCCCCCTCTTCCCTGAGAACTGCGCTGGCTGTGCAACGTGCATTCTAATGCAATAAGAGAAGCTACAGATCGTCTTAGGAGGGTTTGTTCCTTTTGAGGATAGGATTAATGAGAGCGCACGCATTTTACTACTTAAATGCCTGTTAATCACAGGCGCTGGAGTAGTACAAGAAGTAGCAGGCAGGACAGGCAAAATAGTTCGTTGCCACATATCAGCTCTGCTCCACTTTCCACCTACCTGCCTGAACTTGAGAGGCTGAGAAGCAGGGAGGAGTGAAACTCCACCAGAGCTAACGCCACCTGATGATTAATATTGATTCGGAACAATTCCTGCATGGAGACGGATCAAAGAAAAAAGAAATACGGATTAAGAAATGCAATTTTATTTCATGTTTACCATCTCTTTGGCATCTTGCATGATTTTACACCGGAAATATTATGAATGAAAGCTGATATATGGTTTTGATAAAATTTGGCGATAATAAAATCAGGGCTGAAGGTTTCTGTTAGGTGGCAGATACTGGAAGTTTCTTGTGCTTCCCAGGCTCTTCAAGCGGGTAGACACAACAAGGAACAGTTTAGAGAAAAACTTTCCTTGTAGTAATAAATGAAGCTTAGAAAACGGACAGGAATAATGAAAAATTCTTTCTTTGGAACTTGGATTTACTTCCTAAATGGAAATTTTGTGCTTTAAGTTTCAGGTGTGTGACAGGGTAGGTTTCGTTTCTGGAAGGAAAAAATGAGCAAGATACAGTGAGGAAATACTGCCCTCTCCTTTGTTAAGAGCTCCTAGTTATTTAGCACTTGCATCAATAGCAGTTTTATATTCTGGGTAATTGACATTTTATAAAGAAGTTGAGAATGTTTTTTCTCCAGCTGAAGCATATGCTTTTTGCATTAACAAACATGTAATGTCACGTCCCAAGTAATTACGAATGACTAAATCCATGCAGCCTTTCAGTCTAAACGCGAGCAAAGCTATCATTTTTATGAAAGGCTTAAAGGGACAGGGTAAGAAATACGGTGCGGTTCCAGGGCTTGCATCAGTCACTAACGCACACAGACGCTTCTCTCGCTGTTTTACACTGATTTCAGAAAATACAGCTTGGAAAATCTAAAAGCAATTCAGAGGCACTGTGGAGGTGTGAGAGAATGTGCTGGGGGGGGGGGGGGGGGTGAGCTGCTGCCGCAGCCTCTCAAGCCCCCTCACATCCCAATTTGCACCGTTGCTTTGGAGGGACGCGGTGGCACAGAGTGCAAAACATGTGGCGGGGCGGTTAAATGAGACTTTAGGAAAAAGAAAAAAAAAATGAAGTCAGTGGCTGAGCTTTGAAGAGGTCTGTCTAGTGCGGAGCAGTGAGCGAGTGGGGAAAAAAGGAGCAAGCGCCTCATCTAATCTTTCTCCTGGGGACCCAGGTGGACAAATTGGCAACCCTGTTCACAGCCCTCCCCCCCTTCTCCTTTGTACCGTAAGAACTGCTAATCGGATCCATGCTGCTGCAACTGTGGTTAGTTATTAACAGAATAAAAGCAGATTTCTTCAAAAGAACGGGTTGGGGAAAACGGCTATACAAAATTGCAAGGTTGTTAGAATCTTAAATGCACAGCGGTCGATTTTTTCCTATTCTGAATTATACGCTGAATACAGTCTTTCATCTGTCACTGTGCCCGTTTCTTCAGAAGGCAGCCAAACATTAAGCTTCTCAAACAAAAAAAAAGTGTTTGAAAGAGGAAAAATATTGGGGAGGAGGAAGAATAGGAAAATGAGGAGGAGAAATCAGGTTTTGTTTTTATTAATTTGGCCTGGTGAGAGAAATACGAGCTTGCCGCTTCTATTCAGTTCCTGCGTTCCAGCCTCCGTGAGCCACCATTTCTGAATGCAGGGATTAGAGAAGATTTAACTGGTTGCTATCCTGGGCTGCGCGAGTCTGGATTGGCCTCCAGCAGAAATACCGTGTGCTGTGAACTCTCCCGAGCTTCATGGAAATAATGCATTAAATGAGCGCGGAGTTAGGCGGAGGTGGGAGTCGAAAGAATTTGATCCCCCGAAATGAAACTTCTCATAACTGTAAAGTGAAATTACAGGGCTAGGAGGGGTGTTACTGAGGATAGGGAAGCAGTGATCCCTAGGTTTAGGCTGACTTACGCCTTCGCTTATATAAATAAATAAATGGCGTGCCCTTAATTTTGAGAGGCTCTAGGTGCTTTCCTGGTCTGCAGCAGGATTTCGAAATTTGCTGGAGAGGAACAATAGTTGTCAAGCAGACAGGTGCTCTCTGTGGCCTGCTGAAAATCCATTCGGATCTGGATGAGTCGCAGCCTTTTGAAAATTTCTATTGACAGCTGACTTCGGGCTTCTCGCCAAAATCTCAGGGAAAAAAAAAAAATTAAAAAAATTGGTGGTGCTGCCGCGGTGCTTCACTTCGGTCCAAACGCCGAGGTGGCTGCTGGATGGGGTGTAGATGAAACGGGGCCTCCTGCCGCGGCTCTGCTGCTCCCTTTCCCTCCCAAGCAAAGAAAGCTTTTGCCTGCGGGGCAATATTTGCTTTCCTGCAACTTGACACTCAGCCCATTGTCAGTTTAGGTGGTACTAGCAATTATTTCACTTTATACTCCTGAGTATTTCTTAATAGTCTTCATACCTTACTCAGGGGTTATACAACCTGGGAATAAAACATGGACAGCCAATTTGGCGGATACCAGCTTCAGCCACAGAATTCTCTCCCCCTTTTATTTTTTTTTTTTAACAAGAAAATGGTCTATAATGCAATGAATTATTCTGTAGCGAGGGTGACATTTGGATGGTGTTCCATAAGTAATACCCTGGGACCACACGCTGAATAATGAGGATGAAACAAGATCCTGAATAGCTACCTTGTCCTGTCAGTGTCATCTTTGTTTTAGAATTGAATGTTATATCATGTCAAACAAGTAGCTCCTGGTCATGAAATAAAGATGTTTATGCTGTTGCATATGTGTGGAGAGGAGTCAGAGCTAAGGTTCAGTGGGACACCGTAACTCACTGTTGCATATTTTTGAATGCAGATTTTAGAGTAATTTAGCCCTTAAGTTACGGTGACCTCTGTGGTGCTTGGTCAGAACCCAGTCCTTGACACACTGAATGTAATACAAATATGAAGAAGAACATGGAGTGTAACTTCCAAGGATTAGCAGTTAGAATTGCGTACTTTGAGAATATTTTTACCTTTTGATGATTTTAAATGGCTTGTGAGCAATACTCATGTATGTTTGCGAATCCGGTGACTTTGGAGAATGATGCGCTTGTTTTAAGAGGCACCATGGAAAATCAGGGCCGGGCCAAGAATATTTTTGATAACTTTGCAATGTGGAACATCCCTAAATGTGGCTGAAGTTGACCATCTCCACACTTGCAGCCACGTTGCGTTGCCGCAGTGGAATAAATTGGCTGCTTGCGGTCTCACCTTCAGGCAGCCGCACAGCCAGCGGCCAAAACCACCCCAAGGCTGGAGGGCTCCAGGTTCCTCCGGAGCTCCCAGGTCGCAGAGGTGGAAATTGGCTGCATGAGAAGGCAGCAGTGGATTGCCAGCGCTGTTGTCAGCTGCAGCACGGTGCTGAGAGGAGCCAGAAGGCTTGGTTTGAGCACAGGTGCCTGCATTTCCCTCCCGGGTGGTGCAGCATAACCCTGGCGGTGTGGGTAGCCAAGATATGGTCTGCAAATCTGAAAGGGTCCTCACGCTGCTGACCTTTTAAAGTATCTGTTACCATGTGGATACAAGGAAGGCTTTAATATTTCGTGCGTCTTAATTTGAGGAAATGCAGGCAACACTTGGGTTTTGTTCAGATGAGTACGTCATTTTAAAAATGCTGATGATACAACAGGAAGCTTGGTTGCAATGCATAAATTAAGGAAGAAAATAATCTTTCTTCTTTAGAGGTCATAGGCTCTGTAAGATGAAAGAGATAACACAAACCACATGATCGGTCTCCCTTTATGCTGCCCATAGAAAAACTTCTTTCCTTTGAGGTCATTTGCACCTCACTTCCAATTTCCTGAAAAGCCCATTTAAAGCAGTCCCATACAGAAGCCTATTTATGATCTTTCATTTCTGATGTACGGATCTGAAACCGAGTGTCCCTTCCGGTCCGCGAGCCTTTACTGTCACATTGACTGTGATATAATCCCATTATTTTATCAGGTTTCATCTTAATACTCACTAGGTTTCCTGGACCTCATTATTCCTAAAAGGAAGTTGTTTCAAATTCCAGTAATGGTTTGATTATCATCCTAAACATTGTGCTCTTTTCCCTCCCTGATATTTAGCTGCAAACACATTTTTAAAAAGACGTCACAAAATAACAGCTTTACTTTTTGCCATGCTCACTAATACGCCCTCCTTCAGCCTCCCGTCATGTCATGCTCATAGCCATTCTCAGTTCCCATTCCAGTTAGCATTAGGCTTTTTTGAATTTTGTGTGCATGAGGGCTCAGCAATGGCACATCAGCGATGGTATTATGTTTCCTTACCTCCACTGGAAATAATTCTCCTAATTCATCTTAATAATATATATATATATTTTGATTCAGGGTGACAGCAAATGGTTAGTTGTAATTATCAAAAAATATAGTCAGATTTTCCTTCCTTTCATTCTCCCATTTATAATTGATAATCCTATAGATTTTCAGTTAGAAGAGGCCTCTTTCCGGTCTGTAAGAATAGATCTTTGCATTTTTGTTACTCCAATACAAAGGGTGGTCCAATGTCCTAGATAGTATTTTGATCATCTATGTTATCGACTATGCTTCCCTACTTAGTAGTTAACCAATGTCTTTAATAGAGTCCTAGCATTTAATTCCTAAATTAGATTGAGAATTGGCCCAAATACAACCCACAAGATCTTTAACTTCTGACTTTCCTACAGCCTGATGTTCCCCTTTCAACTCAGTCTGTTTCTGTGATCAGTCCCCCTGGTCCCCATTTCCCAGTTCCTCACGCATCTTAAAATTCTTGTACTGATATCCCTCCTTCCCTCTTTAACCAGTAATTTCCCAGGGGGAACCTGTTATCACTGAAGTGCTTTCTTGATTCAATTGTTCAGGCGCAATTCTGTGAGGTATTGTCCAGAGCGGTACCGAGCACTGCTACCAAGCATCCTCCAGTGTCATTACATTGATGGGAGCAGAGAGCCCTCAGCATGTTTCAAAACGTTACTGATTTGGGCAGTAATTCATCATAAGGACCCCTCCCCAGCAGGATATCAAAGGTCTGCTCTTTCTTGCTACGTTGGCTCTAAGGAATTTGCTTTTTACACTTTAACTGCAAATTTCATGGCTACCGCTATAATGCAATCACCATTTAGTACTTTTCTCAGACTACCTTTTCCAAAGGTACAATGCAGTCTCTTCTATTTCAGGCACAGATTTACAAAGCTTCATGCAAAATGTTTAAGAGCATTTCTAACATATTTTTTTAAATAGAAAACCAGCTTATAACTATGTCATTAAGTAGTTCAAATTCTCTCACCTCTTCAACTGAGTTTACTTTATTAAAACAAAACAAACAAAAAAAAGATATATCCTTTTAACAGGCATTATTGTATTTGCTGTGATTTTGCATAAGAAAAATATTTTGAAACATCAGTAGTGTTTACTTTGCAGAAGTTTTGGCAGGTAGAGTATCTCAGCAGTGTGATAACAGTACTATACAAAGCATGGGAAAAGGGCATTCCTGTTTAAACTTCCATCTGCGTACCATTGGGTCAAAAGAGGCAGTAGTCTGTCAGTGAAAAAAATTGTGTTTTGTTTTGTTTTTTTTTTCCTCTTACATAGCTGTAGAAATGATGTTTAAAGAGAAAATAGATTGTTTTCTTTTGTAAAAATTTTCTTTCCATAATAAAATACAAAAGTCTGTTCGTGTATAATTTAAAGCAGCTTCCAAGAATACCAGCTACAAGTACCAGTAGGCTAAAAGGGAGGAGGATTAATATCATTTAAAGGAAAGAAATACAAAATCCTTAAGGTCATTTCTTTTCTTGACAAAGGAACTTTGAAAGCATGGCAGACAGGATCTTCAAAGGATTTTAAAAGTCCCGTCATCCACTCCCAATCAATAGGAGTTAGATACCCAAGTTAAGAGTTCAGTTCAAGCCTTCAAAGGTATTTGGGTGCTTAACTTCCTTTTACCTTTCAGATCACTTCTAAGGGTAAAATGACAGGCCAACTGAAAATATTTTTGTGCAGTATTCCACATGCCCAGCACCTGGATAATTTGTAGTACCCACTGATAATTAACATAATGGCCACTTCTGTTGCAGATTCATTCCTTGTTTGAATATGTGTAGAGTTGGTTGACTTGTTTATGAAATTGTTTTCTTGTGTGAAACAACAACTTTGGTTTCCACTTTCTTTCAATACCAAGCACAAACAAACAAACAACAACAACAAAAAGCAGAATGCAAACTTTAAAAAGTGAACTAAAATAGCATTAATGTTTACAGAGGTTACAAACAATTTCAGTGAATTTGCAAAGCTCCTGAGGTTGGATTCCCAAAGGATGCAGATGAAAATGATTTCTTTGTAACACGCCGTATATGCTCAGTTCTAGAGCTTGACTTTCCCTGTCTGTGCTTGCACATCTGCATGTGCAGGATAAGGCTCCTGCCAGATAATTGAACTTATTATCAATGTAAAAAGTTAAAGACCTGCTATAAATGTAGTCAAAATATGTTGCCTAGTACAGATCGTCCATGCAATATTAATGTCTCTTAAAGTTTGCCAGGCCTCCACCTGGTGGGGGTCCCACTGGGAGCTGCGGGGTGCAATCAGGAGTACCTCTGCCTCTACTATTAAGCATTTTGAAAAATCTTACATGGTTTTCAGGAAAAAAAAAAAAGCCACAGTCAAGATTTACTGGAAGTGCTGTCTGATCGCGGTGCCTCAGGCACACGCGGTGGCAGTGGCAGCTCGCCGTGTTAGCATGGTGCTACTGCTTGTTTACAGTTCGAGCCACCCAATCCTTTCTGTCAAGCAGAAGGTGTTTGGTACAGTGCAGGCACGAACTGTTGCCACAGCCTGCCCATGATCGGCACCGAAACAAGCCAGTGTGTTATGGTCACACGCCCTGGGGCACCCAGCCAGGCCGTGGATCCCGGAGCTGCGGGCGCCGCGTGGCATCGTTGGGCCTCCAGCCCAGCGCCTGCATCTCTGAGGCTGTTGTCGCAGCCGCTCATGCTCGTGTTGCCCGTCGTGTTTTCTAGCGTAGAGGCACCTCAGCAGAGTAGTTAGCAGGTGGTCACACCCTACATTTTATGGATTTTCCTTTTGTTCATCGCAGTCCTCTCATTGCTTTGGCTCCAGTGCGCAGGCCCGCCATAGCTGGTGGCTCTGAGGCCGGGAAGCAGCAGGGCAGGGAAGGGCAGGGCAGGCACATCCCCTTTCCTCGGTTTTATTTCCAGCTTTGGGCACTTCATAGCTCTAAAGAAAGAGCAACCCCTGCTGGCTCTCCTTCAGCTCTGCTCCCAGCTCCAGAAATAGCCACAGGATCCTCGCCTCAGCCATTAAAAAAGGGTGGCTGCTAAGCACGAGGAAATGATTCTCAGCAGGCACAAATCTATTTCATGTGTTTTTATTCTTTCCATTTCTTTTAAACGGAAAACAATCTGAGCAGTTTCTGAGGATGAGGGATATAAATCTGTCTGCTGCTATTTATACCGTGCTCGTCACTGCAGTGGCTAAGTGCTTAAAATATATACTTGCTGCCTAACCTGAGGTGGTCTTCAAGCTGCTTTGGCTGTCGAGAGCAGAGGCATCTCAAACCAGCAGTGACCAGGAGGCTGGGAGATGCCCAGCTCTTGGTCTTCCTTCTCCGGTTGGGTGCAAAGCCTCTGCCAAGCTGTAGCAGTGCAATGGGGGTGGCGAGGGCCCCGTGCTAGACACGGCGTTGAATTGTGGCCCAGAGAAAGGACTTCAATGAGCACCAGCTTTAAACACCGCGTAGCACTATTGAAAGGGAAGATTTAGTGTCCTAAGCCTCACAGGCAGCATTGTGTGCGCCATTCTTCCTCTTTGGGTGGGTAGACAGCTGTGGGTAAACTGGGGGTGTCTTTGAACAAGGCCATAGAAATGAGCCTGTCTGTTCTGGATGGATATTTCAGTAAGCAAATATCTTCCCTTTGCCTTGTTTGAATAATAAGATACCCCTTTTCTGTCTGCTCCCTTTCAAACATGCTTCACGTTTACCATGCACACCTACATATTACTCTTTATTCCCATGTTCTGTGTGGACATTCAAATAACATTAAAACCACTGATTCATTGAAATACTTTTTATTGTTGTTAGTCATTTTTGTATTGACTGAATTTTTCATTGGTAATATTGCTGGCAGTGGGCCATGTCTGCCTGGCTGGAGGCCAGTTTAAGCTCGGCAGGATGAGCCCTATTGTTCAGCAGACTTGGATTTTGTTAAACTCTCTAACAGAAATATGTGTCAGGAGATTTGCAGTTATAAATTGGATCATGTCGGTGAGGTTGGGAACTCGCTCAATACAAAATTGTACATTCCACCATGCCTGTTGCTAAATATGTTTATGCATCTTTCCTCCGTGGGTTTCCAAAGCAAAAAAAAAAAAAAAAAAACGAAGAAAAAAAAAAAAAAAGAAAAAAGCTGAACCTGTTGAGCTCTGTTTTTAACTTATACAGCTGGTACTTTCTTTGATGTTAAGTGGTTTAAAAATGCAGCAAGGCTTGGTTTTGTGCATTGCAATGTTAAAAGCAAGTCTATTTTCCCTTTCTTCTCTGTGTGTTACAGGCAGTCAGATGCCACCGCAGCCTCCTGGCAGCCAGTCAGAATCCAGCTCCCACCCTGCTTTGAGCCAGTCACCAATGCCACAGGACCGAGGTTTGTTAGGTGTTTGGGTCTTTTTTATAGTTGGTGCCAAGTTCAGTCTTCATTTTAAGATGCACATTAGTAATATGAGATTTCCTGGTATTTTTTTTTCCTTTTCCCAGAGAAAATAATGACAATCCTTATTTTAAAAGCCTCTGGGGGTTTCCTTCTCTGGGGAAAGAGCAATTGAATAGCAGGTTTTACCAAAACATAACTGGAAACAAGGTCTTTTTAAAATACAGTGAATACCAAGAGTATAAAAGCAGTTTTCTGTAAATGATTGATTTATGTCCTAGAAAATTCAACTCTTTGTTGTCTGTCTTGGAATTGAGATCTATAGAAAGTACTATAGAAATTTTAGTAGCTACAAGCACTGTAGTTTTGATACTGTTCTTAGAATTCTCGTCTCTGATGTCTTTGCACGGACATGATAGCTAGTGCTCTAGCCAGCTCTAGAAATAAAAATATCTTTAAATATAAAGGGAAATTAACTATTTAGGTCAAATAGTTCAAAGATTTGGAAATTCTACAAGGAAAAACCTTGCAGGCAGCACACTGTTCTAAAACACTGCTTCCTAGCAAGTGCTCACCAAAATAAACGGAGAAATATTTTTTCTTAATGTTACTGTTTGTAAATGTTAAGCCCTTTTTCCTTTTGCCTCCTTCCTCCCTAGCTCACAAAAAAAAAAGAATTATTACAGGCTTCTCACATGGCCATATGATCAACTGCTGTAAACTGGGCATCCTGTCCATGCAGTGGTTAACATGTGCCAGCAACAAGCTTGCAAAACAGACACATGATAACTGTGATAAACATGGAGTTATTTATGAAATGCCCCTCCTAAAATGTCTTGCTACCAGAAATATTCCAAGTAGCACCATATGGGGATACCATAAATACTAGAAGTTTTCTCACAGTGAAACAAGTTGAACTCACAGAATGACAAATTTCTGGGACAGCATCCAGGAGAAACTAAGAGGATTCACAAAGAGGAGGAAAGAGTCCTAATTTTTGCTATTTTTCTGTGTTGGATGTCACCTCCTCCAGGAATGCTGATTAATGAGAACATTAAATAGAAAATTCCACATTCGATTCATTTATTTTATTTCCTTTGCAGGTCATTCTTTATACATAGTTAGTGCAGGGACCTAAAATTCGTTTTAGAGTAATGTACGTGCTTGGTGAAGAAGAGTGGCCTCATTACCCGGTACAGAAGTGTTATGTTTTGTAGGACAGAATGTCACAAGACAGTGGGAGTGGATCAGGTTGAGGCTTTGAAGACCCAAGCATCTCAGAAAGATGTGTGCATTTCTTGGCATGATTGGGTCTTGGCACTAAATGTGGCGCTGCTCAGTAATAAGTGTTAGTGTGTGTTCCTCACCTGGCTTTGGGGGATGAGTTAGGCGGATCTGACCAAGCTGTACGGTTTGGTTGAACCCTTTGACTGTTCTTACAGAACAAAACTGGGTGTCAGTATGTGGTCAGGGGAGACAGAGGGGCATGCAGAAGTAAAAGTTAGAAGACAGCTACTAAAACTGGGAAGTCAAACAAGTATATAACAGTGAGGAAAATAAAATGTACAGGTTGATGTAGCGTTGTTCTTCATCTATGGGGGGGATAATTGTGGGCATGTTCTTAGAGGAAATGTGTTTGGGAATGTTAACACGTAATTTTTTCACATTTCATATGTAGAATCTGGTGTAATATGTGTGATCCTTGTGACCCGTCTTGTACAAGAAGTTCATTTGTTTCATGCAGAAGATATGAAATTTGTAACTAGCTAGGTCATATTGATTTTGCAGAACGTGTTCCCCAAAGCTTCTCTAAAGTCTGCGCGATACGTGCATAAACATGCGTGCATTCCCTTTTGCGCCCTGTCATTGATTAGAGGCTCCTTTGAAATGGAAAACTTCACCTTTTAAAAAGGCTGTTACATTAGTTGATTCCTTTGCTTGCTTGAACTGGTTTCCACTGAACTTGAAGACAGGAAGGAGGGGGAGTAATGGGGACTCAAAGGGAAGGTGCTTGTCATTTACTGATAAAAACCTGAGCAGAAAATCGTTGCTGCTAAGGACACCTGATCCATAGGCATCTGTTACAGTAATTTAAACTCATGGCTTACTGATGCACTTTCTACAAAAAAAAAAAAAAAAGAAAGAAAAAAGAAAAAAATGAAAACAAAAAGCCTAGAGACCCTTCATAGGATAAGGTAAAGTTATTTGTTTTAGTACTTTGTGTAACATTTCTTTCCTTATTTAGAGAGATAATTGAATGAACAACAGGTTGCTAACAGTTTCCTGAAGAGAATCCTTTGCTCTCAATGTTTGGAAAAAAAAAAATGTTATCTATCAGATATAGTAAAATTTGATTATCAAGTGGAGTATGAACTGTAGCACTTCTGGATGCTAAACTACTACCTTGAACCATTAAGTTTACACATCTTTATTATTGAAGTGTTTGATTATATTTTATCCTATGTTATCCACGGTTACTCAGCACCCAGCTGGGATTTCTTATGTTTGCCTGCCTGAGGCTATACATCCCTGTCATACAGTGCAGTATGAAGCAATGAGCGAATTTTTACATGTACATTCTGTGTGTGAGAGGAGTAAAGGTGGCAAGGTGTGTACGTATGTACAGTAATAGGAATTTCTTGGGAGACTGGATTTTCTGTGCTCTTAGCTTACTTTTATATAGCTTATTACATTCTTTTTGTAATGATTGCATCAAAGTG
The DNA here is from genome assembly GCF_963932015.1 of Anas acuta. Classification (NCBI taxonomy): domain Eukaryota; kingdom Metazoa; phylum Chordata; class Aves; order Anseriformes; family Anatidae; genus Anas; species Anas acuta. The sequence goes on from NC_088981.1 coordinate 54,502,624, forward strand.
CATACGTTTTAAAAATAATTTGAATTTTATTCATGTCAAACTGGTACATTTGGATCCAGTGAACATACTGTTGTAGGTAGCCTACTTCTCTTCTCATCCCAGAAGCGGTCACCAGTTACTGATGTTCAACGCCCAGTCAATGAAACTATTTCAGTTCTACCAATATGCATCATCTACAGTAAGAAATTCTTTGTAATTTTATGCATATAACCTGTGTCTCAATACACAAGACTTTCAAAGTACTGGCACTTTGAGTTAGACCCATATCACATTGGTAACTGTTGGAGTCCGAGAGCTGTGGAGATAGAAGGAGCAGGCTGCGCGGGGTTGGGGTCAGAAGGCTCTTGGAGAAGCAGGAGGAGCAGTGCTGGCTCACCTACCTACACATGCGTTTATCTGCTGCTGAATCCCAGCAGTTACCATTACTAGGGAATAACACGTGAAAATGTAGTCGTGCTTGTTGAAGCTAGTCATTGAAACTTACTGCTGGGAGGGATCCATGTTTTGCTCTTTGTTTCTCATATAGCTACTCCAGCTTTTTCTTTATTGTGACCAGAAGTAGATTTTTTTTTATTTTTTGTATTTACAAACTTTAGTTACATCAGTCCCTTGAGGCAGAGAAGCAGAGATACCTGTTGTACCCATCTGGCAAATACTTGAAGTACAGGGACTTATGTTGCCTATTCTCAACTACCAACCTGCCTGCTCTGCTGAAGTTTTGGAAGCTGCACTTTGAGGATGTGCTCAATAGCTAAAACTACTCTGTGGGCCAGAAGGTGTCTGTATGGATGAAATAGAAGCCAGCACATCCAAATTAACCCCCTGAACTAGTTTCCTGAAGTGTGAAAAGGAAGTCTTCTATCCTGACCTTTAGTTTATACTCCCACTCTTAATTTTGCAAGCTAAGGGAGATGTCCATTAGGAGATGGTATATGGATATTCACATAAGTAAACACTAATAGGAGAAAACGTGTCACAGTAATGCTGAAACAGACACTTTCACTCTGGGAGAAGTGAATGGTTCCTTACCTAATTTTGAAAAAGCATAGAAAACGTATTAAGAAAAGTAATATTTTTTCATGCTTTTCAAGTTGTGTATCCACACGTCCAGTTTCAATCTCATATTAAAATAGTGAATTGGGAGCTCCTGAAAACCATTGAATTTAATGGAAACGGTTAATGACTTCGTGTTATTACTCCAGCAAGCACCCTCATAATGGGGATACTTAAAGAAGCCTTATTTATTAGTGCAAATGTATATGGGCCAGAATTAATTTTTAAAAAATCTTTAATTGTTTTCCCCTTATAATTTTCACAGCGGTATGTAGTTAAATATTCATGATAATGCTGATGATATGCTAAAGGTCTGAAATAGATCTGGAGCCTCAAAATCAACACAGGTTATTTAACCCTTTTCATCTAATGCACCATTGGGGACTTGCTCAGTGAAATCCCAGAGCACTGGAATAATTAGAAGATAGTAATGAGGATTTAATTAGTCCTTGAGATATGCTGAAATAGGACCACTGAGAACTTTTCTGTTTGGACATGGATTGCAAGCAGAATTGATGCCGTTGCAGCTGCTGTGATGTGCTGGAAAATGTATTCTGTAGCTGGAGGCAGTTTCATGGCACCATTCTGTGCCTGTCAGATCTGTGCAGAAAGTGCCCGGAGTAAGCACCTCCAAAATTGTTGAATAGCCTTGCTCTTCTCCATCACCTTCTCCCAGTACCTTTTCTTTTTTTTTTTCTATTTTTTCTTTTCCTTTTTTTTTTTTTTTTCTTCTTTTTGTCATCCTTTCCATTCTGGCTGTTTATTTCTTTCTGCTGTTGACACGATCTAAGGATTGTTGTATGGTTACATGCTCTATGAAAAACATATCACAAACAGGGACAAGGAGTAAGAACAGGCTTGTAGGAGTACAGGTGTTACACTAAGCAAAATTGGGATCTTTTTGACACAAGTGCTTGTAAGCTTTATCCTCAGATCTAGACCTTATTTAGTATTATACCTTCACAGAAGTGATATTTATCAGTAGCTGCAATATAGTAAATTTAAATAGCTTTTTTGGCAGCCAAGATGTTATCCAGCAAGAGGTAGTAACAGATGGGATGTGATCAGGCATTTTGATGTTCTCTTTGTGCTTCCCTATAAACACTAAGTAGCAACTGAATTTCTGTAACTACAATTTCCTAATTTGCCCATTGGATTTCATGCAGGTATTTTTATCCCCTTGAACTGTTTTGTGGGCATGCTTATTTGTACACGGCCATCACATAAATTCCACTGTCATATATCTAACAAAATATAAATGTTTTTTCCTGCATTGAAGACACAGAATACCAATCTGGTATTTTGCCCCTACGATTTCTGATCAGATTTATGGTTTAATACTGACATTTGATGGTAGAGATTCTTTTCCCTGAAATCTATTTTCTTCTTACAAAAAAAAAAAAAAAGGAAACTAGAAGGAAGAAAATAGATCAAAGAATTCTTATTGCAACAAAAAAGATACTATAGTTTGCTTTTAGATCTTAAAAAGACTTTTTCCCTGCGAATACATTTTTTGCTCTCATTTGGGGATTTGGGATCTATTCAGAGCACTGAGGAGCTAGAGAATAAAATGATTCTTGTCATTAAAATTCTTCTGCTTGCCATGTTAACGATGACACCACTTAAGGTTAAATCAGACTTGGTAATAAGTTTACTTGATGTAGACTGAAGTGTTTCAGGCTCTTAGAGAAAGATGCTTGAGACATGCACTGAGTGCAAAGCCACAGGTATGTTTGAGTGCCTCTTCTGCACATAGTGTTCTCCAAGTGGGTCAGTACAGAGGAGCTAAGCTCCAGCTGGTATACAGGAACACCGTGCCAGGCTGGGAGAAAAATCTTCATGCCCAGAAAGCTGGGGTTAGATGAATTGTGCCCTCAACAGCCAGAAAAGTGCTTCATGTAAGGAGAAAAAGTAGGCTGTAGTTGAAGATGTCACATGTCTTTTGAGGGAATTATTCCATTACAAGGTTAGCCGTGTAAAACATCTCTTCCATCGCAAGTGATGTGACAGACCATATCAGCACTTCCATCCCCACTTCTTCTGAAGGATGCACAGGAACATACGGAGTTGATGTGTATGTGAAGGCAGGGCCATGCACTGAACTTCTTCAGTGACTCAAAAAGTTACGTTAGTTTCTTGGTTCAGTGAGCACTAAATTTATCAAGTCTTCAAAAGCATCAGTCCATCTTTTTTTTTTTTTTTTTCACTTTTTTTTTAAATTGATTGAAAAAGTCCTGATGCTTTAACTTAGATATAAAAAAGTAATTTAATCTTCCTTTCATTTGAAATGTGTTGGTCTGAGGAGCAGGGCTTTTGTTTGCTGTTTTTTTAATGTAAACACACTTCTTTGCTGTTTTTATTGCAGTAGCATCCAAAAGCCCCATTTTTGTACCCGTTGTAGTGTACTGCATCACACACCAATGTAAGCCTTTGGTGTGCAATGCGTGTGCCTTACAATGAAGAATCAAGATCTTTGGGATCACAGGTTGCTGGTTCTCACACAGAGCTGTGGGAGAGAAGAGTTTTGTGCCTGTTCGTCTGTCACACGTTGAAGGAAGACTTGCTTTTCTGGCTTTCAAAGTATTTGGGGTGGTACTACTGTGCCAAACCAGGTTAATTCTTAAAGGAATCAGCCACCATTTCAGGATGTTGGTTGCAGGCTGTACTTGGATTTCAGACATATACCAGCCAGAGCCAGCTTTAGGTTGATCTGATTAGTTGTGGTGTGCACTAACTATGCAGCAGCCCTGGCTATCTGCAAGAGGACAGGGTATGATTTGCATGTGATAAGGCACTCTGGGACAAGAGCAAACCTGCAGAAGTAGGATTTGAAGTAGATAATAATATCTGTACATTCAAAACCTGGAGTCAGGCCTCCCAAGCAAATTCTGTATACTAGCAGCTGGTCATTGCTTTCTTCTTGCTGATGTTAAATCTTGTTATACTTGGGGATGAATCTTTATTTCATTTTTTAAACTAAATTGGGGATTCTCTTTTTGAGATTAGGGAGTAGAATTGAATTATTCTGAGAGAGTTTATATAGTTGCCAGCGCAGAGGCTTCTCAATAGAAAAGTTTCCACTGACTTCATTAGGCAGACTTCAGATTCCCTGCCCCTGGGCTCAGGGAGTGAAGTAAGCCACAAGCCGCCATCGATGAAGAAGCTGACAAAGTGTCACCCGATGTTCCTGCCACCAGGCTCGCTGCAGAGCTGTGAGCACCGTCCCTGTCCCTGGGACAGCCTCCCATCGTGGCCTATAAAACTCCCAGCCACCTGTGCTCTGCCTGCGTAACAGCATCATTGCTTCAAGGACGCCCTGCTCCCTCGGCACCTGGGTTAACCTTTTTATGAAGCTTCTCTAAAAATAAAGAACTTCTGATCTAAGGTCCTTTATGTCTTTTTAAGTTCATATGTAGGGCAGTGAGCTGAAATCTATATAATAATGTGTGTATTAATAGCTAACACTAGATAGTTCTTTTCATCCCAAAGGATCCCAAAAGGCTGCAGAATAAACACTCGTCAGGGAACAGCTGCAAATCAAGGAAGGGAAGAATCAGTCGAATCATAACTCATGGTAAAATAAGACCGAGACGAAGACATTTGGGACTGAGGACAACATGCTGATTTTGTATTTTTGAAAAATATTATGATTTATTTTACGTGCATGCAAGACAGAAATGAGCCACTGTATGTATTTTAGTCGTGTCCACAAAATCCATATATATCTCACGGTATTCAATATATTTACTTCATGAAAAGGAAGATCTGAGTTGAGCCATGGAACCTTTGAACAGGAGTCTCTGGGGAGGTTAAATTTTTCAAACCTGAAATTTAGACCATTAAGCCTGCAGGCCTTGCACATTACACATTGAAAAATGCTGTTCCTTCTTTGCTCTCCTCCGTGATTTTCATAAGTATGCATGTTATTAGGGAAACTTAGACAAATGTTGATTGTATAAAGCAGGCAGGCTCCTCAGGTTTTTCACGTTGCTGTTCAGATTAATTCCAGCAGCCCAAGCTACCCGGTGAAATCGAGGATTTGCTTCAGCTGGGGAGGTGTGTGGAGGGATTGCTTTTGTACTGCAATTCACCGTTACCCTGATTTTCCAAGCACCATAGTAAAAGCATCCTGCATAAGGGCATGTTACAGTAACAAATTATGTGTAAGACACTGGATGAGCAATGAGGTTTTGGTCTCTCTGTTTATCAACATCTCCACAAATGTCTTTCCTTCTCTGAACTTAAAATTTACATCAGAGAGCATTAGGCAAGGTTTGCATTAGGAAAGGTTAGATATTTCTTCTCTAGCTACCATATGGGTAATCTGTCTGATCCTTCCCCAGATTCTAATTTATCAGTGATAGATTATATGAATTTCAAGGCTAGGCAGTAGCTGAGGGAGGTTTAGGGGTGGGAAAATTTTAAACATTATTGCGTGCTATACATAGACAGGGTTTTGTAATATCAGAGAGAGGGAAGCAGGGGAGATTCAGCCAGTTAACCTAATAGCACAGCTGGTAAAACACCAGGGGGTCTGGGTTAAAACCTTAGCTAGGTCATTAGTTTCCATCTTCCCCAAAGCTATTCACATTGTGAAGAGAAGCAGTCAGACAAATACACAGTGAAGAGTCTGTAAGATACATAATGAAGCATAATAAGAAAATACTTTAAAAATAAATAGAACCAGTCCAGCGCTTTTTCTTAAATAGAACATTGATCCTTTTGTAAAAAGGAAGAAATACCTCAGTGCTCTTTGCAGGAAGCACCAATTTTGCTAAAGTGATGTTTTCCAAAATTGCTGTTTTATGTACGCAAAGAAATGTCATCGAATGGGTGTGAAGAAATGTGGCAGTCATTCTGCAGACTGATGCCAATGTGAAGATCGTCCAGGTACAAAAGAGAAATCGTGTTGCTGTTATTCTGGCCCAGAGAATGCTCTGGCCCAGAGAGCTTTGCATGTTTTTGGTAGCATCCTGTGCACTTGGAGAAGAAGGAAAGGCTTTATGTTTCGTGAAGAAATTGCCCAATGTAGAAATTATTATTTTATTTTATTTTTTTGCAGTTAATGGGAAAACAACAAAGAAAAACTTTTTTTTTTTTAGTAGACTGTGATTGGAAAAAGAAGTGAGGAATACGATTTTTTTTTAGCTTTTATAAAAGTAAAAAATGTATATATCAAGAAGATCATTAGCCTTCTTTAAAGATTAAAGAATCAGCCTCTTAATTTCTCCAGTGTCAGTGGTCTGAGTGCATTCTTTAATGCTGCTACCCTTCAGTTGTACAGGTTGCTTCTCAGCAGAAGCATTCACTTGGTGGCAGGGATATTAGCAGAGCTCTAGTGCAGTCACTACCTGTGCATTACCCGTGTCAGTGTTGCTGCTTGGGACACATCTAACAGGCTCATACCAGAGCCATCCAAAGATATTTTATTGGCGCAGTGCTGTAACTTAGCTGTGCTAAATATGGATCAGAATCTTGTTTGCCATCTGTTTGTGAAGGTGTTTTATTGGATTTTTTTTTTAACCATCCTATTAACTGGACAGAAATACTGAGAATTAGTATTTACATCATCTAAATGAGGTTTATGCTCCAGAAACTGATCTATTCGGGCTCACCAAGCCATCGCCCTGTTGTGTATATCACTAAGCTGTATGTTCCATGCATGACAGACACAGGTTTTGTATATACTGTCATCAGTCCAGCTAGGCATGTTTTCATAAGGCTGTCCTCAAGAAAATGAGAATAAGAGCTGAGAAAAGTACATCATCTTTAATGTGAAGAAATCTTGTGACTCTGGAGGCCAGTTCTCTTATGCCACCTATGTGGCTTCACTGGATTGACTTGGGCTGCATTCTGGTAGATGGGTCAAACCTTCCTCAGATTCTTCATCACTGCTCTTTGTTTATTCTTATATAAAATTTCTGACAGGTTAGATTTTTTTCCCCCAATATCTAAGTATCCCTCACTGTGTCCTTTTTAATGAGCCACTCCAGTGTTGACCACACTGTTAGAAGGCCATTGTGGTACCATCACCAGTCTGTGCAGACAACCTGGCTTCACATTTAAGGTCCTGGTATCTTTGGTTCATGCAACAGTAACAAACTCGTTCAATTACAGAAACTCTGTTAGTGTTTGATCTTGTTCTGCGGGGTGTTTCCTCAGGGTGCTCTGAGGTGATGACTGTGGGCAGGGCAAAAACCCAGTCCAAAGACCTCCTCAGCTGAGGTGCCACCTGAGACTTGCCATCTGAGATGGGCAAGCTAGGGAGAGCTGCAGACTAGCTGTGATATTCCTGAGCGTCCTTCCACGGTAACAGCTTGCCAAATTTTATTACATTAATTGCACAGAAAATTCTTCCTTGTTTGTTCAGCGCTATCCTGCTACTTCTCACCCAGTGTTGTTTACCTAAGGACAAGCTGCATTTGCAATTTGCTGCTCTAGATCCATCTCAATTCTCTTGTGTTCTGGAAATCCTGGGACAGTGAATACAGCCCAGATGGCTGTCTGAGGAAGGAATGTCTGCCAGGAACTGTGTCACAAGTGTGCAAACATTTGCTCTTTTTTCTCAGGGGTACCGGTCAGTGCCATGCTAACATACTAAGCATTGGTACTTTGTGTGATTTCCCCCCTACACCTCCTGCAAGTTTTTCCTTTATCGGTAGTGAAAACCAACTCTCTTTTCAGATTTAATTCTTCTGAGCTGATTGCTAAGTAGAGAATTTCATGTTATTTTTCTGTAATTATTTGATATTTAGAAAATGTATCCAACATGTCTCTACTTTCCTCGCTCCATGATTTCCAGAGCAGTAAGTGGGCCTAGCCCCTTCCTTAGCATCTGCCCTCAAAAAAGAGGAACTTTACTTTGCCCGGCTCAGAATTGTTCCTGGGTTGTTTTGGTCCCATGCTCTTCCACTAGCCATACCTTGCTAAAAAGAGCAGTAAGCAATAGCCTGATGTATTTTTTTTCTCATGTAAGTACTTTTTTTGCAAAGTACCATGGCAAGTTGTATCTTACCTCATTTTTTATTTATCAGATTTGTAATTTAATGATGATCTGCTGTTGCTGTAAACTCCAAAGTTTTCCTGAGCTTAAAATGAATAAGTGTTGTGTGTGTTTTCAGTTTTAAGTCATTCATGAAAATCAATGAACTACTCCTGGCTAAATCAAAAGACCTCTCATTGACTGTGGGTTAAGTGTGTGCCAGTAGAGAGTTACTGTCTATCAGCAGATGTACAATAACTTGTTACTTTGCAGTCGCTTCCTTTGCATTTTAGCTCTTGCTTTCCTGGAAGGGCTTTTTCATATTCAAGCCAAGACTTTAAAAGATCAGAAGAATCCATTTCAGACTTTACATCAACACCCAGCACATTCTATAGAGTTTTTTCATGGTTAATGCTAAAGAGATAGTATTCATCAGATGATTTTGTATTGGTCATTGCACAAATGTAATTAAGAGAGCCTTAGTGCATAATTTCTTGAAAGTCTAGTAACTCACTGTTTTTAATCTCTTTTATGTATATCTATGCATAAGGGAAAAAGATTTTAGATGTTTTACAAAGGCACCGTATATGATATTAGCTATATGATGTGTGCTAAAAGGTGTTTAGTAATACATAGGACATTGGGAAGTTCATTTTTGTCTTTTTCCTCCTCAAAGGAGAAGAAACACTTCGCTCACAAATATCATAAGCTTTATCTATTGTGTATTATATCTCTGCATTTTGCCAAAAAGGAAGAAGATAAATATGCTGCTATGTGACCGTTTTGAAACATTGTATGTATGTTCTATCAGAACTTACAAACGCATTATCATTAATAATAGTGAGCTAATTGTTAATAGAATGCTACTGTTTCATTTGTAACTGAGAAAAAAATAAGCAAAGATGGCTTTACAACTTCAATTGGGTTCTAATAAAAAGATCTTTCTTTAGGTGTATGAATATAGTATAAAAATAGCTAGAATATGAGAGTACTTCTGGAAGGCTCAATATATTCAGCTACTCCTGAAATAGCTTAGTTTGCTGAATTCCACTCAAGTGTTTTCTTGGTAAGTAATCTCTTGTTGTGATGGCAAGCAAAGCATCATCCGTACCTCTTTTATCACTAACATTAGGGGAAAGGAATAGGTTTGCTCACTGATGAGCATGTTGCTGTTGCAATTTTTAAAGCCCTAACTCCTGGCTGTTTCCTATCAATTTCTTTAAAAAACAATGACAAGAAAAAAACACCCTGTTGTCATAGAGGTTGACATGTCAGATGCAGTCTGGCTGTTTAATCATTCCACCGCCTTTACTCCAGTGCATTTCTAATGTAATCCTACTTCCCTTCTTTACAAAAGCAAACTTTATCTTAGATCTAATTTTCTGGAAAGAAAATTTATTTCTGTTTGTATCGGTTATAAAATGAAGTTGAACACTAGGGAAAATGTGTGTAAATAAAGAAAAATGAATGTATGCCAGCTGCTCCCTTTCATTTCTGATCAGATTTCTAGAATTGATGTTGTTTTCTCTTTCTGATGCAAGCATGTTAACATCTTGACCAAGAACCCTTTTTCTCTCTCAGACATCTGAGCTTTCTGCAGATACTTGAAGCGCTTCAGACACATGCACTGATCTCTGAAGATTTACTGTGCCCTCACTGAGATAGATGAGGATAGAGTCATCTCTGTTCTAAGGGAATTCAGATCACATTATGGACCTGGTCTACCTTCTTCTCCGTGTCATATCTGTAACTGAAATAACTCCTCTGCTCTCTGGGAAGAGGTTGGAGCAGATCCTATTTTAAGGCCGTGTTTCAACATAACGTACAGACAGTAATATGGCACAGATATTCTTCCTGCATTTCAGGCTTCCTTTTTTGTTAATTCTCCACCTGTCCATGCTCAAGAGAAGATGGCAAAGCCAACGTCATTTGAGCACAGTCTCACACCCTCTGGGATGATGACACTGGTGCTTCATGTCAAATGCAGTTAAGGAGCCTGTTCAGTTTGTTTTAATCCAAGCCCCAGAGCTTACCTGCTCCGCCTCTGCTGCAGCATCTGTATAAACTGTAGTCAGAGCATGGGCCTGGGTAGTATCACACAGTTATCTCTGCTGTGTAATTACTGGCATGGCATGCTTTTGGCCAATGCCTGTGAGTGCTTCCTGAGCCACAGCCCAGGGCAGAGATGAAGCAGAACAAGGACTGCGTACAAGAGGCACATGGATAGTACTGCCAGGACTGAGTGGAGGGGTTTAGCCAAATGGACACAAGTGTCCCACACTGCTCTCTAGGCCAGGGAGTGCACCTGATGTGTTGTATTTATGACTGTACACATAGCCTGGCAGTGCACTCCACAGCATCGGAAACAGATGAGAAGAATTTTCCTGAAGAAGAGGTCATTGGGGTGGGAACATTTATTCCATTTATTACTCCAGTCCCTTCAGGAGCTGTTCTGACAACAGCAGAGCTGGCTAAAACTGATGTCCATGTTCTCCACTAGATTCAACAACTAGCAGTTCCTCAGCATCACCTGGAAATCACTACAACCCATGCAAGCTATAGCTTGTCAATGTGTCATCCATCCTTGCAGCGTTAAGAAAAGCATGGCTTGTGATAACTGGGCTGAAAACCTTCTATCACTAACACAATGCTTGCAGAGTTATCTCTCATAGATTAAAAGGCCCATGGTGAACAGAAAACACTCACTTCTTACTAGATACAGGACTGAGTTTACTATCTTTATAATAAAAAACTTAGTGTGACCAGTACAAAATTTTTCATTTAAATGGATCCCGTGAGTGTAATATATATATGGTGTGTGTGTGTCTGGAATGTGAGCATTTATTTCCTACAGACATATGATTGTATTAGGTTTTTAAATTAGTTACAGTACTGTCAGAAGCAGACATAGGCTTTATAATAAGATTTGTGTGAAAGTAGAACTATTTTAGAGAAAAGAGGGGTCTGTTTCAAAATCAAGCTAAATGGAGAAGTTGATATGAGTTTTTCTTTACAGAAGTGTAGAGAAGTGTGAATGCCAATATTTACTATTTCCCAAGCCTCCATTTCTCCTTCAGTTACTTGGCTTGCCCTCTCCCAGTGAGCACGGCTGGGCTTCCTCCAGAGCAGGTGCTGAGCTCTGACTTCACAGTTTCCTGAGGTCAGGAAAACTCTGTGTATATTCTACCCAAAGTTACGGTTGTTAGAGTTTAAGCGTGTTATGAGTTGAATTGCTCATAGTACAAAAGAACTGGGCGCCAGTTGGAGCAAGGCCATCTTAGTGTTGATTTCTTTCCTTACAACTTGTGGCTTTGAGCTTAAACTCTTTGATAGAGTTTTGATGGCTGGAGAAACATGTTAATGGAAGAAAAGGTTGTGGAGGGCTCAAAAACTGTATACTATATATTTTGTTTAAACTCAAATCCTAATTCCTGGTGAAGTACACACCACTTTTTTCATTTGTACAACCTCAAGATCCTGTCCTGTTGTGTAAAGCACTTCGTCACTGGTTTGCAAACAGGCAAGCAACATGGAGAAAGCAAGGCAGGTCGTTCGCCTGGTGTCACATCAATGGCAGCAGTGCTAGGACAAGAAACTTAACCCTGCCCGTCTGGGACGTGCTCACCCGAGCTGTGGTCTTCTCCTCAAGGGAGGTCTTTGAGCTGCCTGCAGGCCCATGGGTGCGGAGGCAGCTCGCTAGTCACAGCAGCTGTAGTGCCTTTGTGTTTTCAGCTGCTAGTTTGATCACACTAATGCAAGTGGCTCAAAAAATAACATTTTTTATTTTGCTTTTTCTAACCATTCCTTTCAGCAGCGTCCAGTTGTGCACTGACTGTCAGGGGTTTTGTTGTTACCTGATGGAAGGAGAGGCCCAACCAGTGCTGACAGGCCGGGTGTCTCCCTCGGCTTTCAGCTTCATCCCTCCGCACACACGCTCCACTTAAAGCACTGGAGGGAAGAGGAAGCAGGCGTCCACAAACACTGTTTCATCCCTCTGCTGTGGCAAAGCAGGGGTGCCTGGACAAGCTTCAAGGCAGGCCAAACGCAGATTTGCTCGTGCACGTTTTCTTACCTCCCAGCAACGTGTGGTACCTCACACTCCCCTGGGCAAGGGCGAGCCATAAGGAGGCCTTGCGTGGAGCTGGGTGCAGCAGAGCAAATGCCGTGCCTCTGCATACCCCTGTTTTGCCCCACAGAAATACGAAGATGAAATTTAATATGCGAACAGAACAGGAAAGAAAGTGGATTTCCTCAAGAAACAGGAAAATAACTTACTGTCTCCTCAGCTGCAAGCAACGCTAAAACTTAACAGGGTGAAATACTACAAAACCAACATCCCTTCATAGATGGTTCATGGGCAGGATTGCAGGATTTCTCCCATTTTACGAAAACTAAAAAGAATAAACAGAAAAACCTTCTTCTGCCTCTCATTTAATAGGGTTGGTTCTGTTCCTTTATATGAAGTTTCCAGATTTTATAGCATTTTACTAGGTCTTTGCTGCAGCTTTTGAACCTTAAATTAAATTGGGATTCATTAATACATTTATGAAAGGAGAAAGAAGAGAGAATGCAGAACAGACATGCTGGTGACAGACTGGAAGAAGGTTCTAGGGCACAGATACATGTCAAAATGACCTTTTTTCTGGCTGGTTTGGCTGGTTTTCACATAAAGGGAAATTTTAGCTTCTGAGAATGTGTGGGCAATAGAAAAAATTACAGTGGACTTTTGTAGGCTCAAGGTATGCATTTTAGTAGCAAACTATATTTTTGGAAGCTATGATATTCCTATCATCAGTCATCAGGCAAATTCACTACTATTTATTAGACATTTGCGGATATTTGCCTTTTTTGTTTACTTCTAGAGGTCGTTCTAGTTTTAAAATCAGCAGCCATTTGTAACTAAGCAGGACTCTCCTGTCTTTCTTTTACAACTAAAAGCTTGTATACAAGTTGTGGTTACTAAGACAGCTTTGCTGATTTTGAGGTGCATTTATTTCTGTTGTATGAACACTACTGGTTTTCTGGATATCTTTGGTCTGAAAATAACTAGGGAATTTTGTTTGGTTTTTGTTTGTCTCTGGAATGTCAAGGATTTCTTAAATAAAGAACAGTCACTTTAATATTAAATTTTACTTTGGTGCTTTTTTCCATTTAGGTTTTATGGCAGGCATACAGAGGAACCCCCAAATGTCACAGTATGGACCTCAACAAACTGGACCTTCCATGTCACCACACCCCTCACCTGGAGGCCAAGTGCATCCTGGAATTGGTAGCTTTCAGCAGAGTAATTCAAGTGGTACTTATGGGCCTCAGATGAGCCAGTATGGACCACAAGGTAAAATCCTTGCTGTTAATATGTATCATAATTTCATATACATATATATGTTTGTAAAAAAAAAAAGAGAGATATGTATCATGTATATAAGAAGACAGGTAGGTATGTGACTTATTAAAAATATAAATAAATAAAATCCACATACACCCAACACCCCCATGCCCTGTCCTTTAAAAATAATAATAATAATAATAATAAAACATTAAAAAAGTCATTCAGAACATTCAGAGATGGTGCTACACCTTGTGGAAGAAGCTGTTTCTGTTATTAGCACCTCTGTATAAAAATAGTGATGATAAACTGAGCAAGGAAGTGATGAGTCTGTTGCATTGCCAGGGCCATTGTTTAGGAGGCCTAGCATGTCATGTCTGCAATGTCTAATTGACCACGCATGGAATAAGGGTCCGAACGCCAATCCCAAAATAGGACTTCTTTTCTTAGATGGAATCCCAAGGCCAATCTGAGAAAGTGCAGTGACTGCGAGGGTTAAAGTCTTCTAACGAGCATAATAATACAGTGGCTACTGTGGGAATATAATATTGAGCTCTAATGTATACGGTTTGTGAATTTTAACTAACCCTTCAGACTGAGAGAGACAGTTCCTTTTATTTTGCTTGTTTGACAAAACTGTTGAAGGACTAAAACAAAAACAGAAGAAACAATTTCTGCCCCTGGACATTCAATGCATGCAACCTTGAACTTGTCTGTTGTTTTGCCTTTAATGGATAACCTCTATAAAGTATGCATCTGTTTAGAGGTTTAACGAACTTCAAGTCAAGCTGCAGAATATATAAGGGGAAGTATTTTCTTTAAAGGTACATCAAGAACCTCTTCTATTTCAGCAATTCCTACTATTTCTTTCTTACTGAAAATCCTCAAAAAGGATTGGAACCAGAAATGGGAAATTCCATAAGGGCCCAGTGGCTTGCCCATGCTAGCAAGGATGGCTATTTCAGTCTCCAGGGTTTCTGAGAACTAGTTCTGTTGTTTGAAGGGCGTCTTGCTGCCCTATGCAATGTTCCTTTCATTTTCATCTCTGGATTGCATTTGTTTTAGTCTTCTGAGCACAGGGCTACAAGCCAAGCTCTCCTACTTTCTAATTTTGGCTCTGCCTTTTACTCCATCTCTCAACTTAGGCAAGTAGATTCATTTCTCTGCTTTGCTTTCCTTAACTGTAAAATGGGGCTAGCAATGCCTTATAGCCATGTGTGAAGATTAATTACCCAACTCCAGTTGACTGGTGCTTTCCTTTTATTTGGAAAGCGTTTTGTGGCCATAAAATGCTGTCCAAGTGCTTATTTTTATCTGCACAGAGAGCAACTAGCTTAACTGGTAAAAATCCAGTGGATTTATGATGTGCTATCCTGACTTCCAGCTGTACGGCTGCTGCTGAGATTCCGAACCATGGGAATAGTGGGTGTCAAGTGCAGTAAAACATTAGCCATCCACACTGATTGAGTGGAAAGGTTTTTGTACTAAATCAATGCATTTAAGTAACACGCCGAATACTACTTTCTTTTTTGCTTGAGTTCAGCAGTTCTTTTCCTCTCGCTGTAGATGAAAGTGCCTATGTAATGATTTTATGGGTCGCGGTCAGGAAGAAACGGCTATTAAAAAGTGAACTTGAGGGGCAGGAAGAAAATGAGCATCATTGTCATTAACAGGCCGTTTCAGAGGGGTCTGGTGAATAGTGTGATAGATGAAAAGCATGTTCTTCTGCCAGCTCTCGGAGAGTACTGGTGATCCCATGCACTGGTCATCATAAAATTAGGGCCCTGCAGGCTTTAAGCTCTACAGGTAACAAATAGAGCAGAAGAATACCGCGTTTTCACTGGGCTAATGTGACCATTAATAAAATACTGGGATGAATATGGTGATATTTCAGTCATGTACTTACCTGGATTTAAGATTTTAATAGCATTTTTCATTTTTAATGAAAGCAATCTGTAATTGCATCTCTAACATACCCTCTTACAAAGCACAATTATATGCCAGTGTTGATGAATTTATAATACTGTATCCCCATTTACTTTTTATTGCCAAAATAACAAATATATTAAAAATCACCTGGGTTGCAAACTAGTTCTTAAATTATTAAACTACAGTCATTCTTAAGGATTTTGTTTGCTTTTCTCATTTTGCTCACATAGACCTTCCTCCAAATTATTGTTAAGCATTGGCTGAGTTGGACAGGACTACTTGTATTTTTATATATGTGTCAAAGCATTTTGTGACATTAAGCTTAAATGTTGAGTTTAAACATAGTCTATATGTAAATATTGTATTTTGCTGTGTTCAGTCCTGGAAAGTAACACTTAAGTCTGCTGTCTTTCTCTGCAATGGATTTGCTCGCTGTAGTGAAGACTACACCAGTAAGTTTGAGTTGGAAGAATTAACCCACAGTTCACAAGAGCAGAATGATCCATCAGATGCATATAGTTGATTTATTTGTTCTTTGTGTGTTTACATGACATTTATATCTATAAGAAGAGTAAAACATATTTGCCCAGGAAGCAGTTCTGGACTGGGGACCTAGCCCAATGCTGTGAAAGCATTTCCCACAAAAATAAAAAATGGCTTTGGCTGCACACTTCTGTATGTCTGTGATATAAAACAGGAGGATAGAGTACAGAACAGTAGTTTAATTTTTGGTAAACTCCCAGCAGTTTTCTGTCCCCAAGAATAAAAAGAAGCAAAGTGAGAATCGGAGCTGAAAGAAACAGCCTTTCTGTTTTGTATTTGGGCAACATCTAGCTTGTGAGCTAATGAAGCTCTGGACTATGACCCGAGTATCAAACTGCTGTCACAGCAAAATGTCCTTTAAATGCACTCTGGAGAGCAGTCAGATACTACAGTCAGTTGGATCTTTTAAGACCAGGGCAGAGAAAAAACTTACTGCAGATCAGTAAAAGCTGTCGGAAATGCATCCCATCTCCCTACCTTTTCCTGCTGAATTCAGCAGTAACACTGTTCTGTTTGGGTATAACAAAGAGAAGAACCACTAGTGAATGTATTTGAACCCAAACCCCAAAACTTCACGGTAAGTTAAATGCCCTTTTGTTTGTGGTAAAGTAATATGAATGCGTATTTGTGCTTTGTAACCTTTAATGTTGGACTGTAACTTTAATGTTGAACTCATTTCACAGAAGCACTCTGGTATTTTGCTCCCTCTGATTTCAAGAGCCTAGATTTTCAAAGTGGTAGCATCTTAAGGATGAGCTGCCCTAACTATCTTGAGAGTCTGGGCCTCCGAGTTCAGTCCCACACGTGCTACAGGCCGTGGAGTTAAGACTTAAAAACTAGCCACACATACTGAAGGCCCCTAGGTGAAATACTTTACAAGAAATTCAGCACAATGTATTTAAATTGTCTGTATCTGTATCGGGAAAACTTGGTGGTTAAGTGAACATATAAACAATTCTAAAATGTCTTTTAGATACTATTTTTAATACCATGAATGTGACCTCTGTCCCTAAAGCAGAGAGCAAAGCTAGCAGGCAGTTCTCACATTGCCCTCTCTTTGGCTGCCCTAGAAATGGCAAGGTATCAGAGCACTTTGTTCAGCAAACCTGGACAAAGTGGACTGAAGTTTCAGCAGTAAGCATGAACATCTGTCTTTGGCAGGTTGTTTGTAGGCTTTTTCACGTTTTATCTTCACTATGCTGCTTTTTTTCCCTCCTGATTCCAGTTACCATGTTGTTTTTTTCTGATTCTTTTGAGACACCGTGTCTGTGGGCACAATTCTGCTCTGGTTGGGGGAGCTGGAATCAAAAATCCCTTTGATATGGAGGGGAGGAGTTGTTCAGTGGTATTGTACAGCCGCTGTTGCCAGGCTTGTACCCACTTGAAAAGTGTGGGCTCTTGGACTTGGCTGCCTGACACGTCCAGCTGATGTGGGCTGGCCTAGCATCTGCTGCATTCATTGTGTTTAATGCTGCATCCATCTGTTTTCTGTCAAAGCCACTGCCAACAAATTACTAATCTATTAGAGAAACATGGAAATAAGATTGCGCTCCTCATTCCTGGCAGTTCCTCTTGTATTTTGTTTGGCTTTTATTTTGCCTTTTTTTTGTGGTCTGGGAAAGGTATAAGAATAGCGAGTACTTGAGGTATTGAGGAAATGCTTAGGAAAAAAAAACATGGAAAAAACATTGAAACTTGTTTTCCTTACTGAGAAGATACCACTTCCCTGTGCTCTTGGACGCGTATCCCTGGAGAGGAATGATTAGGAGCTATTTTAACCGAGCCACATATTTTTGTGGAGAAGATTCCACTGCTTTTTTTTTTTCTCTGTTGTGCTTATGCTGGAGAAGCCAAAACATGAAAGAAGAGATTTTATGTCCCAATTCAAAATAGCATCAAAACAGCAATAGTATTTAGCACTGGTGTTTGCTCCTCCAAGTGTGCTGCTGAACTGTACTTTGTGGAGCTGAACTGACAAAACAAATTGGCTTTATGTAAATTGGACTGACAGTAGCTCCCAGTGATTATGGATATCAGGTCTGCTAGTGCAGGGAGTGCATTTGCTTCACTTTTGGAAGCAGTGTTTCTAATAGTACGATAGCATGTACATAAAATGTGTTAACTGGGTGCATGTAATCCTCGAGCGTACATATACTCCATCTTACTGCGTTGTATTTTTCTTACAGAAAGCAACTGGGAAAGCAGAGCAGCATCCGAGTTCTGTGTTACAGGTTTAACACTAAGCAGAGCAGTAAGAAACTAACGAGCCCTTCGGTTTGTGGGCACATACAGGCACATATGTTGGATCAGAGGGGTGTCTTGGGCAGGTCTCAGCAAACAAAACTGTGGTTAGGAGCGATGGCTCGCTGCACAGCAAACGGTCAGCTGGCAGCAGCTGAGCCTAGAGGAGGAGAAGAAAAGGCAGGGCGGGCTGAAGTCAGCACACAGCTGAATCTAGCTGAGCCTTTCATCTCTGTTAAACCACATATCGTGGATCCTTCTGCGAAAAAAAAAATGCATGGACAAATTTGGTTTCTAAAACTGAAGTGAAGCATTGTTCCATTTCCTTGGAAAGCGTAGGTCACACATGTTTTTGCTGAAGAGAACTTGTACCAGAGTGAGTCAGTTGCTGGGTGGGGAGGAGGGGAGGATTAGCCAAAGCACAGCAGCAGGAGTGTATGAATTAATTATGTGTGCATTCAAATGCTGAATGAATATATTTATTTTAAATATAAACAGGAGTTGCATGCCGCTGACTCCTCTGCCTGGTAGCTGAGGCCTGAGGAAAGATGTAGCTGATTTCCACGCTCAGGAAGAGTCCACTGGCTGCCGCCTTCAAACGAGCGTGGGAATATCTAAGGGTAGTCAGGAAACTCTGCTCGGAGGCATCCCGCGGGGAGGGAATGGGTCACATTTCCACTAATCTGGACGAGATGGAAATAAAGACGAGTCAAATCTGATGACCGAAGTGGTGTAATGCGATCCGTTTCTTAAAATACTTTTCTGTCGTATCTTTACCATTTTTTTTTCTTTTCTCATGCTGTTTGGATTTGTTTCTAAAACACTAAATGCCATACTTACTCTTTTTTTAGCTCTCAATATGATAGGAAAGTCAGTACTCAGGTAATCACGTACTCAGTTTAAGCTGCTGAAAGTGGTGTAGTTTGTTCCTGTGACAATGGAGACTGGGGTCAGCCAGGTTTTCATGCCATCCTCATAAGGCACTCCTTTATACTAGCATCTTTGTAGTATTGGTGATTACTCCTGTGATACTAGCGTCCCCAGAAGCGCTGCCCTGTGAGCTAAGGCGCTCTTTGCTGGCAGAGCCAAGCTTTTCACTTACCAGGGTAAGGGTGGGAGGGAGCGGGAATGTTCCTGAGGGCCTGGCAATAGGTCAGTCCAGAGCATCTCCGACACAAATGGGCAGAATGGTTAGGAGCAAGGATCCAGTGAGAATAGCCTGTTGCAGAAATTGCAGGAAGATGAAGAATGAGGACATGAAATTACAAAAGTAAGACTCTCTCTTGAGCTTTTGTAATGGGCTTCTTACATGCTGTGTATCTCGACTGCACAAGGCGTTTTTGTACTGTGTGCTGTGTTGTTAACCCTCTGGAGGCCACGGTTTTCTGTATTTGCTGTTATCCCATGACGTTTATTAGGCAGAAAATGTGGAAGGGTACGTGGAAATGATGTTCATAGGATAATTCAGGTTGGAAGGCTGCTCAGGAGATTTTCTAGGCCAACCTTGTATTCTAATCGGGGTCAGATGTAAGATCAGAGCAGGTTACTCAGGACTTTACCCAGATGGGTCTCGGGGGAATCAGAACAGCATCTTTGGGCAGCTTGTTCGTTGTGTACCTGTCCTCACGGTGACAAAGTCGCTCCGACTTGGGTCCTGCGTGGTTCCCTTCAGTTCGTATGTGTCACTTCTGCGGCTGCTGATGTCCTAAACAGAAATATTTGCTCAAAAGCTTAATGTTATTCTCTGTTCTTTTTATCATTTTGTTTAGGAAACTACTCCAGACCACCAACATACACTGGCGTGCCCAACACAAGCTACAGTGGCCCAGGACCCGGCATGGGTATAAATGCCAACAGTCAGATGCATGGACAGGGGCCAAGCCAGCCTTGTAGTACCATGCCCCTGGGACGGATGCCATCAGCTGGGATGCAGAGCAGACCATTTCCTGGAAACATGAGCAGTATGACCCCCAATTCTCCTGGCATGTCTCAGCAGGGAGGCCCTGGGATGGGCCCACCCATGCCATCTGTGAACCGTAAGGCACAGGAGGCGGCTGCTGCAGTGATGCAGGCTGCTGCGAACTCCGCTCAGAGCAGGTATGCAACCAGGTGAAAGGAGTTGAAACGAGTGGCAGTGCTTTTCTTTATCGTTTCTGAAGCAACAATGCTGTAGAGGTGCACACATACGCATTTATACATGTTCTGTCTGTGCCCCTGCCTCTGAGAGGAGACGGTGCGTGGGAAGAATATTTTCTTTAAATGCAAGGGGAAAGCATGCCGTTGGATATTTGAGTTACACTCTCAAAAAGCAGCTGTGATGATGAAGATGAGAGCCACTTCCATTTTGGTTCTTGGCACTGTAGGCTTTAGGAAAACCCACAGGGCTGTGGTGACATTAGGAGCTGAAAACAAGCCCTGTACAACTTGAAACCCATGAGCTGGATATGTGTATTTGATCTTTGGTAGAGAGGGGGCCAGCACGTCCCTGGCAGCTTGCCCCTGCCAGGGAGTAAGGAAGCTTATGAAGCTGCCCATCAAGTCTTGTGCTTACTGCCCACGTGTGAGTGGCAGCCACGATGACAGTTCTCTTCTACGGGATGTTCCTGTTCCTAGGCAGGCATGCTGAGGGGAGCAGCTGGAGGGGAAAGGCAGAAGGAGGCATGAAATCAATGTGTAGTTATCTGGAGTTGATAACTGCCACCTATGCATCTGTATGAGAGAACCTGCAAATTCAGGATTTTGGAGGCTGGAGCCACTGTCTGGCTTCTTGTCTCCCCTTTGAGCAGCATAACTGCACACTGCCATTTGTGCGTGGATTTTGGCAAAGGCATTTTTCTGTCCATGGTTATTAAGATGACTGAGTACTTACAGTGAAATCATATTTTCTGGGAAATTTTCGGATGAAGTAATTTCCACATTTCCCTGGACTGAAATAATTCCTGCTGTATTTATTATCTTTTTTTTTTTTTTTCTGTTAAAAGAAGTTCCATTACATTTGAGAATTACACAAAGCTGGTTGCACTGTTCTGGTAAGCAAGTTTATGCGTGTGCATATCGAGCATCTTGCATTCATTTATGCATATGCATACACGTGTGCGCATACACACATACAGGTATTTATCATTCAAGACCAGTGTTTCTGGACACCAGAGTTGCTGTGATTCCAAGGCACAGTGTAGAAACAAAAATAGCAAGTTAATGTGTCCCCCCTATCTGTTGCTTTCTTGCTTTGTGAGTTTGGAAGGCAGGTGGCTTCTAGTGATAAGCAACAGCAAACTTCTAAAACAATAACAGTAAATTTAGTGTACTTCATGTTCTTCTTCAGAGAGACAGAACCACGCTCCTTTAAAATAGACCATGCTTCTGCAGATATTTGTGAACCAGCAGTCTCTTGCTTGTGGTGGGTGTTTTAACGGGCCTGTCTGGTCAGATTTACAGGAGTCTGCTTCTGGCTGGCTGGTTAGGCTGTAAGCTGATAGGTCAGGCAAGAAGGAATAAATGGGCCATCGCTGCAGCTGCAGGGACACTTTCTTTATAATCACATAATGAAAGGAAAAGGACATATTTGTTGGTGTTTGCAGCAAGACTTGGTTTGTAATAAGTACAAGGTATTTGGTTGTGATTCAGCTTACACTTCGGGCATAGTGTGTTGTGTTTGATCAAAAACTAGATTAACCCATCGCCACTCCTATCTCTCACAGCTTCCTCCCAAGTCAGTTTTGTAGAACTGCTTTTGGATTCTAGCTTTGCCTGGGCAAAAATACACCATTTTGGAGCCTTTTCATCACAGAATGCTCATTCCAGTGATCCAGCACCTGTAGAGGAAATGCAGTCATCAAATACCTATTGCAAATACTGGCTATATATAGGGCCATTTATAAACTGCAAATTGAGCAAAACCTGTCACCCCCCTCAGATGCCACAAGGCTGCAAGCACACTGTTTTCCCCTCAATCTCAAGTCATCTGAAGGGGAGAAAGCACAATGGCTTCTGGCAATTCCTGCAAGTCCTCCTTCTCTTGTACATGGAAAGAAAGTACTTGTCAGTGATTCGTATTTGTGATACCAAGCAAATCCAAAGAGGCTGTTCTTTTGTTCTGCTTTAGGCCACCATACATTAGGTCGCCTGCTTATCCCAGCCAGGCTAGGGCTGGCGGACACCCCACATTTTTGCCTCGCAGCAGGGCTGTGCAAACATCATTCTCCTGACCTATTAATGTTTTTGTCATTATGGTCTCAGCAGTGAGCCACTCCCCCAAAGTGTGATACCTTTCTGACGTGATCTACTGCAGAAGTGATGACAGGATTTCTTAATGGGATTTTGAAGTTTTGAAATTTCTCTGAAGTTTTATTACACTGTAATTGAGTGTGAACATCTTTGAAAAATTTCAGCCAGTAACTGGAAGGATTTTTAAGAGCTTTAGATATTCGGACCAAAACATGCCCTGAAATGTAGCTACTGTTTTTTCAGCAAAGTTCTTCCAACTATGATTTTGTAACCATGTTATAAGTTAAAGCACAGGGAGAATGTATCTGCACAGATTTCTATCCTGTTGCTTGCTCACAACCTTGTCTAATTTCACTCGAGATTCAAGTTTCATGGGCTTCCCTGCCATCAGATTACTTCATTTATTACCTCCGTAGGAAATCTGTAATACCCAGATTGCTGCTGCCTTCATGGTTATTAACAAGTTTCAATCACCAGTTTTCTATAGCTGCTTTTGTTTGTGTTGTGTTGTTTTTGTTTTTTTTTTTCTCTTTTCATTAATAACATCATTCATATATGTATGTGCACATGAAAAAGTAAAAAAGCAAAACAAAAAATGAAAACAGAAGTCTTCTGGTTCTTCTGTTTAAAAGGCAAAAATCAGTGAAATGGGAGAAAACTTGCACCATGCTATTTTCTCTAATTGAAAAGACATCTACTGTTATATGCCAAAATGCTTGAATAATATCCAGCCTTTTTCTTTGTATGTCTTGAGTTGATAAGATTCAGCTGTGGAGTTCACAAACTGTTGGGTTTTCATTACCACAAAATACACCCCTCTATGTGGAATTAAGGGGAAAATGAAATGGTTGTGTCAGAGTCATGGTTACACAGCAGTATTTCTGTACAAGTTGGTGGTGATCCCCTTCAAGGTCAACTTGTTGAATCAGTAGCCAAGTATCAATAGGGGAGAGAAATTTATCTTCAGCTGCTAATCCACAGGATTTGTCCTTTACCAACTCAGGAGTCTCATTTAGACATAGAAAGCTGGTTTGCCTCTGCTTTGCCAAGCCACATTAAGCAGCTGTGTAAAATGAATTTAAATGGCATGCATCAGAATGAAATCACTTCCACTGGGGCAGAAAATCAATGTTAGTTAACAAGGGCTGGATGATCAAGATCTGAGTGTCAGCTGGTTATACCTAGGCATCATCAGCAGCACAGACCACTACTCTGATTTAGGAAAGATAAAAATATGAAAATAGCAGTGGATGTGGAAGATAGTAGGTTTACACCATGTGAGTTAGCCTTTGACCTCACCAGGAGATCAGCTCTAAGTTAAGCTTGGATTGCTTCCTTCAGCTGCAGAACACCTTTCCTGTAACCTAAAATCTTACAATGTACTAGGCTCCCATGCATCCAGGCAATGCAAAATAACTCTCTAATACTCTGTATTGTAATTCTACTTACTTTCAGGAAGACAGTGTGCAGGAACTGCAAAATTGTGTTTTCCTTTTTGTGTCTTGGTTGCAACACACCTGTTGACTGATAGAGACTGTACTTTGAGGGCCTAATACATCCACTGAACTCCAAGCAAATACTTTTGTTAACTTCTGTTAGCGCTGCCCAGGACACCAGGGGCTGGTTCTGTTCTTGGAGGTCACAACTCAGTGGAGACCTCTAAAGACAAGATGGTTTCAAAACATTAAATTTTTTAGCACACTATAGTTTGTGCAACGATAGACATATTTATACTGATACATAAGAATTTATGTGTGTACAGATCTGAAACGCAGTGATCCTTCAGTAAAATCAAGCATTTTAAACAAACAAGATAGCATTTTCTCTGCTAGTGGGGATGTGAAGGGCAGCAAATTTAGCCAGTATCTTCTCTAAACTCTAGCCAGTTATGAGTTCCTCAGTCTGTGGATGCCCATCTTGAAACTTCTGGGAACTGTGTGTTCACTGTGAGCTTTTATGTTTACTACAACAGTAAATGCGCAGTACAGACGTTAGAGAATTGATTGTTAGTTTGACAAGTGAAGTCAATAGACATTTCTGGAGCTACATGCTTGTCAACATCATGTTCAGTACGTCTCTGCCAGCAGGGAGTGTCATTCGGAGTATGTCTTAGCAGTTGAAGATGTGACTGTGGTATAATGGAAATTAAAAATAAATGGTTGTGAAATAGCCATCTTATAAAATTGTTAGCAGCGTGGCCTTAGGAAGACTTAATTCTGTACTAGCTGGCAGTAAAGTACACATCCAACTGGATGGGTAAGTGAGCCTTTTGCTGGTGCAACTACAGTTATCAATACCTGAACTAATTACTTTAAAATGAGTTTTGATGTGCCTACAAGAGGAGCAATCCTATCTTTGAATGCAGTGTTTCTGAACTCAGTGAATTCTATTTTAATACGCTTCTTGGGATTGCATGTTCCAATTTTGTAAATTAAAGCAATTTTTTTTAATATAGATTGAATGAATTTAGAATTCAATTTCATTGATTTTAGAGAAGACGATTTAGACATAGTAGTTTATTAAAGAGAGGAATTGGGATCCAGCTTAGCTATTTGCAACCTCTGGCCATTTTAAATCCTGGTGATCGGGTTGCTAAATCTAAGATGGATATTAACATTATTGTTCACTGTTCCCTATGCCACCTGAGAGATGGTGTTCAGTCTCTGCAGTAATCTATGGTGTTGCATTGCTTTGACATATTTTTAGGCACTTTAAAATGTGGTTCTGTCTAAACTGCTCAGCAGTTGGTTCACCATAATTTGAGCAAAGTGCATTACAAAAGGTGAGTAATCATAGATGATACATGTATGTGTGTGCTTTCTGTGATTCTAAAACATAAAAACTCTGAAGTTCCCATCCAGCTGTAGAGAAGTAGATTTTTTAACTTCCAGATTTTTACTTCACTGGCAGTTTGACCTGACAAGTCCTCAGGAGCACTGAAGCCCTTAGAGTCTAGTACCACTAAGTAAGGCTTCTTGGAGCCACGGGGCTGGCTCTGACATGAGTTGTTCCCCCAAACTCAGGGAAGACAAGGGCTGCAGGATCATACTAGCTGATCAATCTGCCCTTCAGTCACAGAACCCAAAACTTTCTATTCTCTGCTAGAATTTGGTATTAGGTGTATTAAGAGAGAAGTAAAGACATAAGTAAAGTCCTGGGGGACACTTGACAAGAGTGGCAATCTAGTGGCAGTCTTTCTAGGATTACTGTCTGCATTTTGTGTGAGGACACTGGAAGGACAGATTGCCTATGGATGTTAGTTCTTGCTGCTTATTTACTTGGCGAGGGGGAAAGCAAAGAGATTGGTAGAATAATCTAGTGCAGCAACCTGCCCACTGCCATCATCTTAAGGCTCCTTACCCTTTGTGTAGATCTTTGACAAGTTCCTTCAGCTTCAGTATAAAAAGGACTCCAAGGCCAATAGCCTCAAAACTTTTGGGAGAACCCCACATGCAGAGATCCCACAACCCGAGGAAAAAATATATAGTTGCTTTTGGTCTTACCCATGAGAATCACAGAATCACACAGAATCACAGAATTTCTAGGTTGGAAGAGACCTCAAGATCATCGAGTCCAACCTCTAATGAGGAATGTGTGCAGTTGTATATGAATAGGTTTTACATCCATCCCTTTATAAAATGAAATCTTTAAAATATTTGTTTTATCATCTTGAGTTTATCAGACGTTTTTCCTTTCTAATGAAAAGGCATACTGTTTTGTCCATAGTTAATGGATAATTAAGCCCATAGCCACATTGGGAGCCCATGACTGGCTCTCAGTACTTGTTCTGGACAGTGAGAGTACATACTACAGGCTCATCGTGGTGAGCTGAAAATAATATAGGTAAGTTTGTATTCAGTCCTCAAACTGATCTCAAAAAGCAATGATATTAGAGGGTTTCTGTTGTACAGAGACAGTTAAAATTAGTGTAAATAAGATAAAAACATGTATTCTATATGTCTTCTTTACAGCCTGTGTGTGTATATATGCACACGCACGCTCGCACACATCCACAGCCTAACCTTCCATCAGCGTTTCTCTGCTGCTATGTATGTATAATTCATACTCCATGTCGCTGGTGCCAGCAAAGCACTTTTTCCATATTATTTTCTCCAACGGCAGGGTAATGCAGCACTGCTGATGGACTAGAAGGTACTGGTGAGGAAATATAGTAATGGACACGGTGCATTAAAATGTCAAAAGGAAAAAGATCAAGGCGAAAATTGCAAATAAATTTTTAAAAAAGAATAATATAAATAAAAAACAGAACTCTTTCAGGTGTTTAACATCCTAGATCCTGTCAATTTCTATGCAGTATTTTCCAGTCTAGCCTTTTTGATCTTGAAACTTTGAGTTTAAAATTCTAATTGTGATTTTAAAAAGCTGTAGTTATGTAGCAGGAAGACTTGAAGTGCTACAATAAAACTTCATGTCTTTAATCCCTGGAGAGAGCATGTATTTTCCATTGTTTTCCCTTTTCCTCTTAAGCTTGGAGGTGCTGTTCTCTGCTGGGAAGTGCGCTGGAGTGCAGGAAGGTTAAGTACTCATTCAAGTTTCTTTGCTTATTCAAACCAGGCTTCTTCTAGATGAAAGGCTGCCCACCGTGAAATCCCCAAAGTAAACGAGGCCAAGATAGGACTGGAAGCCATAATTGGAGCCAGCGCTGGGGTGCGTTATCTGTTGTCTTTGAAATAAGCCCCTGGCAGAAAGGCTCTTTCTGCCCAGTCTTTTAGTTAGCATTCACATGTAGTTACCGGGAAGGAATCACTCCTGTTCAAATTCAGCCCATTCCCAGCTCTCAAGCCTCAAGGTGTCGGGTTGTTTGCCCCCCATCCCACCCCTCCAAAGATCTCGTTAGGGATCCTGACAGATTTCATTGAAATAAGCCCTCCCTTGCTATCTGGTATTCTTTGAATATCCAAGCAATAAATTCCAGTCGGTGAAACTGCATTTTGGCTTCCAAAATAAAATAAAATAAAATAAAAAGGGTCCCTGTATAGTTTAATTGGATGAAGCACTGTTGCCTCTTGCCCAAAGTGAATGTATGGTATTGCTGTGAGCTGAGAGTACTTCCTGCGCTTGCTCCACCTGGGGGTGGCTGCAGCAAGGGGTGGAATATTTTCTCTCTGTGTCAACTTTGTGTGTGATTTGTAGTCCAAATATTAATGATTCCTGTAACTGTAATTTCTAGGCCCATGCTTCTTCTGTCTTCACAAGAAACAGTCATTTAGATCAAGCTATGGGGTTTTTATTCTTTGTTTTTTTGAAAGGGCACTTCCTTTCCTCATGTTTTGCTTTTTGAAGCAGAACCATACTTGGATTGTTCCTGCAATGTATTAGGAGGGGTGAAGCATGACTTAGCTTGTATGCATTTACTATAGCAAAGGGGAAGCTGGAAACACTCTTTTCTGATTATTTTTTTTTTAAATGAAGATGCATTTTGTAGATCAGCTCAAAATCGCTGATAAAATTGTGTAAGGATGGAAAGAAACTTTACGTGCTGAGCCAACCAAAGCCATTTCTTGTGGGAGACTGAGAGAAATATGTTTTTATCTGGAATTTTGTTTCACTAAAAGGTAAATCCATCATTTTGGAGCCCTGAATGTCACCATACTGCAGAGCTCATGCGGGCAACCAGTGATTTGGGGAGACGTTTTTTTCTATTTTGGTTACTCATCAATCAAGTAGACTGCTGTATGCTGTTCATGCCATTAGAGATTAACCACAGACCTCAAGAGTCCTACTCCTTCCCTCCTTTGGAAAGTAACAATTTGTAAATTGTGAAAGTGGGAGTATGTTGGGAAGGAAGGGTGATTTTCAGAATCATGAATGAGAATTTTCAGTCATCTCAGAGACTATTCTAATTTGATTATTATCATGTCAGGATTATTTTTGGCTTGATTTGGTTATTTAGGAGAGCTGTTGTCCGCTATAGAAGTACTGTTTTGAAACAAAATAGCAGTGTAGGGCTCTGTAGTTTATTAACATTTTGCCTCTGAATCAGACGTTAGTTAGAAATTCTGTACTTCAAAACATGATCTTCAGGGTATTAAGAATGGAGTACTTCATTAATTATTTTTTACATAAAAGTAAAGAGTACAGGAGAACTTTAGGTCGAATGCTCATTCTTTGGTTGGCAAGAAATGCTTCAGGTGAGGAAACCAGATTTTCACTTTGTTTGTCCTTTTGTCTACTAGTTAAAATCACAGAACTAGTCAGAAGAAAACAGGAGAATAGCCATCTGTTTAATGGGACTCATGAAGAAAGCTAATGCCATGACTGCCATGTGTGATTTGGCACATATATTCTGCAAGTACAAGGCTGTGACTGAACAGTCTAGGGTTTTTGCGACAGAAAGTGAGAGACATAAAAAATGGTAGGCGGGTTTCAGGTTTTACAGTGGTTTTAAGGTTTTACGCTGTTTTACAATGGTGATCATTGAAAGAACATTAAATAATTTTTAGCAATGCTACCTTGGGAAATATGAATGGGAAGAGCCCTTCACTTCAGTAATAGAGCTCGGCTGGGGAGCATCTGTTCAAACTTGCCATATAAGTAACTTCGTAAGAATAATATTAAACAGTTAACAGCAGTAAGGTAGTGGTTTTTTATTATTATTTTATTTCTTGTTTCTTTTTTTTTTTTTTTTTATGAGCCACCATTTTCACTAACACATTAAATACCTGTTGCAGTTGTCACAGTAGGTTTCAGGCATCTTCTGAGCCAAAGATGAAGAAAAGAGCCAGCTGAAACTATGTTGACATATGCACCACACTGCTGTTGTGAAACTGTCTGGAGTGCCAAAATGCTGAGACTGATGGTAGTAGTGGTAGTAATAATATTGATAAACATGTAATAGCTCCAGGCTATTGGGCAAAGATAGGTAAGTGAAAATGTGTCTGCTGGGAAATCCCTTTGGAGAACTTCCTCTCCATGCTGCTGCACATGCACAGTTGTGTTCAGCGTGCTGTCAGCCAGATGACATTTACTATGAAAAGATACATTGAGGAGCTGGCATGAAATGATCAGGATTTTATTAGATTTTCAGCTGGTTGCCAGCACAGTGAGCTCAGTGGAGCTGAGTGGTGCTCAAAAGCAGTACGAGAATATGACTGAGCGTTGCAGGGATGAGGTGAGAGGCAGCAAGAGAATCACATCCCAAGATGAAAGAGCAGGGAGCACAGGAGTCAAGCCTCTCGGAGGTGGTGCCACACCAGAGGAGCCTGAATCGATGAAATACACAGTGTGTCCTTAGCTTCCTGTAGCTTTTTAGCACCACGCTTTGGTGACCTCCTAGCTATGAGTGTACTGGGAACAGACTCTTACCCACTTTCAAGTCATCATTCTGGGAGAGAGTTCATAGGGCCTTCCGACTTCTTAATAAAGCTATTTATAAACATGCACAAAAATAGAAGGTACATAGTGAGAGAGTCATATGAGTCATTCCTCACTTTGATATCAAGTCACACCAGGCTAAATCACCCTTCATGCCATTCTGATTCAGCTTGGCTGCATCATGCATAGAAGGCCTTTTTTTTTTTTTTTACTTTTTTTTTTTTTTTTTGCTAGAAACACAGTTTCTGCATGCTTCTGCTTGCTGTACAGCATCCCTCTTTCACCCATCACACACTTGGGCTCAGAAATGCATCTCCTTTTAGTGCAGAGACATTCTATCTGGAGGGGACAGGTGCAAGCAGCTGCCTTGAGAGCTGCAGTTTAAATCCGCATTGTCAGGCAGGTAGGCAGGGGTCACTAAGAGCAGAGCTTCGATGGGATTACAAGCCATTGGACTTGGCCTGCTTTTCAGTAGTCCTGTGTTTTCTGTCACACAGCATTATATTGCATTTATCTAGCAGAGGCTGCAATGACTACAGAGGACTTTGTTCTTATACAAATAAACTCAAGTGTGGAAGTCTTGCTGCAATTGTAAGAATGCTGTTTAATAAAGGCATTTCAGGGAATCCCTGGGGGTTTGAAGACTGGCGACCAAATGCTGCAGTCACTGTGAAATTCAGACCAAAAAGACTAATTAACACAGAAGGAGCTCTATTAAAAAAATAAAAAAAACTACTGTATTTCACTAAATATCCTTCATGTCTTTCAGTCACACACCCTTATATCAGTAGGATCAAATGAAGTTAAGGATTTGTTTCTGCGGGCTTGTGCTGTTTTCCTCATTTTATTCAACTACTTTCGTATTCTTCTGGCTGTATTTTAGACTCTTACTAACCTTGGATTTCTTCCTCAGTTTTCATTATCTGTAAAATGGGATAGAGACATTTATTCTGACTTTAACTTGCATTCAGCAGTACAAATGTTGTGTAGCTGTATTGTTATTAGCATCAATATTCATGAATTACATATGCCTCTTCTGTTGCTCTTCCAGTGTTTGATGCGGTGTGACACTCTTATGTTTTATTGGGCTTTAAATAAGTGTCAAGAAAGGTAGCCTGTCAGGCAGATGTTTTCACTGCAAAAATGGTTAATGTGATGATAATAGCACATAAACAAACATACAGTTTTGTGGCTGCTTTTCTGAGGGGACTAAGCATCAAATCAGTCTGATAGGAGCAACTAATTTTTTAGTTCTTTTTCCCTCCTTGGCTGTTTCTTAGTGAAATATAAATAATGATGATGATGCTAAAGGCAAAAATATTTGCATAATCAGAAGAAAAGGAGTATATTTAGAAAAGCTATTTCTGTTATTCTTCCAAAAATGTATGCTATGCAGTAATCTTTAGATCAGTCAGACCAAGAAAAGGCAGTTCACTTGGTCAGATTGCATGCAGTGGATTACAAGGTGATGTGCACTATGATATAATTATGATGCTAGAAAATTATTCCCCATTTTTAGCATTGCCTTTTAAGTCTTGTCATTGTACAGAACAGTCTGGTGTTCATTCTGTGTACCAGGTGTCAGCAGACAGACACACACACACACAGAGTACAAATCTGTATGATTTTTCATTTTTGTTTCATGGTGTTTTGTCAGTGTCATGTGCATTTCAGAGCCTTGGCCTCCCTTTTCACGCATGCACACACATAAGTATAAAATTCTCTTTCTCCTTCTAACCTGAAAAATGGATTTCATCAAAAGCCTCATGGCAGAGCTAACACCTGTCACATCACCAGCTTTCATGGCTGCTTTTCTAAAACTTTGTTATTGCAAGTGGTGAGCTTCCCTGCTGAACAAAGGGAGGAAATGGAAATCCAGGTTAGTACATTTATAGTAGCAGCTAACGAGAGAGGAAGATACTTAGCTTTCATATGTGGTATTTTGAATGTGTTTGTTTTATTTACATGGGAATTGCCTTTAATGCCTTTTTATAGCTTTTCAAGACAGTATTCAGATTTCGTGTGTGTTGGCCTTTGGTAACAGTGATGACTCACTGATGAACTTCCAGGCAGAGCAAAGCAAGCAACATTGCTTTTTATATTCCCTTGCTCTCTTCTCCCTCCTCCAGTTCTCCCCTATCCCCCGATGACAGAAATGGTTTCACTTCTCCAAGGAAGCTCATAATACAGCAAGAAGGAAAATCCATAACAAAAGAGCATATGTATCTGCATGCACATGTTTACGTGTCAGTTCTCCAGGGAGAAAGCATTTGCAGGTCTCACTCCTGAATTACTCTCATTATAATAATCCATTTGGTGTCAAAGTATGACAGATTATAAGCGCTTAAGGCTAGTCCCAGCTCAAGACAGATTTAAATAAAGTACTTCTAGTTATTGTGCAGGTCAGTGTGTTTAAATAACAACCCCCCAAATCATACTTTGACATTTAAAAGAGAGAGGAAATATTGTCGTGCTGCAGACCTGGCACAGATAAGCACAGGGCAATTTGGTCAGTACACTGTGATTTGTGAGCGCAGCCTAACGCAGTCATTTTCACAGTTTGTAATCAAGTAGCCACCTTAGCAGTGTGTCAGCATTAAAAAAAAAATGTTCCTTTTAAAATGTTTACACAAATTACTCCCCGGAGATGCTACAGTGCATTCGTTGCAAAACCAATGTAGGTTAAAGATCTGGAGCGAGAATGGCAAACTTCCATGATCTTGTGGGCCTTTTTTTTTTTCCTTTCTTCTTTTTTTTTTTTTCCCCTCAGCAGCCAATTGCTCAGGTGGCCAGGTCACGGTAAGAGGGTAATTTTTCAGGTCCAGTGCCTAGGGCTGGATAGCTGAGGGAAATCGCTGCCTTACACAGTACTGTGGAAAGCATCAGGCAGCACAATGCAGAGGCGTCCAAATAATCCTAGGTACAAGCTTGTGGCTGCCGGGACACATGTGGCTTGGTGGTAGCTCTTCCTGACCAGAGCTCATTCCTGCAGGTCTCCCTGGTGGTGTCCCCTGCCGGCCCATCACGGAGGCTGGGACAAGGATGGCGAGTTCACACCAGCCACTCCCCGCCCCGGGAGCACCGCCAGCCTCGCAGAGACCGCAGCCACTCTCTTCCCACCCCACACGGCCACGGAGACAACTGTGGGCCCCACACGCCTCCAGCACCACTCCTGCCTTGTCACCTCACTGTCCTATGCTGCCAGCCTGGGGCCTTGCAGCCGGCCCTTGGCAGCGCACCCAAGCAGCGGAGCTGAGGGAAGGCCCCTCTCCTACAGCACCCTGCTTTTGAGGCTCCCCTGTGAATCCCTCCCATCTGTTGGGCAGACCTGGCTGAGAGGCCCCACATCTGTACCTTGGATGTGTTTCCGTACAGAAAGTTGAGTTTTCATTTCTTGCCCTTCTGAGAAAGGGAGGTCCATAGCTAAGCTGGACCTACCTCTGAATTCCATTTTGTAGTCAGTTGCCTGTTGAAATCTGAGGAAGATGACAATAAAGTCCTTCATCAGATGGCAACTCTGAGGAGACGCTAAATCAGATATCAACAGGCGTTCAACACAATGTGCTCAGTGTCACAGAGTGACTTCTGTGTGGCGGCTGGAGGCACCACACCAACCTACTGGTGATTTCGGGCCCAGTTAAAGAAAGACATCCCTCTATGAGAGACACTGCTCAGCAGCTGCGATCACTTGTGTGCTTCTTTGTACAGTCAGTGCTCTTCTTTCTTTCTTACAATTTCTTTGTTGTGCTTTTTAACGATGACCAGATCTGGCATGTCATCCCCTCTTTACAAATACGTGGACTTCTGCATTAGCTCAGAAGTCACAATTAGATCTGGTGCTACTTGTTTTGCAGAGAAAATAGATTAAGTGCAGATTAAGCTTCGGGTAGATTGCAAATGAAGGAAAACAAAAAAGCAGAACACGACCTTCTTAAAAGGGAATGTTTTGAATTTGACCATTTTTATTTTGGACCTGATAGTATACCAGACCATCAGCAGCACAATGAAGATGACAGTGAAGGGCCACAGGGTCATTCAGGCTGGAAGGGACCTCAGGAAGTGTCTGGTCCAACCTCTTCCTGACTGCAGGCTCACCTGAGAGCTCAGGGCTTTATCCACTCAGGTCTTGAAAACCTCCAAGGACAGAGTCTGTGTGACTTCTCTAGGCCACCTGATCCAATGCCAGACTTTTCACTGGGAAAATGGTTTACTCTTAAGGGCCCTCTGTGAAAGTTACTCCAGTTTATCATTCTCTCCTTTACTGGGGGGGTCTGTAGCTAGACGTGATATACTCTAGATGCAGCCTAGTGAGTGCTGCGTAAAGGAGGAGGATCAGTTCTCTTCACCTCTGGCTGTGCTCCTGGTCACACAGCCCAGGATGTTGCTGGCCCTCTTTGCTGCCAGGGCACACTGCTGGCTCATTCTCAGCTCCCTGTCTGCCAGCACCCCCAGGGCCTTTTCAGCAAAGCTGCTCACCCCCGTCAAGCCCCGGCCAGCATCGCTGCAGGGGGCTCTTCCTTGCGAGGTGTACCTGTCATCGTTGAATTTCATAAGGTTCCCGTCAGCCCATTCCTCCAGCCTCTCTAGGTCCCCCTGGGTGGCAGCCCTTTCTTCGAGCGTATCAACTGGCTCTGATGTTATGCAAGTGCTGTAAATTAGTAAATTCACAACAGAGTAGCAAGCAGATCCTACCCCCTTCCCATTTTTAATCTCATCTATTTGCAGAACACATGGACATCTTGTAACAGTAGAGCAGAAAGAAGAAATGTGTAGGCTTATGTATGGTGTTTAAACTGATAGCATAATCCTAAATTTGTATTAGCCAGCTGCTTTTTCATCTAAATGGGGAAAAATAAATGATCTGGGATCACAGTATTAGAGAAGTTAGAGCTGGAAAATACCTGACAGGTCATCTAGCACATACATAATGCAGGATTTCTCTGACCATTACATCTTCTAATGTGTTGTGTTGTCTGTGTGCAAAAGGGTCAAGTACTGGGGTTTAGTTCACTCCCTTGGAGGATAGCCACATCTCACCATGAAGACATTTTTTATTATGCTCACGTAACTGTTTCTTAATTTCTTCCTATTATTCCTAATTATCACTTGTGTTATTCCTAAGAAACCTAACCATTGGCGTTTATGTGGTAAATACTGTGAAGTCCTATATTTAATGGGGTTTGTTCAGCTATAGAATTCATAGCCAGTCAGTTGAATTTTTGCCATTAGATGTCACTACGTGTACAGCAAACAGTTTTTAATAGACTTCATTTTTGTTTAGCCTTCCAGAAAAATGGGGGAGGGAATTGAGAGGTGTAGGAGAGGGTCTGGTAGCATACTTTGAGATAACTACTTCTTAAATAGTGTGTTGGATATTCCTTTACTAAAAGCAGCACAGAAGGAAACATAAGATTTTTGACTTAACTCCAACAACCAACAGATGATGCTGTGACCTTAAGCATATATAAATATGTTTAGCAGCTGCTGTGTAACATATTTATAAGTGTTTAGTGACCTGGAGGTTAATCAAAATGAGTTTGGTGATCTCAGCTCAGTTCTTAATGGACTCCACTTCATATTATAGCACTGATGCAGCACAATTTGTCACAGTTGGCAGTCTTTACTCAAAGGAGGCCCACTGTGGAGTGAGAATTAAAGGCTGAAGTAATACCTGATTATTTCTCCCTAAAGAAACTTTCCATTCCAGGCCATCATAGAGCAGAATAATATGTGGAGTAACTCTGTACTGCACACTGCACCCGATCTCAGAATAATTTAACATTTACTTTTACAGGTTGTCGCCTTTCGAAGTTGCTGAATTAGCTCATGCGTGCCCTGGTCAGTGCTGTGATAAGCAATGGGGGAAGCATGAAGTTGGGCAAGGGATGGTGCTGAGTCTTTTCTCTTGCTGGGGGCCCTTTCTAGAGATTGAGAGCTCTGTCATTACATGGGAGGATGAAAGGGAAAGTCATTGCCTTGCCAGATGAAATTTCAGAATTAGGCTTTGCCATTCAGGTCTTTCAGGGTACAGAAGCAATTTTTTTTAGACTTTGGTTGTTTTCTTGCTGTCCTGGCCAAAGCAAGTATATTCCTTTTATTTAATTTCCACTCTGTCTAAACTGGAAATAGTTTCCTACTTCTTGATTTAGAGCTGTTGTACAGCAGTGTGCTTTCATGAGCTGCAATTGAGATTGATGTCCATAGTGGGTAACATGAAATAGGTTGTACCTCAATTTGAGACAATGAACAGCCCCACAGCTTAGAAGATATACATGCTATAGGAAGTAATAGCGTTGAAATATTAGTAGGTCGAGACCAATTTCAGCTTACCTGCAAGGTACAAGTCTCCTGTGTATTTTTAAAGCAAATGAAGGACACTGGAGAGACAGATACCTGTAGAGACTTCTGTCTTTTCCAGAATCCCATCCTCACTCCATAAAAGAACCTTTCAAAATCTATTATTTCTTTTTTAAAACATAAAAATGCACTTGCACGCTTTCTTCATCTGTGCTTATATCTTTTCCCAGTAATGGGAAGGAGCTCACTTATCCAGCATGGAAAGAACTTTTCAGTTCACTGCATTGGTTGAAATACAACAATTTTCAGCTAGAAAAGGGGGAGGGGTATAGGAAG
Source organism: Anas acuta (assembly GCF_963932015.1). Classification (NCBI taxonomy): domain Eukaryota; kingdom Metazoa; phylum Chordata; class Aves; order Anseriformes; family Anatidae; genus Anas; species Anas acuta. Next base: position 54,538,893 of record NC_088981.1, read on the forward strand.
ATACAATATTTACATAAGAAAAGCTTGCTTGTATGACTGAAATCTTTTAAAGTTGTTGCCAAATGGTCCTCCTCTTCTCTTTTCCCTTTGTAATTTTCCCTTGGAGCATTGCACCACTGTGCATTTTAAATCTTTTCCCTCCACTACACATTACAAGCTTCATCATGGAAATGACATTGTATGGCAGTTGTCTCCTTCATATCAAAAGAAAGCCTTTGCCTCTTTGCAAGAGTGAAGAAAAGTTTGTCTTCAGAGAGCAAGGGACAAAACTGACTTGGAAAAAGATGCTTTATTTAGATAACACATTCTCTTTTCCTTTGAAGAAATTCACAATGTGCCAAGAAAAATTAGGCCGAATAGTGCTTTAATGGTCTTCCTTCTCTACCTCCTAAAGAAAAAAAAAATCCATTTCTACCAATTGTGTTAAGAATCTGCCTTGAGTTTGGGGAAGACGAGAAGCCATTGAAGTAATTCACGGTTGTTGGTGTGGGGGTGATTGTCCATTTTGTTTGAATACTGTACAATAATGAACAGCAGAATTTATACCAAAACTGCATCTTCCTACAACAACTTTCACTGCCTATTATTTAATAACGTTAAATTGTTCTGGTTTTCTTTGGAGTGTGAAAAAAGCAGACAGATACCAAAGCTATGGAAGGGGAAGGGTGAGGGGTTGCTTCCTTTTTAATCTTAATTCTTTGAAAAACACCATAAATTCACAGGGGTACATTGAAGAAAGAGGTCTGAATTTTGTATTTTCCTATATAGGCTATGAATATAAAAGTAAGTGTATTTGTGCATGTCTTTTTATTTATGCATACAAATATATACATATAACCATATACTCATACAGGTATAATAAAACTATATCATCTTTAATGGTACCAAGAAAAGGTAGGTGATTGTATTGTGGATGAAAAGAGCAAAAGGCTATTTTTGAAGTTGAGTGAAGCATTGCATTGGATTACTCTGCTTACTTGGGTTCGATTATTTTCTTTCTTGCACCTCAGTTTCTCTAAACAGTTTGCTAAATCATTTTCAGGTGTACTTAGCTACCGAAGTTCTAAAAAGTATCTAAGGTTTAGTCTTCAAAAATATTTCATCTGAAATCTTCACATTTGGAGATGTGGAGAATTTCTTCCATTTTTCAGACAAACTTAAAGCTCTGTTATGATAGCATCATACAGGTTAATACAGATTAACTTTTTGGTTTTGAAAGGTTTCTTCCTTCAACAGTGCATTGTACGTACATAGTTTTTTGGAAGATTGAACCTGAACAGCACAGACAAGATGGGTATTTTATTCAGTGCTACAGTCAGGTCTGTGGTCATTTTAATGGCATTTGCTAAATGACTATGACTTTGGGCCCTAAATCAGTACCGGAAACAGGAACATCAGTTGTGTTATTAAGAAAAAACTCTGTTTTGAAGAAGAAGAGAAGCAGGAATTTACATTTGTATGATTTCACAGAATCACACAGAATTTCTAGGTGGGACTTTCGTAAATGCCACTTCGGGTCATGAAGTTACGCTCAAGATAACTGTTCATATGCAGTTGGTTTTCTCTCTTGAACCCTGAGACTGGCAGTGTTTGCAGGAAACAAGGTGTGTTTGATACCAGATCTGACATAACAGATAAAGAGATCTGAAAGAGATTCTATGGCACCCATTTTTCTTCTGGTCATTTCATTGCATTTTGAGCCATGGCAGGCAAGGATTTCTGTTAAATGGTCAAAACTTTCATTCACTCTGAAATTTTTATATACCAAACCTAGGTTCTAATTTTGACTCCTGATCACGTTGCTGTCTAGGGTAAATAATATGAGCTGTATTTTTGTGCTGATAGGTTGTGACATATAAAAACACCATATACATTTCTTGAAATTTATGTTCAGTCCAATTCTGTCTCAGATATACAGTGACTAATTCAAGACTAATAGCTCCCCATGTAGGTAAAATGAACTAATTGCGTGCCTTCTCCTTAGCTATTTGCAAACAATAGGAGATGTATTCTGTGACAAACCACAGTATCTTCAGCGATGAGGTACGTAATGAGACCGTGTGTGTGTGCTTTTTCTTCTCGTAGGCAAGGCAATTTTCCTGCCATGAATCAAAGCGGTATTATGGGATCCAGCTCCCCCTACACGCAGCCGATGAACAACAGCTCTGGCTTGATGAACCCGCAGGCTCCTCCATACAGCATGGCACCTAACATGGTGAACAGTTCCACAGGTAATGGTGGGTAGCGTTGCAGGAGTGGCCTTCCTCCAAAAACTTGTTTAAAGGTACCAGCCCTGAGCTGATGGCAGAGGATAGCCTTCTTCATTCGATTCACCCCTACTGGGGTAGTTTGGAGTGATTGGAAACTAGGCTAAGGTATTTGCGTTTTTTTGTACAGTAACTCATGCATTTTTCATGAAGTCCTTTCGCACAGCATGTAGATGAGTACAATGTTTTGAAAGTTATAGCAACACTCGGACCCAGTTTGACGTAGGTGTTGACTAGCAAGTATTATGTATATTTGTGTGTGTGTGTCTGCAAGAGGGGGAAGGAGAAAAGCCTCATCTCTGAAGAGGCTGCTGTTGCTTTTCAGTGTCTTGCTTCCTAAGATTGCAATTTGAGTTATTTAATGTGGTGCTGTTTTTTAAAAACAGAGATGTGCACCTGCTCTGACTTGAAGATGCTGTAAGTTGGGCACTTAAAATAATTGCTCTGTTCTGAAAATATAGGCCTTATTTTCTGTTTCCAAAATTCATATAACCATCTATAGAGTTTCTTCACTTACTTATTTAAATATCAGTATATGAAATTTAATCATAGTTTCCTTCTGCAAACAAAGCATATTTAACGTAGATGTTGGATTTATCTTTCATATTGTGACTTGTGAATTCAGAATTATTTACAGATTTGTGTGCATCTTCGAAGACAGGTGAATATACTGCTGTGCAAATATGCTTCATCGTCCTTATTCAGCTTCACATCCTAACAATTATCTCCTATTGAGATGATACTTCAGTAAAGACCAATTCTTTGATGAGGGAGGGTTCGGATGGAGTTTCAGTAACCCTAAGGTGGATCTTCCAGTCATGGAGTTTCGGTGCATGCTTTACTGATTACATTAGCCTTTTTTGAAAATTAGTTTTTTTAAGTATTTTTGAAAGCTGAAGAGCTATGCTAAGGTGATTTGATTTCTTAGTTGTATGTGCTTCTACTTGGTTTATTTCTTTACAGATACCTTGTTGCTTAAGTTGTGTATTACCAAGAGCCTGTGTTTCAGTATCTTCCTCTCTGCACCATGTAGCCTGTTCCATTCCTTCATCCTTTGCCTCCTTCCCTGCCTTTCCTTCCTCACAAATTCATATGCCTCTGCTTCTTAGGCAGAAAATGGCCCATGTGAAATTGTAGTGTCTAGTATGTCCAGAGGGCTTCTTTCCTGTGTTTAGGAGCTCCCAAGATACTTAAGGGTGTCTTATTTTTTGAGAATATGTTACATCTTTGTTAGCAAAAGAAACTGAATAGAATCTGTTAATCAGCAAGCTTTTTTTTTTTTAAACTTAAAAAAAAAGAAAAAAAAACGACCAAAAGGGCTTTTTTCAGTCTTTCTTGAAAGCCATTGGTTAGTCCAGACAGCACACTTGTACTATCTGGATGAAGAGGGAAAAGCTATTGAAAAGACCATTAGATAATAGCTTGCTTTTCCCCCACCAGAGCTGTCCCAGGTAATATTATGTTTTGTTTGTGTAGTTATGTGTTTTGTCTGGCTTGCTGAAATAAAATTACTTCTGAGCATTGAAACTGTGCTATAAATTCTGTTTTGCTATTAGCAGAAGTAATTTTTCCCCCTTTTCCTTTGGCCCCCAGAGCTGCAAAAATAACCAACAGCAAACAGATGGCAGAGTGCCTTGCCTAAGAAGATTTATGTATTCCTAAGGAATAACCAGTTTAAAGGAAGATTCACAGAGGTTTTTTTGTTCAGATAATTCAGCCATTCGTTATTTCATACAGTGGAAATCTGTTCAATGCAAGGCCATTTATCCTAGCAGTCTTTTGTATGGGGTAGTCATACTCTTTTTATTGTGTTATGCATTCTGAAATATTGGATTTTTAATAATTTAAACATTTATCAGGGTTTTTTTTTCTGCCAGTGCATTTGTGAGGTTTTCTTTTGTTCCAGTTTTATTAATTCAAAGATTACCCAATAGAAAGTAAGTATGAGATGAACCGGAGGAGTTCAGTGCACCTCTTCTCCTCTGTGTGTGAGCAGACACGCATCTAGATTGCTCTCTATTGCTTTACACGGCTGGCCTCCAACAGCACAGAGCGTGGCGGTGCAGAGGGGAAAAAAGAGAAAATGAGGCGTGGATACACTGCTGGGGGCACATGCGGTGGGAACGCTGCCATTGCCCATATGCTGACACGTCATTCTGCTTGGGTCAAAGAAATGAAGGGCTGAGCTTAAGACAAGTGTCAATACAGGACTTAAAATGATATTGTCTTGAGCCGGGGGAGCACTGCAGGCTCCGCTCTTGCCCATGCACTGCATTTGATGAGATGGAGAACATGCAGATGGTGCCTGCTTACAGGCCGAAAGCGGCATTATCTGTGACACAAAGACCAACGCCGCTATCTGGCTCTTTTTCCCACTAGTTTAAAGCCACAACAGCGAGGAAAAACAGGGTTCAGTCAGTGTGTAGGGCCAAAAAAAGCAACTGAGTAGCTGCAGGTGGAGTCAAGTGAGAGGGTTACCTTTCTGACATGCACTGAGCATGAACAACTGTTGTTTCAGTAACAGGCCAATGAAAAAATAAGGTAAGCAACACGGAGAAGTTCATTTCTTGGTTTTCTGGGGTTTGAGAGTGCAATTCCGTTGCCTGTTTTGGGGATGGAAGGTAGGTTTTGGTTTATTTGTTGTAATCAAATGCAGTCAGTTTTAGGTTTTGCTCTGTAAAACACAGGAAGATTGCAGATGCTGTTTGGAATTTACGTGGTTGTAGAGCTTCAGTACAGCTGAGTATAACACTTTTTGCCACCTGTTTTTATTAGTATTTATAACTTCTCATTACCAGTTGACCTTATTTTATTATTATTATTTAATTAATATCATTATCAAAAGGAATATCATGGTGCAGTTTAACATCCTGGTATTTCCGCAGTGACTGCGGATCAAAGAACACATCACCAGCTTTAGATGATGTAGAGCAGTTTAGGAACACAGAAATTATGAGGTTAAAGCAGACGGATCCTTCTGATAGAGTATCCCATCCATAACAATACCAAAAGCTTCAAGAACAAGTGCCAGAATCCTCCCACAATTATGGAACAAGCTGCCATACAGAGAAATGGTATAAACTCCACTGTCCTCTTGTTATACAGAGGTTCACATTCTCATACATAATTTATATATTTTTCCCCTCCGTTTTTTTTAATTTGGGCTTTAAAAATATAATAAAAGAAAACTTACAAAACCAACATCAATGAAATAACAAGTTCACGCTGCTTACCTTGGCAATTCTTGCAAAAATTAGCTTTAAAAAGAAGTAATATGGAGTTTGTATCTCATAGCTTTCAATATTGTACTTGCACAGAGAGTGGCATCCAAAACCTCTTCTACTGCCCTTGGGGGTGAACAAAACAATGGAAGGGCATTCATACTGCCCATACCTCTGTTGTACCCATACCTTTCATTTTTCTGGGTTTTGCTATTCCCAGTAAATTTTGAACATTGGAATACTTAAAACATGAAGCTCTAAAAAAAAGTAAAGGAATTAAAAGGACACTCTTAAAAACAGATACAACGTTTACATTTTTATATTAAATGTATTTTTGACTTTGTGTTTATTTGGCTGAACCCCTGATAGAAACAGCAATTATATTTATAAATGTGAAGCATTTTTTAGAAATCTAAATTGTTTTTCTCTGTTTTGCGGCTCGGTTGGTTTTCATTTTTCAGAAGAATGAAGAACTCCATTTATTTTCCTTTTTTTTTTTTTTTTTTTTTCCCTGACACGTACCTCCACATGAGCTATTCTATAATGCACATTTAAACACAGTTTTCAGAGGACACTAGTAGTTGGTAGCAGGTTAAATATCACATCACCTGTAGCCCATACAGGCAACGACCATAATTTGGTGGTCACCGCGTAACTGTAAGCCAAGCCAGCTCTTACAGTACACGTACCCACATCCCAAAACTCATGCACTTGTCATCCCACAGTCCAGAGGGTTGGTAGGCAGAAAGGAGGGGTGGCGCTGACATCCTTGGCCGCCTGCACACCCATTTCACAACAAGGAGCCCGAGCCTCCTCGGCTGTGCTTCTACCCACAGGGGAATGGTCAGTTATGGCAGGATGTTAGGCAATGCTGTTCTGCTGTTGTCCCTGCTCTGTTGTGTTTTTTTTGGGGGGGGTGTAAAAGCAGTGGGGATTCTTTTGCCAGCTCCATATGAGTCATAAATTCTCTGCTTTTTCTTTGTTTCTTTTTTTTGTTTTTTTTTTTTGGAGGGAGAGTGCTAGGGGCAGGAGGGAGGGAGAAATGTCTTACAAAGGATGTAATATTCTGTTTTGTAGAGCGTGATTTGTTATTGCGCTAGCAATAAAGAGAAAAACAATGTTTGTGTATTGCTGCTCTTACAGTATTTCATCATCTTCTGGGACTGATAGTGCAGCCTTTAGCAAAAAAGAATACTTTGCTGCAGTTTCACTCTTGTCAATATAAGCCTTTGAGTACATTAAATTCAGCGTAGAATAGTTAATTCAGGACCTTGACCCATACTTGCTTTTTGAAACCATTCTAGCTCTTAAATTCTTCTAATAAGCCAGAGGCTAGTACTTGAGACCTATTCACAGTATGCTACAGCACTTTTTAAGTCAAAATTTCCGTGTTATCCTCTTCTCTAAAATGTTTTATCTTTCAGTCTGTACTTCACACGCAGAATTATTAGTACCTATGTAGAAAGAGAGCGTGTCTTAATTTAGCACTTTCGTGACAATAACAATATTTCACTGCTCAGAAAGGGTCAAAACAATGTTCTTGCTGTACTGCTTCGCTAAAAAGTGAAGGAGTGTCTGTTTGCAAATCACTGGAGAATACGTTTGCAAGAAGTTATGAAACAGCATTTCAGCAGTGGATGGAAAAGTAGCTGTGGAAACATGTTAGGTAAAAGCTATAGGGAGACCTTACAGTTTGCTAGTAAAACCCTTGCAGTTCTCCTCTTTAGAACAGAAAGTGATGTAGATGAAGAAAATAATTTAGAACAGAAAGTGGAACAGATTTGTGAAGCCATATTAATTTCTGCGTAATTGTCTCCAACTCCTGATAGAGACAAAATTATATATGCAAATACCACAAAACAAGAAATATGCAGTACACAAAATGAATTGGTGTTTTTACATTCCCAAACCTGAATAATATAGCCAGAATATGTGGTTCATTGCAGACCAGAGTCCCTCGCCCTTTACATGAGATGTTAATTGAAACCTCTCTGGAAGAGATTTTATAAAGGAGCTCTGATGGAAACAGGACTACCAGGAATGGGCAGAATTATGCTATTCTTTCACAATAGAAATACAGTGTGCCAACCTAGATAACAGTGAGAGATCAACAGAGGATTTAGCCATGCAGAACGCTGGTGAAGAAGTGTCGTTAACTTTACTTTGTTTGACCTCTCCAAAATAGCTTGAGAGGAGAAGGGTCATTTTTGGCTTGCTTTTAACTAAAACTAAGATGTCTTTTTAGCACTTTCACAGCATGATATGTGTTAAAATGGATTTTGTATAACAGTTTTGCATCCCAGTTTGAAACCAGACTGTGGCATACATTTGACCATTTTGCTATGTACATTTAAAAAAAAATCTCTGAAAGAAAAGTAACTTTTTTTTAAACTGAAGAATTCAAAACTAAAATGTGTTAGGCTGCCATTCTTCACTCCATAATGGTCACAAGCTGCCCCAACTCTCCAAACAGTGTAAGGGCAAAATGCATACAAATCACATGCGTAGTGGATGCTGGCTTCCCAGTATAATATTGCTTGGCTGTTTTGTTGAGGTTTCACACACATACATAAAAATAACAGCATTTTTAGCTGATCCCAATAGATTTTCTCTGCAGCTGCATCTCTTGAAAAAGGCTTTTTGTTCAATTCTTGAAGTCTTAAGTATTGCAAGTAAATTTTTTTTTTTAAGCTCAATTATGATTTATGTGTTGTGATGACTTTAAGGGCTTGATTGGGCTACAAATGTGCTTTGAAAAAACAAGAAAATGTGCCCATGAAAAACACCAGCAGTTCAAAGCTGAATATTGAGCATACAGTTGTAAACTCACATGGCACATGGCTGGGTAGGTTTTTTTGGCAGACCCATAGTCTCAACCTGCAGTGATGCTAAAGATATTAGCAAATTAGCACTGCAAAGCTTGCCAGCGTATTCGCCAGAGTCCTGCTCATGCTCTCACTGCTGTAATTAAAACTAATTATTTTCTAAAACATAGTAATACATGAATATGTGCAATAATCATTTTGTAGTGGGCAATCTGTGAAGCATTTTTAAAGCTTCTTTTCCCCCTCCTCTCTTTGGCTTGCTACGCAGTGTGCCTGCTGCCTAGTGTGAGCCAGCATTGTCATTTTGCAGAGGCACACTAGGTCTGGTAATGATCACATTCTTATTTTTTTCCCCTTTTTTATTTTTTTTAAGCAACGATGCTTTGCTGATTCTTAAAATTTGTGAGCTTGGGATATGTATTTTTTCCTTTTTCCTTTCTTTATAGGTTATCCTAGCCTATGTTTTTCTTATCTCAGATCCTTCTTTGAAAGCAGGACATGAGGGGGAGAAAAAAGAGGGAGAGGGAGGGAAGATAATCCAGCCTTTCATAAATGCTGTGCACATGGTTTTCTGCAGGAAAAGAATCGCCTGGTGTCTTGCTGTTGTTCTTTGGTTATTTGCATTGATTCAGTGTCATGGCACCTCCTAGCATCTGCTCTGCCCAGTATTTTCTCTGTATTTATCTGAATGTTTCTTCTTGCATCTTTCTAGAAATCCAGGAACCCAGCAGCTCTGCAGCAATAATACTATACTTAGCACTCACATCTTCAAATATATATAAAAAAAAAAACTTAAACTCCTCACACCCCTGGGAAGCAACTGTGTGCCATTATCAGGGAAAGACATTTGTGCGTTCATTATAGTCCCACCTCATTTTGGCAGGAGGGGGAAAGTTGACTGCTGTTTCTCAGAGCAGAGTTTGCAGCTTGTAATTCTGTAGTTAAAGCTCACAAGGCTGAGCAACTCGTCCTGAAGATAGTCAGGGCAGCAATTACCTGCTGGACGCCTGTCTTAATGCAGAAGCGCCATTGGGAAGTCCAGCCTTTTTCTCGGACTCAAAATAGAAAGTAAAATCTACGTCATTTTTGTCTCCGTTAGTCTGTTGCTAAAGGGAAAGTGCAGGAGTGACTGAGGTAGTCTGCTGGTCTGGTAAACTGTACTGGTAAACTGTCCTTGGGTAGCTGCAGACCAGCAGCGCCATGAGAAACAAATTTTCCTCCGTAAAGTGTTTTTTATCGTTGTTGTATGGTGCTTGCATTCTCCCTTTGTTCTTTTTTCTTTTATTTCCTTGCTTTCCTTTTATTTCCTCACTCCCACTGAAGAGGTGTGCAGGTTTCCGGATGCTAGGATAAGAGGACGGAGGTGGGATAACCTCTGCTTCACGTGTGGCCACAGGCTGGCAGCAGGAAGCGTTTTTTTCCTACCGAGCCAAGCACAGTCATGCTTAACTGTTTCTCCTGTTTTCGATTAGCACCTATGGGTCTTGCAGATATGATGACACCCGGTGAGTCCAAACTACCCCTTCCTCTCAAAGCAGATGGCAAAGAAGAAGGAGCCCCTCAACCCGAGAGCAAGTCAAAGGTATTTACCACCTCCGCACGTGGTGTTGGTTCAGCCCGCAGGAGTCTGCTGTGTTGTCTCCATCTTCTGGTTTTGGCCTACCCACTTCTGTTCTCTCCTGCATGCCTTTCCATTCACGTGCAATCTCTTTGTTTGTTTCTTTTTTTTTTATTTTTTTTAATTTTTTTTTTCACTTCATTGTGTGGATCTGAAAGTTACTAGTTCTTACGGCATTTTAACTTGCGGGGGCAAAGCATCCCAAGCCAAAAGTTGCGTGGGGATTCGGCTGTGCCAGGTGGGTGGGGAAGAAGGGTCTTGCCTGGTTTTAATCCTTGCAGCCATTTTTCTCTGCCTTCAGTTATAGCTTCCTGTTTTGGCCGCCTCAGCAGCAGCAACATACTTTAATATTTTGCTTTCCTGCCTTATTTGATAAAATAAGGTGAACAGCTTGTGTTTTTTTTCTTTCTTTCATAAGGGGAAACCCATGCTTAGCATTCCATGTGAGCTTGAAATAAGCATGGTGGCTTAGTGACTTTAGCCAAGCATCCAGCAAACTTTCCAAATTATACTAATTAAGAATGTTGTTTTAATACTTTATATATATATATAAATATATTTATATATGTGTGTGTTTTCTGTATGTGTCTCTCTGTTTATATATATTTTATATATAAAAAATTGGTCAGTCTGTTAAACTGGATGTATTTTTTTTTGTTTTTAATAAAGTTTGCCCTGCCTTTGTCATATTATTTTTTTTTTATTCCTCTACCACAGGATAGCTACAGCTCTCAGGGTATTTCTCAGCCCCCAACCCCAGGCAACCTGCCAGTCCCTTCCCCAATGTCCCCAAGCTCTGCTAGCATCTCCTCATTTCATGGAGATGAAAGTGATAGCATTAGCAGCCCAGGCTGGCCAAAGACTCCATCAAGCCCTGTAAGTGGCTCTGTTTTTTTTGGTTTTTGTTTATTTTTTTGTAATTAATTATATTTTAATGCTTGCTTGTTTGTTTTATAAATTCCTTTTCTTCATTATTTATCCACTAAACAGTTTTCTTTCTTTATAACACTGGGTACAAATTCTGCTCTCGGACACATGACTGTAAGTTCCACTGCCTGGCTTCAGTGGGGCCCGAGCATGCTTATCCAAGGGCAAAATTTGTCCCAACGGTACTTTGAAATAAGAAAGAGTAAAATTGCGTGCATCATGCAAGTGTGCTGTCTGGTAATACAGCAGTTGTTGTGAAGAAAACATCCTGTTAATGCATCAGCTTCCAAGCATGCGGACTGTGTTGTTAAGGACAAATCCATTTCTGTTCCTGGGCCCAAACTCCTTCACACAACTGTCTTCACTCTGGTTGCTGCATTTGTCTTTGCTAGTGTTATTTGGGGCTGGGAGGAGGGAAGGGAGGAAATGGGGGGAAAAAAAAGATACGTGAAAGTTTGAATTGTAGACTTAGCACCACAAAAAAGCTGCCATGTATATTTTCAAAACATTTTATATTTTGAATTGTGTATGTGGAAATACATGTATTAGGTTCTCAGGATATGATCTAAAACAAAATTATTTCTGATTTGCTTCTTTCAATTATTTAGAAATAACCCAGATTGTGGGTAGAATAAAACTGGTGTGTGTATGTTCTTAGAAAACTATTTTTAGGTGAATAATGTTTAGTCATTCTCGTACAAGAAAAACCTGAGAGATATGCATGGAACTAAAAAAATAAATGTCATATATATATATATATATATATGCACATGGAACAATCTATGTGCATATATAGACATATATAGAAAAGAGAATGTTGACATAAGACTATATGGCCTATGGGAAGCAAATGTCTACTTGGCCATTTTTGCTTTTTGCGTTTTTTAATAGGAAAATGTATGTTGTTCTATTATTTTCTTTCTGCTAAAAATAATAATGATAATAGTTTCTCTTTAGAAAAATACTGCAATGTTTTTTGAGAAATATAAAGTGTGTTTTTTTTCCAATGTTGATGTTCACTTAAAATAGCAACAATTCTTTGATAACAATTCAGTTTTCACAAAGTGATATGTTACAGAATATGTCTTAAAAACAGAGGAAGGCCAATTGGAGTAACAAAGGTCTACCCATCCAAAAGCCAGATGTGAATGCCCTGAGCAGAGGGGCAGCGTGGCATGAAATGCACCACCTCAATGTTTTGATGTTTATTTGGCAGCAACTTTGGGTCTCAGAAGGCAGCTGGTGTTACTTGTTCCCACAAAGTCTCATTCTTAACAGTGTTTCTAAGAGGGTAGTACCAAAAACGGGATTTGTTTTCTTTGTAATGGCGTTTTTAGGTAGGTTTTCCGGAGGAAAGCAAGAGAGCTATTGCATAGGCTGTCTGACCCATCAAGTCCTTCTGCAATGCATTCCTGAGCTCACTGTAAAAACTGCACAACGTATCCTAGAGCCATTGTGAAGATATGCAGAGATTTCTTCCCTCACAAATATGGCAGAGTACAGTGCTGGGAAAAGTGAATGGAGAAATGTTGTGGTTTCAGTGTAAAAGCTTCTCTTCTGAATGCCCTTCCCTTCAAGTGCTGCTACATCTTTAGCTTCAGCTAGGTTCTTGGTAGGGATAAATACAGAGCTTTGGAATGATGGAAAAACGAGTGCTGTAAATTAGCTGATCTCTCCTTACCTATGAAGGCCAGTGTATTGGATAACTTCATCGACTTCAACAGCAGCCTGACATAGACTGGAAGATTGATTGCAGGCACTTTGTTACACTTGAAAACAGGCCAAATTTGTTCGTTAAATCCCAGAGCTGCTTCTTGGGCTACAACTTCTCCATTCCAGCAGAGGATAAAAGCAAGGGTGAATGGACTCACAACGTCCCTGTGATCCTACCAAGCGGATCCTCTCTTTCAGCAGTTCTGAATGGAACTGAGCCATAACAAAATGTAAAGAAGGAACTGTTTTGTGTTATGTTGTGAGGGCTCTTAAGGTGTATAGGTAAAAGGACATTTCTGCTCTGCTAATTTTACATGTAGTGTTCATCCCTGACAGTCTGAGAATCTTCAAATCCTTTAACAGATAATTTGAAAGTGGGTCTGCACTATGCAGGGTCACTCCAACACAAGGATTATGTAGCCCCATCACGCAAGGGTCTGTATTAGAGCTATACAACTTCAGTAGGGGATAGGTATTGAAAATAAAGTATGAGCTGAGGGAAATTTAATAGAGGAATTGGCTTTGGTATCCACATTCTTTGTTGGTAGTGGTTTTAATCACCGATTTAAACATAGCCAGCCGTATCTGTAGAATGACTGGGAACTGAGGGCAGAATAGGATACCACCAAGTCAGTGAAGGTGTGTGCTACGGGATTGCACCAGCATTCTTTTATCACCTAAATAATCAACAAACTTTACAAAATAAATGTTCATGATCTGTGTTCTTCCAGCATTGCCTGCTATGCCCTCACTTGAGCTAACAATCAGTTAATGGTATCAGCTTGTAATAAACCTCTATTTTCCAGGGGTTAACATTGACCTATAGGCAAATTTAGTCTTCCAGCTGAATGTGCCCATGTGGATCCAGAGTTTGTTTGTGTGTAGACTAGCTTGCACACATCTGTCATTTTTATATGTTTACATTTATAAAAAATAGAGAAGAGAAAAAGATCTTTACTCTTGAGGAATAGCATTTTTCCCTCCAGTGCATTCTTCTAAAGTTAACATTTCATTTTAGAAGAAAATTGCACCCATTTTACAAAGCCTGACAACCTGAAAGCTCACACAGTAAGAAACACTTCTTACCTTCTGTAAGCTGTGAAAAGTTTTCAGATTATACTGTCATTTTAGAGCCTGCTGCCACATTGCTGAAAAGCAACATTATTTGAGACATACAGTGGAAGAACCCAGAATGAAAAATTCTTAACTGGTCTCCATTCTGCTCTGAATCTGATTTGAAAGAGAGAATCTTAGTGCATAGAAAAATAAAATGTAAAACTGGGAAACCTGAACATTCTTAATAGTGAACTACCATAAAAGTGAAATAGAAACTTCTTTGTTGCCTCGTATGTTAAAATAAAAGGCCATACAAAATTTGCTGGGTAAAAGCTGAAATTTCCCACCTTGACTTGTATAGGAGTCCTGTAGCATCTTAGATGTAAGATTAAAATTAATGCTAATGCTGATGAACAGTAGAGTAACTTTGTTATTGCTGCAGTTGGTAGAGGAGTAGCATCAGTTTATTCTGCTGTTCAAGTCTGTGATCGTGTTTTCATTACGAAATCAAATTAGTAGCAATAGGACTTGCCTACTGCCCACTTCCCACCCACCACCAAATAAATCCTTGACAAAGTATATTTGTTGAAAAGAGTTATAGTGATTTACTGAAACACCCAAATACATAGCAAGTGATGCTTTGAGTAAAGTGTTTGCCATTACAGAGTCAGTTTGTGTTTCCATTGCATAATCAAAATCTGCAGGACTCATGTCAGAACACTTTCCTGCCAGCCCTGTAGAATTAGAGTTCAGCCTCGACTCTGGCATCACAGGATCTATAACACAACTGAATCTGATTCAGGAGTGTGTCTTATTTCTAAGTGAAGAAGGTAGTAGTGTCTCTCTGTAGGAAGGACTACAGCAAAGGAGGCAGAAAACCTTACAGGAGGCTATTTATTTAATTAAAAGGAATATCCATTCACTGGAAAGAACAGCAATGGCTCATGGAACTGCTGGGTCACCCCCTCCTGGCTTCGTGTTTCTTTTCTCCTGGCTCTCCTCCAGTATTGCCAAGTTTCAGCTGGAGAGAGATACAGAGCCTGTCATATTTTCCAGGCTAATGTGCAAGATGAATGGTGGCAGTGCTTTTAGAGTCCTTGGCAGTTGGATGCTGCCACACCACATCTTTCATGGTGTCAAGCGCCAGCCCTCACCAGTGCTGTGTGGGGACGAGGACAAGTGGGTGGCTCTGTAGCACCCGTGAGGTACGTCCAGGGTCTTGTTGAGAAGTGTTCAACTAGAAATAAGGTACTGATTACTTCAGAGTAGATATGTCTCCTGTTCAAAGTAAGGGACGCAAGGAAGGGAAAGAGTGATTGACTAGATGATTTTGAAGTGTCTACTGCAATCAACAACCAAGATTAGGATTTTGCTACATAGATAGAAAGCGTATGTTTCCCTTCATGTGTTTGGCTCCTTTCCCAAAGCTTCATATCAATCTTTCTCTCTTGTGTTTAATTCTGAGCCACTCCATCTCGCAGTGCTGAGCAGATCTCTTCACCTTGTGCGAGCAGGAGGGTCTTCCTGCAGTACCAACAGCCCCTCTCCATCGTCTGACCAGAGGCACCTCAGTGCCTGGTCCATCCATGTGTGGCACAAAGCCCAGCTCACAGATGGAAAAAGAAGATATGGTGAGAAGATCTGTGTTCCAGCCCCTGTGGCAGCCTCAGTGCTTTCTGCCATCTCTAGATTGCGAAGAAAAGGACATCAGGGTAGCATGAGCTTTTGTTAGCTGTAAAGCCAGAACAGCAGCAGCAGAAGGGCTTCACTCCTGCACTTCTGCCACATATTAAAGTATTCTGCTCTTTCCACCTCTTCCAGTTTTCCTGTGGCTCATCTCTGATTGCTCTGAATCCTGCTTTTCCCCAGGTCATAATACACACTCTCTTCTCTAGGCAGGTTGTATGAAATGACCATCTTCTGTCCTCATTCAAGAGAGGAGAGTAGTAGCCACTCATGAGCATTACTGGCTCAGGCAGCTAATTCACAATTCACAACGAGTATTGCCACCAATCTCCTTGTACTGTAGGCATTCATCTTCTTTCTGTTGACCAGCAGCAGTATGAACAGACAGTAAAGCATTGCCAGTTATGACTCTAAATCGAGTACAATCCCTAGTGTACTAGATTGCCATAATTCATGCTTTAGGATATTCTTCTGCATTTCCTGTTCTGGTGGAAGACTTTTAGGTTTTCTAGCCACTCTTTGGGTAGAAAGGCAGAGTGTGCATTTCATTCATTTTTAGGATTAAGATAAGTTGAGTGGGACAAGTTTGTTTTATTTTGCCCAAATCACTGCTTGCAAAGCACTTTAAGATAAGTGGATGTGAAGGACTATGTGAGAACTACCTGTTATTAAAATGAAATGAGGCAACATCAGAAACTTGCCTTCTGGGATCCAAAGTTCAGATCAGTGAATGAAACATGAAAATGGGGAGTTTGGGCCCTTTTAATTAAAAAGCTGAATTTTCAGTATATGGACAGAATGTACTGTTTGTGCCTGAACTAGTAGCCTTCATTCCTGACTGTTGTGTGATAGCTTTAGTTTGTTTGACATCTTCTCTTTTTCAATGTTGTGAGTTTCTTACTTTCTTTTCCCTCCCCCTCCCACCCTTCCCCCAACTTTTTTTTTTCTTTTTGCAATTCAGAAATCAAGTTCCTCTACCACAACTGGAGAGAAGATCACAAAAGTCTATGAACTAGGAAACGAACCAGAACGCAAGATGTGGGTAGACCGGTACCTCACATTCATGGAGGAGAGGGGCACACCTGTGGCCAGTCTGCCAGCTGTGGGCAAGAAGCCCTTGGACCTGTTCAGGCTGTACGTCTGTGTCAAAGAGATTGGAGGTTTAGCACAGGTGAGAAGTGCTTAAAAGTCAACCTTCTGAAGAGGCAATACATAATTTTCCAGAATATTTCCTGCTGGTTACACAGCTTCATTCTCAGCCCTAACAATAGAGTTGAAGTAGAGTTTCAACATATTAATGCTTTTCTATTTGTCTGGAGTTCATCTTTGGCTGCATAATTGCTCTAAAAGCCTACTGTTTGAATCAAAATTGACCACCTCTGTAGACAGATGAAGCTGTTACCTGTTCAGGGTACCTGTTCAGGGGAATCCAGTAGTGCTGCTAAGAAAACAGAAGAGAAAAAGGCCATTGCATCAAAGTCACATGTAAAAAAACAGATGATAGAGCTGAAAGGAATTCAGCTGAAAGAAAAAGGAGATTTTGAAATCCATCCTTCCCAGATAGGTATGCTGCCTCTGGGAAAAATCAGTTCATTTCTCCAGAAAAGTGGCAGAGAGATTCTTGAAAATCGTCCTTCTTCCCAAATCTTTCATCTCCAATTGTCTCTACACAGTACAATTGTGTCTTAAGCAGAGACTGTGCTTTCCTCGTGTTTGGAAAGCGCTTTCAGGATATTTCGATTTGCCTTACAAGTGTAATCATTACAAAGAAAAGGTGATATATATACTTAATTGAGAGAAATGAAAATGAAAGTAGGAAGAGCTGAAAACAAAAAAGTTCAATGTTAGAATACAGAATATACAAATTTCTCTGGCCTTGTTCTTCCTGCTGAGCTTATTTGGTGTGCCACAGATGGGAGAAGCTTTCGTTTGTGTTCTCACCAGTTAACTGGAACTCTCGCAAAAGGATATGTGGAAATAACTTACGTAAGGTTCTATATAACTGACCACCACAGAGCAAAACTAAATGTTTCTTGACTAGCACCATCAAAAGGGAAAGCAGGAGTAAATAGTCAGCATTTGCAGACTTAGCTTTTGTATTTGATATTATCTGCCCTTTCCTGATGCTTACTAAACATCCTTTGCATCTACAGGATCAGTCTGGCTAGATGCTAGAAGCTACTGTGAAATGCTGAGACCCGTAATTTCTGTGGATTTAAAAATGTCTGTGGATGTTCAGTGCTTTGCAAGACTAGGTCTTAAAGACAGGTGTATAGATAAATATCTGTGTAGTATTTAATGGTATATATATGTATCTATAATTTTACACTAATTATAAAATATTAAGTCAAAAATACGGAAATCAAATTAGATCATCAGAAAGAGAGTACATCTTAATGATTTATCTGGTTAGTTCAGGAAAGAAACTTCCAACATCAATTAGTAGCATTTTTACTGCCGTGTTTAATGGTACACTTCACAACACAGGACTTGACTACTGAATTAGATCATTGGCCCTTCAAGTCCAGAAATGCTAGCTATTGCTGTTACTAGAGGAAGGCAGAGAAACCTAATATAGTTCACCTTGCCAGTTGTTAAATGCTATATATGGGTAAGAGATGGTATCCTGACATTTTTAGTGATCAGCTCATGCCCCCCAGCATCATAAAGATTTGATTACTTTTAGCTCAGAAACTTTATTACAGGTAAATCGTATCATGCAGCTGCTCTGCCTCGTACAGCGAGATTGCGCCCGCTACGGGCGCATCTCTGACTCGGTATCAAAAATAAAGCAAGGGGGACACATGGGATGTTCTGGAGAATTGTTAATGTTTGCTTATCACATGGAAATGTATTTTATTTTGAGACACTCAGTGTTAATTTGCAATGATAGACATTATGCATTGCCAAAGAATAGATGCTGTTCACTTAGCCTGATTTTTGAAGGATCTTGAGTTACAAATTTGTGTGCTTCAGTACTGATAAGAATTGACATTGAAAGTAAAGGCTTCTGTTTTTGCTGGTATGCCCACATGAATGATCACCGTGTTTATCTGTTCGGGCCTACTGAGAGGCAAAGTGCTTTGCTTGATGAGATTTATTTAAATGCATCAGAGTGATGTTCTTCTAAAAAGTTGTTGCTCCAGCTGCTACGCTCCCCATCTCCTGATTCTGCCCAGAAAGTGACAGGGAACGTAGCTGAGCAGCAGCAGTACATGTTCTCTGAATACGTGCAGCTGATGGGGTCCCAACATGAACAGACCAGCTGCTGGCAGTCTTCTTTTAAATGCCAGTACAGTGGGCATTTAGGCACGAATGTTCCTGTTTGCATTATACAATGTGTTCATTACATATCACTTAGCTGTAAGTCAGTAGGCACAAAGGGCTGTGTAACCGGATTTCAAGCCTCAGCAGGGGCAGTTTATGACAATCTCTTCTCCTTTAACTCCTGAGTTCTTGCAGGATCTACCAGAGAAATAAAAACACTTCATACAGCCATGCCAACCTGCCTACTATTAATGCTATCCCCAAAATATCTTCGCTGACTGGCAGCAATTATGATGTTATTAAACACAGAGAGAAATGTAAGAAACATTTCTTCTGCTGGCATAAAGGCACGAGAACAGTATGGCTAATGATAACCATTGTAACTAGAAAAGTTAAGCTGGAATCATAAAATCTCAGGCCTCAGGGCAAGTACAAGGCCTCAGGGCAAGTACAAGGTATCATGGCATGCAAGAATCAGGATTCTTCCCCAGCATCAGCCCAGATGCTCAGATGTTCATAGCCCCTTTATTTCAGTGCTGTCTCCCCTCCTAGGATCATACCTAGCAATTGCACAACTGGCTGAATGAACTTTGGGGCATCAGGTGTTACAGCAAAATACTCTGCTATGACTGGTACAGCTGAGTGAGCCAGTGGCATCATCCAGGATGACAAATGAACTGAGCTGTTACTGCAGATCAGCTGTGTTTGAAGAACTCAGGAGCAGATTCTTTGGATATTCTCAGCCTTGCACTGCAAACAAGACTCGCAGTGGAGCTGTGCAGTCAGCAATGTAATACAGGGTACTGCTGGGCTAGTCCTGTGTGTTTGAAGTCTGCCTTAATTAATGAAGGGGCCTCACTTCACTCTGCCTCTCATCTAGCTAAAGGATCATTGATCTGTCCCTGCAAGATGCCCTAAAGTGAAAGGACTCGAGCCAGGAATTACAGGCTAAACTGTCTGACAGCTGGTGGCTAGTTTGGAGAGAAAAAATATTTTTCATATCGGTGCTCAAACACTTAAATTGCAGAATAGCGCTGTTATTGCTTTTTAAATTAGTTTTTAGAAGCTGCTTTTTAATTAGAATGGGGTGGGTGTGGGTGGGTGTCAGAGCAAGAGTGAGCGTGCATTTGCTTGGAGATAAATTGCTAACTGAAGAGCACAGGCCCTGGAAGAGTGCAAGGCATTTAAAAGATGCACCATGCAGAAGACTCTCAACAAGCAAAGCTTTTTATGTAGCTATCAGCAGGTTCCTTAATGGTTTTATAACTGTAAATGCTGTCTATGCATTACTTCGTGTGGGAGTAATGAGCATTAGTTAGAAGAGGAAAATAATAATAATAATAAAAAAAAAGTAAACCAAGACATTAAGTACTTTTTTTTTTTTCTTTTGTCTCCTGACTTTTAAACAAACCAGTCTGCTGCAAACCAATGATTCTGCCATTTCTTGTGCTAGGTTAATAAAAACAAGAAGTGGCGTGAGCTGGCAACAACATTGAACGTTGGCACTTCGAGCAGTGCAGCCAGCTCCCTGAAAAAACAATACATTCAGTACCTGTTTGCCTTCGAGTGCAAGATCGAGCGAGGGGAGGAGCCCCCTCCAGAAGTCTTCAGCACCGGAGATACGAAGAAACAACCTAAGATTCAGCCGCCATCTCCTGGTAAGTAGGAAAAACTGCAGCCTCTTACACAACCATTTTTAAATGCGCAAGATATTCACTAGGTTGCAGTTTTTATATTTAGAAGCATGTCTTGCTAATATTAGACAAACTGCGAGGATAAATATGTTGTTGGCATCTTGTTTTCCAACTTGAACCGGCTCCTGAGTTGAGTCAGATTTAACTCTGAGGAGCCATCCACGGTTATGTATCTAGTCTTTGCTCAAGGTGCATGTACCATCATATCTCTAAGATTCAAAGAGTTAAGCTGTTGTAGTAAAAATGATAGCATTCTGCGAGGACGTGCTCGTGCTGTAAGACAGGAGGCAGCCAGCACCAGGAGGAGTTTCCTTTTATCTAAAGATGAGGTCCTCCTGCCTGCACCTTCATTGCTGTGGCTCTGAAGCTGCATTTTCAGCGTGGCTGTTGCTTGGTAAAACTTCAGTTGGAGGCAGGATGGCAGATGCTGGGCTAATGAGTGGATCTCAGATGGTTGCTCTGATGTGGCTCGCCTTGAATGTGTGGCAGATGGAAGGAGCTGAGAGTATGGTGTATCCCCACGGCCAGACATTGTAGTCTGGAGGCACGCTCTCTATTCTGTTGTTGTTAATCCTGCATGTCAGATAAGTTGTTAGCATCACCATTTTTATCTTCTCTGAAAAATCAGAACATGAATTGATTGATTTGGGCCATTCTTTTTGTGTGTACAGTGTGGTTTCTTTCTAAATTAATTTAACTTGAGACTTGCAAGATTTGATAGTCATGATTGATACTCAACACAGGAAAATTCTTTAGCAGTGACATTTTAAGTATATAGGAAAAGGTGTTGTAAGTATTAGTCTATTAAGTTGACTTCTGAAAAATTTTCCTTTCATTTGCTGGTTATTAGACTTTTCTGAGCAACAAAATAATTTTGCTAATACCAGCTTTCACATTTACTGCTAGGTAGACCGCCTTCTGTTATTGCCAAGAGAACATAATTCTGGAATGTTGATAGCAGTTCCGTATGTTAGAAGGCAATATTGGAAAAGTATTTAATGACTTAATTTCTGTTATTTCGGTTCACTGGCTGAAAATGGGAGGTGGAGAGTGGGGGACCCAGCAAGCTCTTGAGGTATTTTGCTGGCTGTATCGCCCCAGTTGGAAAACTCCTATCGTGGATACCACAAAATTTGCAAAAACCTTTATCATCATATAACACAGTTCTGGCCTTTACAAGATCATTTCATATGATAGTGCTTTGTCACTACAGAAGAAGGTAAGGCAATAAAGCTTAAATCTTTTTCAGCATGATGTATTTGGTTTAAGGATTTGGGGCAGTGTTTAGTGTTAAACACTCCTAGATAACATCTCCTTATGTAATACTTTAAATAGTTCCACTTCCTCATTAATACCTACAGTTATCAGGTACCTCAGTGTTGATAATTTAATATAGAACTAGATGACTTTGCAAGGTAATTTCGGAATGTGAAGAAAAACACGTAGTACAAGAGGTGAAGCCTATAGTCCAAATGTTTATCAGTCTGAAATGAGCATAGCAAGTCCAGAGTGTGCCCCACTGCAAAAATTATAAGGTGTTGCATTTGCCTCTCATTCCCAAGAAGGCTGGTAAGGGGAGTGAAATTGTTTAGACTTGCTAAGGAGTGTCAGGAGGAAATTAATTTCTTTCTAAAACTAAGAAGCAGTACTAAAAATGAAAGGGTATTGTGCTTTGCTGTCTCCTCCCTTGCCCGTCCCCCTCCAACACCGCGCTCAGCAGTTTGTTCGGGGACAATTCCTGTGAATCTGTTGAACTTTGAGATGAAGAATCCTTATTTAAATACGTAGACTGGAAACAAAGGAATAGAAACACCAGACGTACCATTTTTACAGCGTCCTTTTGTATCACAATGCCACAGATTAAAATGATAAAGTCCGAGTTTAAATTTATCATAACATTCAAGGAAGCTGCCTATGAGGAGAACTGAAACTATTTTTCTAAGATAAAAACACAGCAGGACATAGAGACTGGAAGAGGGGGAAGCAAGCAAAGATCTCAAGGTTTGTTTTGTTGGCTAGAAAAGAACTCATGTCACTGAATGGACTGCACTTCTGTACGCAGAAAGGCTTTCCCAGTGTGTATCAGCTTTAGTACATGAAATCCCGCTGAGGTATAGATGCTGCAGAGTACAAGCCTGTTCTTTTTAATAGTCAGCTTTTTTTTTCTCGCTCCTTTTTCTTTGGTTTATACCAACATTAACATTTTAACTGCACAAAAGAAGTAGAGTTGTGGATGTACTTTAGATAATCTGTTACTCTTTGGCATTCAGAGGGAGCAGGAGCCCGGTACAACACGGAACAGCAGCCTCGTAAGGTCCTCCTTTTAACCATTAGCCTCTGTTGTGCAGTTAGCTCAGTGCAGGCAGAACCACTTTGAAGCAGACACCGTTTGCAAAGAAGTAGTTGGCAGCATTAGTGCTTGGGTAATTTGATAAAAAAGCAGGGGGATTTGTCTCAGAGAGGGGGTGTTGTACTTTGTCCATGAGAAACAGTGCAAAAACCGTAGGAAGCAGAGCCCAGCAGAAGAACCTGGTCAGGAAAAGGTTGTGATGTGCAAGGCAAATCTGGGGGACTGCGATGCAGCAGTGTGGGTTCGTGTGTTAGTCCATTTGCTTGTATTTGGGATTTCCCATCACTTTTGGTTTTTGCATCATTAACTCTAATAAGGTAAATGATATGTAAAGGAGAGAATAGTTTAGTGCTGTGTACAGTGCAATTCAGGGTAGTGTCAGCAATTATATGAAGTTGAAAAAGGGAGTCAGAGTAGCCAGCGTTGGCACTGTAGCCAAGGCATTAGTGATAGGATTAGCTGTCTATTGTAATAAACGTCCTGGCTCCATAGTACTGTTGGAGCCTCTTCTGTCCTTTCAGAAAACTGCCAGGCAGAGGTGGGGGCCTGAAGGTGTTGCAGTGTGTCTTGCACTGCTCTGAGGCTGTGCAGGCTGGAGACATGCTTTTGTGGTAGGCTGAGACCTTGATATCACGCCTTGGGTCTGCCTGGGTCAGGTAGTACCACCATGGTGGACACCACCAGCAGATGCCTAATGCCAGGCTAGCTATTAGAGGACCCCTGCTGGCCCTGTGACCTGGTTGTTGTGTCTGTGCCGAGGTCCGTGCCAGGCACTCCTTTATGGAGAGAAAGGCACCGTAGGCCTTCGTAAGCATCCTTCTGGGGCTCCAGTACTTTCCAGAAGTGGGTACAAAGACAAAATGCACTTCCCATCATGTGCATTTGATAGTTTTGACCCAAACGCACAAATCCAGTGGCAAGTCCTGAACTGAAAGTTTCCCTGGCAGCGGAGAAGCAGGCCCTGGGGAGAGGGACAGTGGGGGGGATGCGGTGCGATGCAGCCCTTCAGTGAGTGCCCCCGGAACCAAACCCATCCCTCTTTGGCGGCGGGTGGCCGACCGACCTGCTGTTATTAGCGGGCAGGCGATGCCAGGCAGCGTGCCACCAGGCCAGCCGAGGAATCCCCATGGAAGACGGATGGGTGAGGGGTCAGAGGACATGGGGGCAGGCAGAGGTGCCCCCACGCCCCGCCGGGGGGGCCCAGCCGCAGCCAGCGGCCCCCAGCCCGGCCAAACTGGGGCACGGGGCTCGTGCTGTGTGAATTATCCTCCCAGCGTGGCGGCTGGCTGCTCACTCTGAAGTATGCGAATGTGCTTAACCTTCAGTAACCTTCCCATTGTTTACTTTAGAGTATACATTTGTAGCTTCTGGCAAAAGGTAGGGATATCCTAGAGAGCGCGTCAGGCCTCCTATTAATGGCGTTTCAAGAGGTTGAATTCTTTTTTTTTTTTTTCCTGGAGGGAAAAAATTGCTGGCAAGAGAAATCTGTTTTATATATTTATTTTTTTAACTGCGTCTTTCTGGTAAATCAAGGGTCTTTCCTGAAAGCAGCCCGTGCTGCCATTCAGGCTTTGCAAGGAAAAAGCTGTGGCAGTCCTGCAATTCCGTGCTGCCGTTGAGTGAACTGCGGGAAGAGTTTGTAGGATTTCACTTCTCACTAACAGAAATGCTCCTTTTATTTCCTTTTGAATGGATTTTAAATTCCTAAAAGCATACTCTTACAGATCTGCTATGACACTTGAGAGAGAAGCATTACTGAGACATGGACGTGAGATGAAGAATTCATTAGCTATGTATACATAGGTTTTTTTCCTGGACGTCCACAAGTCAGCTGCAGTCATGTACACAGAGATTACCTATTCTAAAAGAACATTAGTGTTTGTCTTTCTTATTCATTCTTTGTTTAGTACCGAAGCTTAGAAAGCACTTTAAAAGATGGGGCTTCTGTTTCAGGATGTCCACGATCAAAACGAAACGGCTAGAGTAATAAAATACCTGCAAGAATAGATATAAGGAATTCAGAGAATAGATTAACAAATGTAAAATCTAAGGTGAAACATGAAGAGAGGAATATGTCACTTTCTTCCAAAGTAGAGGGTTGTTTCCATATCCTTGAAAACTAGAAAACATTGCTAATAGCAATGTGTGTGAAATGTATTAGTATGTGTGAGGGAACATAAGTAATCTGCATTTAGTGTGTGCACATACTATATCCAAAAACTGGTCAAAGCATATCTTTTTGTTGCAAAGCCTAGTGCTCAAATGTTAAGAAATGCCAAAAGTGAGATATAGTCTTTGTAACCTTAATTATGTTTCCTTGTGCATCTACAGTTCAATACACTCTTAATCATGCGGTCACATTGATATTTTTTCTGTGAAATGTCTGTGTCATTCAGTGCACAAAATAAACAAATGCTCAACAAATGAGAAGCTATTCAGTATTTTGTGTTACCCTCACCTTTCAATAACTGTACCACAGTTTTCAGACAGCCTCAAACAGAGAATTATAACTTTACTCCTTGTTTGTTTGTTTTTTTCTTTTGGTCCTCATTTTAATTGTATTTGAGGGCTTTAAAAGCATCGATCAACCTTTGCAATATCTGTCTAAGAGGAAAAGGAATGTGATTCCTGTTCTACAGATGAAGAGCTGGGCCACCAAAAAAGTTTACATCATGAATATCAGCTCATTCTGGGTGCCAGTTTTCTAAGTTTTGCCATGTATCACCCTTTACATGATCTCACCTGTTGCCTTATTGTGTTCTGCATAGCCACAAATCAACATCTCTAAAGAGACTCTCTGAGGAAAGGACTACACATCTAAGAACCTCTTGTGAAAAAAAATAATTTCACTCATATGCCCAGTATTGCACATGAATTTTCTACAGGAGAAAGCAAAAAAAAATAGCCTGAGGTGAAGATCCATCTGGATAACTTCCTTGTGATTGTCTGAAGCATGGTAAATGTTTAAGAAACTGAAAATCACATCCTACAAGAAAGAGTTACATTACTTAAAGAATGTAGGTTATACCCAGTCTTGGGCTCTTCTTGTTAGCTGATGACCTGATCCAGAGGTTGAAACCGTTGCAGGCCCTAGCCTGTAGAAGTGTGCCAGCAGGGACCTAGGGCAAAGCACATTCACAAAGCAATACCAGAAACTTGGCACTTCTCGTAATAGTATTTACCTTCCATTTTTCAGATATTTATAAACAGTTGTTTAACAGAGGGTCAGGGTCAAGGCAAATAACTATAACTACCACCCAGCAGACAGAAATTTAACTTGCAGGTTCTCTGTTGGACATCATCATTCTGTTTTTAAATCTTTCCTTGTTGAAGCGGTTTCTAAAAAACACATTATTCCTAATAAAGATACGATGTATTCTAGCAGCCCATAAATAATGAAAGAATATTTTGCTTGTTTTATTTGGGTTTACTTTAGGTATGAATTCGGTTTTTGCTCAGGTAGAATAAGGAAGAACTTAATTGCTGCATAAGAGCCACTCATAAGAGAAATGTGCAGGGTGAAGCAATACCATGTTTTACAGTACGTGTATGGATAAACTAAGATATTTGCTTACATAGCTCTAATATGACAAGATGGTGTGTGACAACTCAGAAATGCCTTCAAGCTTTTTAGAAGTAATCTAGAACTGTGTTTAAAGCAGAATAGGCCTTGAAATACAAAAGGACAAGAGAATGATCCTGTGTTACTCAGGGGGTCATATATACAAAGGGTACATTTTATGTGAACATGAAGATTTGCTTTATTATTTCATGGATTTGTTTCATTATAGCACTAAAGCCTTCAGTCAACTGTAGCCTGAATTGTCGCAAATGTTGTTGTTACTGTACTAATGCAATCAGAGAGCTTTTCTTGAACTTTTTTTGAACGTCATTTCTATGTGAGCGCAATCCAAACATGCCTTAGAAAGTTGAGGACAGGAACAACATGGTCTACAAAATGTGCATTTTACATATGCACTTGCTACTGAGACTGATTTCCAGATAGTGGAACATGTGTTACAGATATAAATGAAACACATAAAAAGGGTGTTCTTCAGTTAAAAACAAGCTCTGCCTGTCAAGATGATGAGTGTTCTAGGAGTCTGAGTCAATTATAAACTACTCTCTCTTTTACATGCAGAAGAAAAGCCCATACTGCTTCTTGCAATTTTTCCTCTAACAGTAATTTATAAAGTTTGTTAATTGGCTGTTGAATGTAGATAGTCAGGCACTATAAAATGCTTACGTGACAGTTCATAAGAAAAAAAAAGAAAAAAGAAAAAAAAAGACCTCTCAAGTCAAAGCCATGTCTTTCTAAGTCTATTAGGTCTGTGATTTTTTCTGTTTGAAAATTGCATCCATAGACTTGACCCTACAACTTCTCGGGACGAATTCCTGCTACGAGCACCAAACAAGCAGACAAGGCCAGTCTGATCCAAGGTTTAGACACTGTTAATGATACTCTTCTACTGCCTTCTAAATCAGAAAAATACCACATCGAATGTTTGGAGTGGGGGGGATAATCCTCTCAGTACTCATACAAAAAGAGTAATTTCAAGTGTGTACTTTAAAAGACTGGTCTGAACGTGTTTTATCATTAGCTTATGTGATGTATTCATTTAATGCTCTTGTTGCTGTTGGAATAGAACAGTCCATGATTTCTCCACTCGTTGTCACATCAGGATTATAGCTATTTACCATGGTTGAGGAGGACAGTAGTAGAGGTACGCTACTACTCTCTGAGACCTCAACCTAAAAGTTTTCGCAGGTGAAATAGGTGGATTTGCAGAACTGACCTGGTCTTGTTACACATGCTCTATGGTGATCCTAGCTACATTTTGTTAAGTTGCATTTTGCTACTTTTGCAGTTTTAATAGGAATGTGTGCCATAGCTCCTGTTTGTATTCTACTCCCAGTGGTTGCTTTCTGCTTATCCCAGATTGTCTTTTGCATTTCTTGAACACAATCTTTATGCCACGCTGTCTCAAAACTGACACAGAGTTGCAGCGTGCCACCAACCATTTGCCATGTTTCACCTCAGAAATGTCTTCTTTCTAGTGGTAAATGAAATTATGTTCTTATATTAATACAGCAGTTTGAATTTGTAGGAGAAGCTTCTGGCTGAAATTTGCCTTATGAATGTCTGTGTTGTGGTAGTGATTATATAAAGAAGCTGTGCCAAAGAACAACCTTTCATTTACTCTGTTGTAAACTATAGACAATTAACTCTGTATCTCTGACCTCTGTTTTAAATGATCCTTCATCTAGATGATTTCTATTCATGTTGCTTCAGGCATCAGATTTAATTCATGGTTCTAGGAAAGATGATGGCTATTATTGTGCAGCACATCTTGATCTCAGAGGATCTGTGGAAGTTATAAAGTATTGAGATACATGGTATAAGCAGGCTCATGGGGGAAAGAACCAGTTTCTCTCACTGATGATTATTATTTCCACAGTAATTTGGCTTCTACCTTTTAATATTTCCTTTTTTCTTTCATCTCCCAGCTAATTCTGGTTCCTTGCAAGGTCCACAGACTCCACAGTCTACTGGTAGTAATTCCATGACAGAAGTGCCAGGCGATTTGAAGCCCCCAACACCAGCATCAACACCTCATGGACAGATGACACCTATGCAGGGTGGCAGGTATGAGAAGAGCGTTGCTTCATTTTCTCTTACACTGTAGTTCCACGACAGTTTAAGCCTTTTCCCAACTGCTCAGGAACTCATTTGATTCTGTGTTGAACCAGTCCAGCCTTAGAAGTGGCAGAAAATCATCTTGCTTTGGAGGGGAGATTAGGAAAGGGAGGAAGGAGTAGGAGCTGCATTAGCTTTCTAAACACCAGAGAAAAATCAAACAAGCACCAGTGCAAAGGAGAGAATGAGAATATGTCAAGAGTGGGGAGGGATGTGGAACCCAACAGCACCAGCTCAGAACCACAGCCTTGATTCTTGGGTATACAGGTCCAATTATCAAATAAGTATTACAATAACAGTGAGGTAGCAGAGTATTCATCTGGATGGACAGAGAGATCCCTTTCAGTTGTCTATCCTATAAGTCATTCAGGCCAGCTTGATCTGAAGTCTTCTCTCCATTCATAAAGAATCCTTAGCCCACTGACGTCCAGCAAAAAAAAAGTTCTCGTTGACTTCAGCAGAAACGTGAGCTTTGAACTATTTACAGAATCATTCAGAACTTAACATACTTAGATTCTTTTTTCTTCATCTCCAATAGCTCGGAAAGGATAACCAGAACTTTCTTAATCATCTGTAATTCAGGCTGAGTTTTCTCCCACTGTGAAAAACATTTTCTTTTGCATTAAGAATAAATCTGCTAGTTAATAGTGAAAATCCATTTTCCAAGCCAAAATTGTAAGGGCTTTAGAATAAAGCTGGCTGCAGCCATAAAAGTTAGTGCCTCTGCATATAACAGGAAATGGTATTTGGGAGGTAAATCAAATGTAGCTGTTTAGTCTTCAGTAGGAGAGCAAGGGAATGGTAAATTGGTAACCTTGCAGTCATTACCTTTCAATTGGTAAATTTGAAACTGATGAACAGTAATACTATTTTTACACAGCATATAATTAACCTGTGCTTGTGAGGACAACAGCTTAGTGAAATTTCAGAAAAGTTTAGACTTCTACATGACTAATAGGAACATGTGCAGTTGAATTAGATGAAAAACACTGGTCTTTAATGTAAGTAGTCAGATAAGCGTGGGGAAAAAAATGGGTAGATTTTTTAATGATGGTGAAAGTTGTTTGCATCTTCCTCAGGTATGTGCTGCACTGCTGAAGACAGCGTCATGGACTAGGCATATTATAGTCCAGTCTGTTTTCACAGTTCTTACAAATATATGGTGATGTTAATGCCTCTTTTTTCTCCTCTTCTAGAAACAGCGCAGTTAGTGTGCACGATCCCTTTTCTGATGTAAGTGATTCAGCATTCCCGAAGCGAAACTCCATGACGCCAAATGCACCATACCAGCAGGGAATAAACATGCCAGATATGATGGGAAGGATGCCATATGAGCCGAATAAAGATCCTTTCGGTGGAATGAGAAAAGGTATTTTCTTTGTGGGAGTTTAAGTGTTCTTACATCGATTTAATCAGGGTATTCTAGTCATCAGAATGAGCTGCACACTTTGCTGATTCTAACACTGGCAAAATGGCATGCTTATAGCAAAAAGAGAGATGCAGTGCAATTGTGTTTCACTGTGCTCTGATCATATTTCCCCCTCTCAGAGTCATATTGTGTATTTTAGAGGAACTTAACTGTTTCCTGAAACTGTTTCTAGGAACACATTTCAGGAACGATGGCATAAATTCCTAGGGTAAGGTTTTATGCAATGCAGTATGCTTCTTGAAGGTGGTAAGCTACTCTGCAAATCAGATCCTGGACTTCATTGTTAGAATATGAAACTCTGAAGCAACAGGCCTGGTTGTAGTAGGGCTGAACTGGAAATTCACTGTGTGGAACCGAGCAAGTCTCCTTATGTTGTCTGTCTGTTTACATATTTTTCAGAATAGGAAAGCTAGTTTTTTTCTCCCTTAGACAACCCTTGAAAAAAGTGATAAACATGCTCAAAGGTTGTTCATTTTTTAGAAAGCAAAAATTAAAATTAATGTTAAACCTGACTCTTATCCTTTTGGGCACTTAACCTACAGGTGTATTTGTGGATTCTATAAAATGTGCTTAAAATGAATCAGTCTTGCATACCTTGTATATAGGAAAGTGGGAGGAAAGAACACAAGTAGGGCTCACAGTGGCTGCAAAGAGAAGAGTAGATGGAGGAGATGAAATTAAGAAGTGGAATCACAAAGAGAGCAAAGGGGAGACATAGGAAGAAGAGGTCCATAAATCAAGGGAAGAATTTTACGGAATGGAATGGAATGGAATGGAATGGAAGGGTTGAAAGGGACATACAGGGATTGAGTCCAACTGCCTGATATGTGATGAATTGAGGAGATACGTTAAAAGAGATAGCCTGATGTGATTTTTTAAACCTTTCCTTTAAATCCTTTCTCCTGGACTGCGGAGACTAGCACAAGATGGTTAGAGTAAGGGAAAGGTCCTCTCTGTCTTAGATTCATTTTAGTCGTTATATCCATCTGAGATTAAGTGGGCTTATTCCTTCAGTAAGCAAGTTCTGATATATGTAGGTATATAAGTGCTTTATGAGAAAAAGCAGAACCTAATCCCTACAGCTTTATAATTCAAACTATGAGACTTGCTTTCATCTGTTTGAAGGGTTCATGTTTGCGGTCATATTTAGCATTGTTTGGGGTGAAAAGAGTAAGAGCAAGTTCATCTTCAGCTATGAAGACCACAGGGAAGAAGCTGCCTTGGTGCCTGTTGAGTTCAGCTCGATATGATGAGATTACTTTCTTTGTTTGCAGCTCCTATATAATATTATAACCATCATCTTGGTAGTGGTGCTGCTTCATGTGTTTTCATCAGGCCCTGGAGAGCTTGTCAGACACCAGCTAATTCTCCTTGGCAGTGTTAGGGATCTGAACATTATTTTAAAATATATCATTTAATAAAAAGATATCTTCAAACACCCAGAATAATATATTTAATTTCCTTTACTGTTTCAGTGCCTGGAAGCAATGAGCCTTTCATGACCCCTGGACAAATGCCCAACAGTGGAATACAGGATATGTATAACCAGAGTCCATCTGGAGCGATGTCCAACATGAGCATGAGCCAGCGACAGCAGTTCTCTTATGGAAGTGGCTATGACAGGAGGTGAGTTAATCTTTAGGAGAAAGGAAAGCCCGTTAATGAAAACAATCATCTCCCCTTCTCATTTTCCCATCTCACCTTGCAGAGAACATATCGGCCTGTATTTCCTACAGCATCTTGCTAAATCACTGGGAGTTAAACCATTGGTAGTGACAGTGTCTAGCTGTTTACAGGAATTAATAAAGAGGAATTGTTACACTTCAGAAGTCACTCAAGCTGCAGCAGATCAGCAAATGGTGTGTTTGGCAGCTGCCTTCAGCTGGCTGCTGGGCTGGGCTGTGATGGTGTAAAGTAGCACTTGAGCTAGTCTTCTTGCCATGTTTTTACCTAAACAGTTGTTGGTGGGCTTTTTTTGAAAAACAAAACAAACAGCCTAACTGTGTTTGGTTTGTGGTCTGTTAGTGGATTGTCTTTGGAAATTCTGGAGTCTGTTGTCTGAGCTGTAGAGGCACTAGTCTTTCAGCGTGTCCATCAGGACCCTAGTAAGTTTGCCTTTCAGTGAAGTAAGGAAGAATAAATTTGGTTCTCTTTTGTTTATGCTGGGAAAGCCTTTGTTAAAAATAATAATAAAGAAAAAAACAGTGAAATCACTGATGAATGAGCATTGTTACATAGCAAGCAGAGAGGTTTGAGACTGTTTGGATTTTATCAAGCATTCCAGTAGGTTTTGCAGCTCTGGCTATATTCCCACTTTTACTCTCATTGGATTGTGTACTTTAGCTTTCTTTTTTGTTTCCTGGTGGTAGCCAAAGTGATGCAGTGTTGGACTTTTAAGTATAACAGTGGAGTAGAGTTTTCTCCCATAGTTTGAAGTAGTGGGTGTGTAGGCTAACACAACTGTCATGTTCAACAGGTCATATTGCTGGGGAGTCAGTGAGATTAAAGTTTCCAGCGGAAGGTGATAAGTCAAGCAAATGTTTTCTTTAAGGGGTGTGTTTTGTTTTCTTGGCAATTTTGGGGAATAAGTGCTTTTTACAGAATGAGGTTTCCTTTGTCATTTTTTAGGTCGGATCATGGGCTGGGTCCTGAAGGCAGTATGGGACCACCTGGTCAAAGCAACATGGTGCCTTCAAACAGTGACCCAAGCATGTACTCTCCTAATCGTTACCCTGGCCAGCAAAGGTGAACACTGATTTCTCTGTTTGTAATATCTGCAATAACCAGCTAATGAGTGCTAGCAGCCTCTGTGGGAGCACATAGAATATGCGGCCTCTTGGTGTTGCTTATGCTTTGTCTGTTCTTATTTAGGCTTTTACCTTTGGTTCAGCTTCTTGGGGGTACAGAGGCTTGGGAGAATCAGTTGGCTTTGTGTAGCTATAGCATCACAGACGTTAGAAAAGGAGTATACATACTGTCTTATGTATCTCCCTGCCAACACTGAACTGAACATTTATTATTGCCCCAAGTTCTCCAGTGCAGCATCAAATGACACTAATTCTGAAGCTTCCACAGCTTCATTTGGATTGTGGTTATTCTGTGGCTAACAAAACTAACATTTAGAAAATGTTTCCTTATGTATATAATGTACGTGTACCTTTGCACATTTTTATCGTGTAGCACATAAAATCTTTGACAAGTGTAGACAGTTCCTATCAGGTATATTGTTCTTTTAACTGTCATTAGGTATTTTCTCTCCATCCACATGATAATTTTAGGAAATACTAAACAGCTATTGCTTTCACTCTGGTCAACGCACAAAAACTGTAAATTTTCTGTGTTTTTGGAAAAGCCATGTCCCATGAGATCTTTCAATGCATCAAGTTCCCCGGTCTTCTTTATTTCTCTGACTCTCTGTGATATATTACTTCCATAATTATACTCAAATGGTAGCTGTGTTCTTACTGGTGATGTACAGAGTGGAATTACTGACATACTGGTCTGCAATACAGTGTTAATTTTTCAGTATAACTACTTTCCAAGCACTTCATTTCAGCAAGTTAAATTTCATTCAGAGATGCTAAAAATGCTGCAGTTGCACTGCAGTGCCCCTCAGAGGTCATAAGGGGCCACAGGTAAGTTTCCAAGTGCAGCTCAATTCTGCCTCCTGTGTGTATGCTTCATTTATGCAGCATAGTTAAAAATTAAATGAATTTTAGCAAAAGCATAAAAGTACTGTTTTCATTCAGTGATAAGATGTTTAAATGTTACATATTGTAATATAATGATATTTATACTAACTTTCTGTCACTGTGGTCCAACTAAATTTAGAATCACAGAATTTCACTTTAAATCAGCAGTTAGGTATTGATTATATACCAAACCTGCATACCTCTAAGTTGATAACATTCTTAATCCAGAAAATAGTCTTCATGGAGATCTACTCTTTAAACACAAGCATCTTGACTCTCAATGTCTGAGCTATACGTCAAGTACTTGTCCTGCTACAACTGGTTCCCGGCGTCACTGTAGCTACCTGTCTTACCTCTTTGCTGACCATACTCTGTTTCCGTTCCTGACAGCTACCCCTAAATTTCTCTGCTGCATCTTCATTGCTTCTCCTTCCTTCTATCTGCTTTACCTCCTTCCTTTGACTGCCAGCTCCAGCAGAGCTTACTGCACTAGGCTCGGGACCATACCACACTGTACATTCACTGTGTTTCCAAATGGCAAATATCTTCAACGTGCAAGATCATCAGAGCAATTTCCTTTTCCTGGTGGCTTGGAAATTCCATCAGCTCTAAGTGTTGATTTGAATGCTTCATTTTAGGCATGAACCATACGGGCAGCAGTATCCAGGACAAGGACCTCCCTCAGGACAGCCACCATATGGAGGACATCAACCTGGAATGTATCCACAGCAGCAGGTAGGAAAAGGGGAAACAGTTATATTCATAATATTTGTTTAATAAATGTCACCCCAAAGTTCTGTATACACTCAAAACATTGTTTATAGAATGTATGTCTTTTGGCACAAAGGAGCACTGTAGTTCTGGTCAGAATCACAGCCCATATGGATAAGCAGTGTATATGCAGCTATAGGAGAATATGTTCATAACACTGAAAGAGCATAAATTTTAACAGATGTTCTGTGGCTTTGGATGTGTATCAAGTGAATGTCCCAAGTTAATAACCAGCAGACTGGGAAAGTATAACTCATAGGCTAGTAAAGTGATGCTGCCTCACTTTCAGAAACAAATAGGAAAGCTGCTTGACTGGCAGGTTGAAGGGCCTCAAATTATGTCATGCAGCCAAGTGAACCCAACAGAAAACCGGAACAGAGTAAATCATGCAGTACTCGCAATTATTTTGAATGTTGTGGTGGGTCATGTGCATTACCTATCTTTAATATATATCAGATGGTATATTCCCTGTGTGTTCTCTCAAGTAGTATGTTACCAATACATGAGAGGTGTTATTAGTGTTAAAAATAACTTAAACATTTTGTACATTTCAGTCTCTCAGTGTAAAATCTTTGAAAATGCAAATGGTACACAAATTTAAGGTTTTTGTAAGACGCATCATTACTACCTTGTGGGTGAAATCCCTTCTTGTAAGTCAATAGCAAAACTACACTGACTTCAACAAGGTCAGAGTTTCATCTTGCATGTTATGAGTTCCAGTTATACAGTAATCAAAATTAGCTTCCAAAGTAGAAAGCATTTCCGTATAATACAATGTCAGAATGCAAGCTTGTTTTCAGACAGTTCCAAATAGTCCTTTTCAGCTTGGGGTAGAGTTTTACTAGGAAATTTAGGAAAGAGAAAAAAGAGCTTTTAGGTTACATTGTACTAAAAAGGCTTAAAATGTTCAATTTCTTACCTATCTCTTTGGTTCAAACATCTCTAAAATAGCATCATCAAAAAAGTAATGTGCTGTTCTTTTCAATGAGCATATACTAGCAGCTGAGATGATTTAATGGGGAAATTGCAAAGATTCATAACAGAACAGTTTGAGATATTCCATGCTAACGTATGTAGGTTATATATTAACTACATGTTCATTTAAGCAAGAAGACAGCTTAAATTTGTGTGTGTGTGTGTGTGTATATATTTGGTCCTGTCCCTAGTGCTGTTCATGTGCTTTGTATAATGTCTCTTGAATGCAAAATGCATTCATTCAAGCGTGAATGCAAAAAAGCATTGAAGAATGAAGGGCGAGAATCCTGGCCTTGGCCCCTCCCAGAGGGGGCTCCCACTCCCGGAGGATTCCCCCTTTCCACTTAGCTGGGAATCAGGTTGCCCCTTCCTTACTCTATTTCCTAAGTTTCACTCTGTAGTTCAAGAAGAATGTGAAAAATGGCCCTTTCAAAGCCTTATCTGCAGCCTGAAGGCTAGGGAATGACTAGGAAGGAGGTGCTTGGAGCATGAACCCCTGGGGCTAATGAAGCACTTTGAGCCACTTTTTTCAATTCCTGTATGAATGCTTGTAGCCTGAGAGTTATTACACAGCAGGTGACCGGTGTTGGTGTCTTTTTGTCTGTTGCAAGATCTCACAGTTCCACTTTCCCAGTGGAGAGAGGTACATTGTATAGTCTCGGCCACCCCGCTGAACCTTTACACAGGAGGGGGAATCAGGTGCACCACTGCCCTCAGCACTGGTTACCTTTAGGCATAAAGCAGGATGTGCTTGCCACTGTAGTTGCCACTACATAGACAAGAGCACTGAACAGCTTTTATAAAGGCATGTGCTTCATTCCCAAGTGTCTGCTTTAAGCATTCTGAATCACTCAGGTAAAACAAACACCTTCTTAGATGTGGCAACTACCAAGTCAGTTCTCAAGGTATGAATTGGCCCAAAGCGTGGAATTTGCCACAGCAAGTAGCTTATGTAAGGCTGAAAAGGTTATTCTCAAATAGCCAGACAGCTCTACAGCAAGTTAAAAAGAAATAAAAAATACTTTTGAGCAGTGCAGCAGTTGCATTTTTATGTGCACCAAAGTTGGAAGATGAGTTTATGAATCCCAGGGCTGTTTTAACTGACCCATATTGAATATATACTGAATTTTATCTATATGTAGATATAGATACCAGGGGAGCCATAACTTTGAATTTACCATAGATCATATATTCAAAAATTGCCCCTTTAATACAAATGCTGCATTCGGAGTGGTTTGAACTGTGCAACAAATTCCCAAAGGATTCAAGGACCCCTGCAAACTTTACCACTTTCCCCTCAAATTGCAACATCTTTATTTTTGTCCTGCTGTCTTAAATCCAAACAAACTTGTATGATTTAAAACCAGCTCGTCTCCCCCCACAGTGTAACAGCTTACCTCACACAACATTCCCCAGTTGAGAGGGTGAGAAACAAAGACGGAATAAACCATGGGTGGCAGCTGTTAGTTACATTGCTTCATTCATCACTGAGCAGCAGTGTAAGAACCTGCATAAACTCGAGTAGAATGTTGGGATGTGACCGGCTTTTAAAATAATCTCACATGAAATTAAACGTGCTCAGGATGATTAGGGAAGGAGGGCTGGTTGCCCAAGCAGGACCGTGTTTCCAGGAATTATGCAGAGTAACAAATGAAGGAGAATTTTTCTCCTAATAGTATAGATATTGTGTGTAGCTTATGCTCTGTCATAATCTGGTGTTTCAACCTTACATGCTTGTGGCATATCCTGTTATTTTAAGAGTTCATTCAGTGCTTGTGCCTTGAAGAGATTAAGTCATTGAGTGGTTTTGTTTTAAAATTTGTCTTCTTAGCAGACTAAGCATAAAAAAAGAGTGAAAATATCTTAGTTGGTGAGGACTGCTGCCTTTCTGTGCATGTCTTAAATGGTCAATGGAATTTTATCTGACAGATAGGAAAGGAAGGGGAAAGGGGGAAAACAAGAGCAAGCGTAAGAAAATTCAGCCCAAGGATAAGTTTCCTGTCAATATTAAGTTACAAACGCAGCACAACAGAGGCTTAAAACGAAAGCCCTCGATCAAACCTAACTAGCACTGTGTGCCTGACTGGAAGCAGCATGATCCTTCCAGAACGAGGAGCCTTCAGCTTTTTAAATGAGCTTCCAGACGATCTATTTGATTGTGTATGGAGCAAAAGTGACAAATCTTCTTCCCTTTTTTTTTTTTTTCCAGAACTACAAGCGACACATGGATGGCATGTATGGGCCCCCAGCCAAGCGCCATGAAGGGGATATGTATAACATGCAGTACGGCAACCAGCAGCAGGAGATGTATAACCAGTACAGCAATGCTTACACTGGGCCTGACAGGAGGCCCATGCAGGGACAGTATCCGTATCCGTATAACAGGGAGAGGATGCAGGGCCCAGGGCAAATGCAGCAGCACGGAATACCTCCCCAGATGATTGGTGGCCCCATGCAGTCGTCATCCTCCAGTGAAGGTCCTCAGCAGAACATGTGGCCGACACGAAACGATATGCCTTACCCTTACCAGAACAGGCAAGGTCCAGGAGGCCCTGCACAGGCCCCGCCGTATCCAGGGATGAATCGCACTGATGATATGATGGTACCTGACCAGAGGATAAACCACGAGAGTCAGTGGCCTTCTCATGTCAACCAACGTCAGCCTTCTTATATGTCATCCTCAGCCTCCATGCAGCCTATCACTAGACCTCCTCAGTCATCCTACCAGACGCCACCCTCTATGCCAAATCACATCTCTAGAGCTCCAAGTCCAGCATCCTTCCAGCGCTCTTTGGAAAACCGTATGTCTCCAAGCAAGTCTCCTTTCCTACCCTCCATGAAGATGCAAAAGGTTATACCCACAGTTCCAGTGTCACAGGTCACAGGACCTCCACCCCAACCACCACCAATTAGGCGAGAAATCACCTTCCCCCCAGGCTCTGTAGAAGCATCGCAACCAGTCTTAAAACCAAGACGAAAGATTACCTCAAAAGATATTGGTAAGCATCAAAACAAAAGCCAAATACCGAAACAGGTTGTGAAAAAGGGACTTTGATTTTTATTTTATTTTTTATCTGTTTTTATTTATTTTATTCCTTTTTTATTTATTTGTTTTTATTTTAAACCTATTTTGACAAATAGGTAGCGTTGGTAACTATTATGTGATAATGTTAAATAAAAATGTAATAACATATGCATCATGAGGATGATACCTAAAACTCAGCCCAGCAAATCTGACCTGGAATTAAATCAGTTCTTAATATGGAGGGCAGGGGTGTCAAAAAATGCACATTTGCATTAAAAATGAAGCTTCTCTCAGACTTCCAAAGGTTATGTGTTGACAGTTCCATCAGAGTGTCTGTTAAATCACCAGTTCAACATTTCTACACTCTTGTTCCGCGGAAGCTCACAACAGAGCTAATGCTGTTCCGCTGTGTACTTAAAGTGTCTGCCTTCCTTGAGTGGCCCATTTATTCACTCCATATTATTTGTCTTTTTTTTTTTTTTCTCCCCATATTCTTTCCCAAGTATCTACTTATCTTGAATTCCTGTTATGTTTCACACATTCAAGTTCTCATACTTGAAATTCCCATACTCCTGACAGAGTATTCTACTTGTATTTATGGATTGTTTGCTTTGGACAACTTCTCAAAAGTTTGTAAGATGACTTCATCTTCAGCAAAGTAGGAAGAATGGCCCTGTTAAGATATTCTCCAGAATTAAGTCTAAGCAGCAGTTACAGAAAAACAGAATGAAGCTAAGTGGTGAAACCAGGGTTTTAAACAAGCAATGTTTCGGTAACTGTTTCATTTGTATTTTGCACCCTCAGAATGTCACAGCTTGTTCTTTCAAAACTCATTAACAGACTGCAAGTATGCACTAATACTGTTTTGCTGTTATCCTTTCTTTCTCCAGTAACTCCTGAGGCCTGGAGAGTGATGATGTCTCTTAAATCTGGTCTTTTGGCTGAAAGTACCTGGGCGCTAGACACTATTAATATTCTTCTGTATGATGACAGCACTGTTGCTACTTTCAACCTCTCTCAGGTAGGTGGGAAAGCAATATACCTTTCAGCCTTCCAAGGAAAACAAGCGCCAATACAATACATATGAAAATGCTGAAGTCTCTTAAAATCGATCATAATCAACATAAAACTGAATATTGCAAAAATTCCATTTGTGATTATTGGTAACAGTGAGCAACAAAACATGCTTGAGGCTAGAATAGGGAAAATAAGCTCAAAAGGGAGGATATCTCTAGAAAGGCACACATAGGAATGTAAGAGTTTTATCACTGGCAGAAGACTGATGTGTAAATTCACATTTGTTGTAGCTCGAGGACAATTCCAGAAAACAGCAATATGGTAGTAATCTGGTGGTGTTTCCAAAAAAAGGCATTGCAGAACAATGTTAAATCTACTTGAGACTGCCTTTCAGTCACTATTTGTCTGACTCAGTAGTCCCATACTAAGCTGTAAGATTCTCTGAATCACCTATTTTTTGTTTCACTTATTCTTCCAGTAAATTAAGTTTGTACAGAAATTTCAGATTTATAAGATGATTTAAAGGCTAAAACCCGCTGTTTGTCCACAGGACACAAGTAACGTGCCATTTAACAGTGTATGCTTTTGCCTCACTACCTCCTAGAATTTTTCAGCCCTGCTCTACCCACTGGCCTGTTAGGTGGCAGTAATAGAGGGTATGCTGATAATGCACATAATCTAAAATTTGTGCAAATGAAATATTCAGTTTCTCTGCTCCATTCATTCCTTGGTTACTAATAGTGTAACTCATCATTTTTTAAATATAATGACCTTTTTTTTTTAAAACAGACACAGATGGTACATTTCATCCCACCTAACTTTAGAACAAGGGATATCTATAGCATGATTCATCTCATCCTAAAGTAGAGATCTAAAATAGGTCAGATGAATCATACCCTAGAAATGGCCTCTAAAAGATCATGGACTATAAAAGGAATCTAGACAATTAGGTTAGGTGTGTAACTGTTGCAGGTGTTTGGGGTTAAGCGAGGCAAATCTCACCTGAATTCTCTCTGTTAGAGATTGCATTAATGCACCTTGTGCAAATTACACAGAATACCAGATTATTTTAGATTTCTGGGGGGTTAATTTTGCCTTGAACACAATTTCCAATGGCAGTCAGGACTCTTTATGATGACTGATAATTCCTGCAGTTCATAAGGATTTGTTTGTTCTTAACTCTTTGGGGGATTTGGCAGTGGCTAGAGAATTCGGAATGGACAAAGGGATACATTTTGCTGAACACCTATTAGTCTACAATTAAAACAACCATTAAAAGGCAGACAATCAGGCTGAATATATCATAACAGTAAAGAATTTTTAATAATAAAGCCACTGAGGATAATTAGTACCAAGTCCAACTACTGCCTTTCCATGAGAAAATGATTACAAGTTAATTAAGAGGATTAAAGCTAAATGAAAACTGTTTCTGAAGGATGACTTCCAGCACCAGGCTCCAATAACAATTTTAAAATACTGCTAGGCAAAAAGAGAACCGTTCCAGTAGAGGTGGGATATTAATCTAGGATGTTAGTTCCTTGAACCCGAACTGCAGATTCCTACAGAACAGTTGGTTGTAGAGACTGAGAGGCAAAGGAGAAGAATCATCAACTTCGAGATTCGAATAAAAGTACAATTCAGAAAAGAAAGGCAAGTGTGAAACTTCAGTGCTCTGAACAGACAATGAAGAATACTAGGCACTTCCCAGGGGACAGAACAGCGAGGCTAGGTGTCTACTGCAGCTTAAAGGAGGCACATGAATAGAAGTATTGTACGTCTCATAACTGTTATAGTTTAAGCAATTGGAGCCATGATAGTCTGACATTATATACTGATGGGACAGAAACTAAAAGAATTTCCTTTTATAACTTCTGCCACACAGGGCTAAGCCACGAGTCCACAGCAGGAGGAGGGAAATATTCACAGATGTATGCTTTGGTGTTCCTAGTAAAATCCCATGCAGACAAAAATATTTATCTGTTTTTTGTTTCTTTCTTTCTTTCTTTCTTCTCCCCTTAGTTGTCTGGATTTCTAGAGCTTTTAGTAGAATATTTTAGAAAATGCCTGATTGACATTTTTGGAATCCTTATGGAATATGAAGTGGGAGATCCAGGTCACAAAGCACTTGATCACAAAGCAGCCAAGAAAGATGATAGCCAGTCCGTGGCAGAGGATACTGGAAAAGAGGAGAACGACGAATGTATTGACTATTTTGATGAAGAGGAGGAGGAGGGGGATGATGAAAAGGTAGAAGAAGAAAAAAGCATTGTTTTTTCCACTCCTGGTGCCATTGCTGATCCAAGCGAGAGGCCAAAACAAGCCAGTAAATTTGACAAGCTGCCAATAAAGATTGTAAAGAAAAATAATCTATTTGTGGTTGACCGATCTGACAAACTTGGACGCGTTCAGGAATTTGATAGTGGACTTCTCCACTGGCAGCTTGGTGGTGGTGACACAACTGAGCATATCCAGACTCACTTTGAAAGCAAGATGGAGATTCCTCCACGCAGGAAAGCCCCTCCTCCCTTGAACTCTCCAAGCAAAAAGAAGGACCTCGAGGGGAAAGGTGAATCTGAGGAACAGCAAGAAAAAAGCATAACAGCAACCATTGACGATGTCCTCTCAGCCCGGCCAGGAGCATTGCCTGAAGACTCAAACTCTGGTTCCCAAACAGAGAGCAGTAAATTTCCCTTTGGGATCCATCAAGCCAAAAGCCACCGGAATATTAAACTGCTAGAGGATGAGCCAAGGAGCCGGGATGAGACTCCTCTATGCACCATAACTCACTGGCAAGACTCCTTGGCCAAACGCTGCATCTGTGTGTCAAATATCGTCCGTAGCTTGTCTTTTGTGCCTGGCAATGACACCGAAATGTCCAAACATCCAGGCTTGGTGCTGATCCTGGGAAAGTTGATCCTTCTTCACCATGAGCATCCAGAAAGAAAGCGAGCGCCGCAGACTTACGAGAAGGAGGAAGAGGAGGACAAAGGGGTGGCCTGCAGCAAGGATGAGTGGTGGTGGGACTGCCTCGAGGTCTTGAGGGATAATACATTGGTCACGTTAGCC
This sequence comes from Anas acuta, assembly GCF_963932015.1. Taxonomy (NCBI): domain Eukaryota; kingdom Metazoa; phylum Chordata; class Aves; order Anseriformes; family Anatidae; genus Anas; species Anas acuta. The sequence goes on from NC_088981.1 coordinate 54,581,190, forward strand.
AACATTTCTGGGCAGCTAGACTTGTCTGCTTACACAGAAAGCATCTGTTTGCCAATTTTGGATGGCTTGCTGCACTGGATGGTGTGCCCGTCTGCGGAGGCACAGGATCCTTTTCCAACCGTGGGGCCCAACTCAGTTCTTTCGCCTCAGAGACTTGTGCTGGAGACCCTGTGTAAGCTCAGTATCCAGGACAATAATGTGGACCTTATCTTGGCCACCCCCCCATTCAGTCGTCAGGAGAAACTCTACGCTACTTTAGTTAGGTACGTTGGGGATCGCAAAAACCCGGTCTGCCGAGAAATGTCCATGGCGCTCTTATCGAACCTTGCCCAGGGGGACACATTAGCAGCAAGGGCAATAGCTGTGCAGAAGGGAAGCATCGGAAACTTGATAAGCTTCCTGGAGGATGGGGTCACCATGGCCCAGTACCAGCAGAGCCAGCATAACCTCATGCACATGCAGCCTCCGCCTCTGGAGCCGCCTAGCGTAGACATGATGTGCAGGGCAGCCAAGGCCTTGCTGGCCATGGCTAGAGTGGACGAGAACCGCTCAGAGTTCCTTTTGCACGAGGGTCGTTTGCTGGATATCTCAATATCTGCTGTCCTGAACTCTCTGGTTGCATCTGTCATCTGTGATGTACTTTTTCAGATCGGGCAGTTATGACATAAGTGAGAAGCCAAGCATGTGTGAGTGGAGATTAGAGGGTCACATATAACTGGCTGTTTTCTGTTCTTGTTTATCCAATGTAGGAAGAAGGAAAAAAAAAGAATCTTTGCTCCTCTGCCCCATTCACTATTTACCAATTGGGAATTAAAGAAATTATTAATTTGAACAGTTATGAAATTAATATTTGCTGTCTATGTGTATAAGTACATCTTTTTATTTTATTTTTTTTAACCAAAGTTGCTGTCTAGTACATTCAAAGGTCACACTTTTTTTTTTTTTTTTCCATAGATTATCCTTTTCAATGTTCTTTTCCATGTTTGTATTGCATATTTTTTGGGAAGCGAACTAGTGACTTTTTAAAAAAAAATGTTATGGCAAACCATTGTATGATGGAAAAAAATCTCACCACTTTGAAACGAAAAGGTGAAAAATAACCAACATACCAAGTTCCTGTGTGTTTTATTTTTTCAAATAAGGAAAAAATAAAAAAAAAAAAAAAACTTGTATACCATCACCCAAAGCTCTGTGCAATAGAAGATTCTAGTGATGTAGGTGTAGGGGATCAAGGAGGGTGTCAGTCAGTAGTCAAAATACAAAACGATATGGGTTTCTCCTCAGGAGAAATGGTTACATTAGGCTAGGAGCAAAACAAAACAAAAAATTCAAGTTAAAAGATTTTTAAACAAAACCTGATGATAAACATCAATTGCTTCCTCACCAGAACTGTCTTGTCTACATCTGTTTTGTTTTTTTTTTTTTTTGACCTTCCACAATGACAGTTCTTCATGATTCCTTTAATCATTTTTTAAAATATTTTTTTATTGCCTAAGGGCCGTGATGTATATAGAAGTTGTACATTAAACATACCCTCATTTTTTTTTTTTAGTACAAAGTTTTTAGTTTCTTTTTCATGATGTGGTATCTACAAAGTGATAGTAGAATTATTTTTTCTTTCATTTGGGCCATATCTCCAAAAAATAATAAAATAAAAAAAAAAGAAAAAAGAAAAAACCCAACACAGAAAACCAACAACTGAGGGTAATGTACAAGTTTCTGTATGTATAAAGTCATGCTCTATTTCGGGAGAGCAGCCGATCACAATTTGCTTTATAAATCAAGGTGTGGAAATGGTTACGTATGGATTGATTTAAGAAAATGGTTACCAGTCTACAGACAAAAAAAAATATATACAGGAAAAAAAAGGAAGAAACACAACTTCAAAGATTTTTCAGTGACAAGAATCTGCATTTGTATTTCAAGATAATGTAGTTAAAAAAGAAAAAAACTTGATGTAAATTCCTCCTTTTCCTCTGGCTTAATGAATTTCATTTATTCAGTATAAAATCTTTATATGTTCCACATGTTAAGAATAAATGTACATTAAATCTTGTTAAGCACTGTGATGGGTGTTCTTGAATAATGTTCTAGTTGCAATGTGGGATATCGGAAAGCAGACTAATTGCAAGAAAGAGCAATAATGATTATTCTCTTTCCCCTCCTTTATTATTATGACCTTCGGAAATATTACTCTGCTGTTCAAGTATTCTAGCAACTTGCTCTCGTTTTAGAAAAACCTTCTCAAATCACAGAGAAGTGTTTCTAATTATTATTTATAAAACCACAGAGCCTCAAAGGGGCAAATAGTCCTGACCATGCAGGTATCCAGTCTCAGTGCTGCGTTTGGGAGGGGCTGAAGATGGATGTTAGAAAAAGTGACAGAAGATTTTGTTAAAGCAATAACCAACTTGAAGAAAATGATCTGTATTCACTACCTGTAATTCTCTCTGTTGGTTAAAGGTGCAAATACCCCAGTGATGCGGGTATTTAGAATAAACACCCCCCCACTTCTCGATACTGTATGTGTCATTGCATACTTACATGGCCTCTCATCCTGGGATTTCCCTGGTAAAGTGGATCAGGCTTTAACAGAGCACATCCATGGCTGCAGTTGGTGGGAGATGGCCATTTCAGTTTCAGGAACTATCTGGTTTCCACTTTCACCTGGTGATATCTTGTTGCTGAATATTGTTCAAGCACTAATTTTTGCTGTTTCATCTTGGATCATTGACTTTGTTAGTGTGATCATAAAAAGCTAATAATAATCAATTTCTCCGGAATTGCCACATAATTACACTGTTAGTGGACATCCTCCTCCCCTCTCCAATCACAGTGTGGAGGTAGTTGAAAATTACATCCCCCTTTGGCGTACTGCCCATCGTGCTCATACGGATCGCTATAACATTAATATATGTAAGAGAATTTCAGAGACAGGTAAAGTATATACAATTATAAGCCGGGTTTGAAACGTGACTCCCTAGAGTCACGAAAAGTAATTTCTCCTTCTAGCTTTTCTTATTCAGTGATCTCTCCACTCCCACATCGCCTGCTGCAGCGGTCTTTCTTTCTCTTGCGTAACAAAGCATTCAGAAATAGGTGGTGAATTATAACCCACCTGTAACTCTTCATCACAGAAGGAGGCATATTTCAGGGGTGATTTTTACAGCTTAATACTAGGCAGTGTAGAAGTAGTATCCCCTACTAAACCCATTTCTTACTAACATTTTACAGCTTGATATTACCCTGTGGATACAAGCAAGCTGTTAAACAAACCCTCTGCAGAGCAATACTCACCCCTTTCTTGTCAAGGACATCTTGAGCCTATGCTCTTTTCTCTTCAGCATTCAGACCCAGAGTTCTCTGGGGGAAAAACCACACCTGTGGCAAAACACTTGTGAGCTGTCAGAGCCAGAGCTTTAATGTCATTCAGGACTGCTCTGAGCCTGGTTAAACAATGTGGTGGGGGGAAAAAAATCCATCTAGCCGGCCAGCCACATGATGTCCGTCTGTATGGAGCATTGCTGCCACGCTTCCAGGTGGACCAAGGAGCAGAACTGCCTGGGGAACTGAAAGGCTGGAAAGGAAAGGTTAATAATACAGGTGCTGCCTGAATGTGATTTACGGTAGTAACAGTAAATTATTTAAATCACTGGTTAATATTACAGCACATTTATCAGAAGAAAGGCAAAATGTAAGAACTCCTCTCTGTTGTCAATTTATGATTTCACATCTCTTACTAATGTTTCCTTAAGCCTTTGGAGAACTACTCATGAGACTTGTGAACTTGGCATGTTCTGACTGAATCCTGAACATGTTTGAGCCGCTGTTGGTATCTTTCCTACAAGAGATATTTAGTTTTTCAGTTAAAAATTTTTACATTTTTGTGCTGATCTGATCACAGGTGCTGTGTAGCAAAGTTCAGACTAGTGCTAACAAGAGGGTGTGATATTTGACGTTCTAAAGCCATGACAAGTTGCTTTGGGGAAAGCAACCAATTAGTGTTTTAGGCAATAATCAAACCCACAAGTATTTGACTGTATCAATAAGCTACCCATTGTTTGGCAGGACCAAGTAACTAATTGCTTATAGATTAAAATAGCAGCACTGAGATACATGGAGTCCCTGAATCTCACTGACCTTTAGAATCACATCAGGAGCTAAAAGATGACTATCCCTTTTGGCAGCAAAATATGTTTTTGTTTCTTATTAGCATAGGTCAGCTTGATGGATGGGCTTGATGATCTTGAAGGTCTTTTCCAATCTAGATGATTTTATGATTTCCTACAATGTCCTAAAAAAAAAAAAAAACTTCTCAGAAACACCATTTTCAACTATCCAAAAGGAAGGATGTGGAAGAAAAATTCACCCACGTTTAAAAGCCTTTGCACTTTCTCTTCCATCTTGCTTAGGTATTTTACACCACAATTGGTGACTTCTGTGCCATACATCACTTCTGTGGGTCCGTTATCTTTTTGCCCTGGACACCTCCAGAAGATTTAATTACACAGAGAAATATTGTAGCAAATGCATACGTTTGTCTTTCACGTGAAGGACTCACTCAGAACATTTTCACAGTGATATTTAGAACAGACCTCTTACTTTAAAATAATATGATAATACTGCTTAGTGACAGGGAATTGAGTGAAGCTGACAATTTTGACGAAAACACTTCATCCAGTACAGGTCCAGGTGTTGCAGGGATAGGTGCAGGAGTTCATTTCAGCCTTTGCTTTAACCCTTTGTCACTGCTTCACGCAGCTGCTTCGTTCGGAAGCTGCTGTTCAGTGTTACTCAGGGGCAGAGAAGAAATCCCTCACTGCTTCCTCCTTCCCCCCTGGAAAAGAGGAAGGGCTGTAAACATCCACAGTGCAGATGACCAAGGTAACACAGAACTGAACTGGAACTTGGCAAGCAAAGTGAGGTGGCACACGCTAGGTCACCCGTTCAAGAAGCTGTGTGCTGCTTCACTACCTCGCTGTTGCTGTATCCTAAGAAGTAATGCACACCTATTGCCCCAATGCTGCAATAACATTGTTACGATCACAAAATTCAGTTTTTTCTTTATATTAAACAGGAGAATAGTCTCAGGTTTTGAAACAAATTCTTCAGAGAGGGATGATGACTGCTACTTCTGTCACCATCAACGTGGTAACACCGTATATGTGGAAACCACACACAAAACCACGAAGTAGTCCCTGCTGCAAGAAGTTTATGTTCCAAGTCACGAACAAGTAAATGCAGGTGGAGACAGATGGGATAAAATGGAAACAAAAGCAACAGTAAACTAAAAATACAGGAACCACGTACAGAGTGCAATTACAAAAAGCTAGAATATGGTCCCATACCATTGGCAAGTTTAATTTTCTTCAGGATAATTTGTGAAGTTCCTGGGGGCTCTCCCACTTCCTTTTTCTGATGAAATCTTACACCTCTCATGCCCAATTCCTTTCCCTCTATCCATCACAAAGATATTTGTAGGGATGGTTGAATCTGAAGAAAAGAGCGAGAGAAGTACTGAGGAAGGAGCAAGGAGAAAGACATGGCCACTTGGAGAAAGGGAGGCAGAATATGAAGACCAAGCTAAAAGAAAAGTATCCTGTGTCCCTGCTGCATCACTGTTTTCACATTTGGGTCATTCCAAAGAAACATATAATTAAACCAAGCCAAGATAATTTGGCATTTCATTGGTGGTTGGTATAAAGATGAAGGAAGTAAAAAGAGATTTTAAAAGGTGGGGGGAGAAGAGGAAGGGAAGGAAAATGAAAAGATGAGCTGCCACATGCAGGCTGGTAAATTTAATTTTTCCTTAATTATGTTTACCTTTCAAATCTCCAGGACAGCAGGAATGGGGAAGGATTAATATTGACTTTGTTGTTAAATTCATGCTCATTTGTTTATTTGTGCATCATCAGAAAAGGGTTTTCAAATCCTGGCCTTCCTTTCTGTAACCGTCAGCAACTGTGGGTACACATATTTTGGACTGCTTACGAGATCTAACTAGCTACATGCCTGAATGACTTGGTTTGTGCTTCCAGTTATTTATACTAACAGAAATCTAAAACGTATTTCATTTCAGCATGGTTGTACAGTATAAAAATGTTTTTACTTCACATTGTTTTTAACTGGCCTAAACTTATGAGATGAATGGACAAGATCCTCATCCAATGCCTTCAGCAGAGTTACAACATCTTGCCCTGCATTTGTTAATTTACTCAGTCTGTCATTACATTTAGTGTATATTGCATTTCCATTAATTAAGGATAGTTATTTACATTAAAAGGGTGATGGGGTGGAATTGCCTAGCTAGCAGAGCAAATCCCAAACGGCTCAGGCATCTCTGTAATGTTTATTCAGGTCTGCAAAGAGACTCCTGAAGGACAAACATTCTGACTTCAGCTCCACTATGGAGTATGTTTAAAAGGCAAGTTTATATATAATCATGCCAGCAGAAAGATACATCATTATCTAACACGAAAACTGTTAGACACATGCTAGGAAAAGCTTACTCCACGATGCAGTTCCACTCTACATGTAGCAATTTGTTTCTCAGCTCTATATGTACAGCTGCAACTGAGAAGAACAAAGAAAAATAAATAAATCTAGGACATGTTTTACTGTCATTATAATACAAAACTGCAAAGTTAACTACTAAATCTAAGAGAACTCGCAAAGAAACAATATCCTATTAGTTGTACCACTACTACTAAAGATTACAATGGACTTCTTATAAAAGATTATTCTTGGTTTTTCTTTTTATGTGAAAGATTAAGCACTGTAGGAATGAGACACAGCAAGTGAGAAATAACATGTACAACAAGGCTTCATCAGCAGAACTAGCTCTATATATTCTATATATTGTTAGGAAAGGCAGAGACTTTTATTAACATGTTATTTGTTATCAATATCCTGTAACCACTTACAACATTCTATTCCCCATATTTCCACCCATTTTGTATAGCCATGCATGTTTCACTGTCATAGCTCCTAACAGAACAGGGCAGGAGAAAAAGAAAAAAAAAAAAAAAGTGCTTCTCTTTCATTCTTTTTTCTTTTTTTTTTTTTTCATTTTCCCTAACATTTATTCCCTAAGCCACTCATGTTGCTTTCTTCCCTTCCCCTAAGCATCAGTAACAAATACAGAATCCTGATTTTTAAGTTACTGAATTGCCTGGATTTTGTCTGTTATCGATACCTTTTGGTATATAGAGAGGTTTATTCATTGTGCTGGATTTTATAACCAGTTCTTGAGACAGCAGCATCCCCTGAAGGTTCTTACCCTGCAGGAAAAAGTGACTACAATCGTTTGCCAGCCTTAACAGTGTGGAGGTGGATGAGATCTGTCAAGGAGAGGTAAAGAAAAAAAGCTTCATCATACATCTTACATTTCTACACCTCTTCAAAAGATGGACATGTTACTTTTGGTAAGCATGACTACCCAGCCTTTCCAGTCAGCAACTATAACCTCCTCAGCTTTTCTGTTATATAGGGTCTTTTGGGTAAGTAGTTTTCTTTGAATATCAATAAAACTGCCAGTTTAAAAGCACTTAGATGCATGACCAGTGTACCCTGTGAAAATAATATTATGGCCTCCGTGTCAGCTCAGCCACAGCTTATTCTGTGCCCCAAGTGGCTAACACGTATTTATCAGCCTGGCATATTCCTGCCTTCCACAACATCCATACCTTGTCTAGCAAAGGAAAACCCCAGAACCAAGACATTGACTAGCAGACCATCGGCTGAGATATATTTTGTACGTAGGGCATAAAAAGGAAAATATGCCAATAAGTATTGTGTACATAAAGACCAATTTCATTAATTACCTTCATTTATACAGAAGATGGTTAAGTCCAAACATGCTCTGAGGCACTGTGCCCATTTCTGCCAGTAAGAAGAATGGTAATAATGCATAAATGCAGCTGGTGTCATTATTTTGACTTCAAGGAAGCCACAGCTGCATGTACTCACTACCTGAAGAGCTGAAGTCAGATTGAGCTTTCCATGAGGGCCAGAATCCCCAGCTAGGCTGGGTCAGTGACCTCCTGGAGGAGCCTGTGGAGTTGTGCTGGTCTGCACCACCAGCAGAGCTGGGATCGTGCACGTGTAGTGAGCCATCTGTGTGCTCACACTGGGTCCCCACCCATGCAGCCTGCTGGACTCCACTGGGGTGGGTTGCGATTCATTGCCATAACTGCAAGCAGAGTTGGCAGGTAGCTCACACAGGTGCTCACACTGGGCATGTTTACCTGTGTCTGCTTATGTTAGTCTGCAGACAGAAAGTGTCTTTTTATAAAGCCAACTACTGTGGTATGTGCTGGCATTAGTCCTGAAATAAATCTCCTGGCATATCAGTTTCCCTGCCTTTGTACTCTGGAAGTTATATAGCCTAATGGAAGTCAATATTAGAATTTATTCACTTGAACTGGGAAATAGCAGGAATCTTCTTTCATCAGCTCATTTTATCTTCAGCTGCAGTCAGGTCTGCTCTCCTGACTGTGGCCTTGCCTGAGGAGGTTATCATCCCCAGCCTGTTCCTCCTAGAAGTTATTATCCCCTGCAAACATGACAGCACTACTGCTAGTGGTACTGCTTCTAACGTAGTTGAGGCAAAATGGGTTAAATGGTTGATGTGTTCAGGTGTTGGGTTTGCTTGTTTTTGTTTTTGTTTTTGTTTTTTACCCAGGACATTTTGACAGCTGCTATGGCTGTACACTCAGAGAATTATTCACCCATCGCACTATGAACTATGGTGATTTGCTGCTGGCTGCAAACTCTCCAGGAGCTGGTTGATTTGATTTACCCCCCAGAGCATCCCAATACCTAGCAAAAGAGAGAGCTGAGCGGCACTGCACCTTCATCCTGACTGCACAAAGTGCAGCACAGCTTCTTGCCCCAGGTACAAGTAGACGAGGTGATGCTAGCATGATAGACTCATGCTGAAAAGGTGCCACAAAATACAGTGATAAATCATGATCTAAGGAGATTGCACAACTCCCATGAGCTTCTTCTAATGCTGGCAGTCTGGTCTGTGCTGTTTGGTTGGTTGTCAACGTCTGGGCCTGCCATTTGTGAAAGTGCAGTGCCTACTCCAAGAAGAGGAGGAAGGCTTCTCATTGCCCTTCCTAAGTAGGTTGTTCCCTACTTTCAATTTTTAATTATTTGTTGGCTTTTCCCCCCATATCAGTGACACGGGTGATGACAAGGATGCCCAGCAAGGTGGCTCCCCTTGGCCGCACACACAAGGCCTGCTCCCCACTGGAGTGGAGCAGCCCTTTTGTGCACCTCATGTCCTGCCCCATACCTTCAGCCCACCTTCCAGAACCTTCTGCTCGCCTCCACAGCAGCCTTCATGTGGGGCTGACCATATGGTGGTCCCACACACCGCCCACCGGGGACCCTCAGGGAGCAGGGGCACCCGCCTGACGCCCAGGACAGTTTTCTTTTGGGGGAGCCTTTGTTTCACCCAGCACAGCCTGCCTTTCCCCCTCAAGCCTGTGTTTCAGCTGCGCTCAAACCCGTAATTCAATTACCATACGCTTAAATTCATTGTTTAAAATGGTACTCGGGCTTAATGCTTTTTCAATACATCTTTGTTATTTGAAATCAATTCATAAAACTCTTTACATGTACTATTTAAATTAACTTTAATTCAAAGTCTTAGCAAAATCAATATTTAGCAGGTTTCGGCAAGCTGTCCAACTCTATTTACATAGGGAAAATATTGCCGCTGCTGCTGCTGCCTCTGAGGCACGAGCAGCCACCAGAGCCTCCGGCGGCCGTCAGGCAGGGGGTGCCGGCCCAAGGGGCTCAGCACAGCACAGTCTGCAGGTGTTGTACAGCCCTGATCCAGCTCTTTAATCAAATTTCATCGGCTGAATAATGTTGGTGATTTCCTGGCAAGTCAATTTTATTCCGTTTTATTTTCTTCAGAAAAGGATCAAGTTGAGGGCAATGTTTGTTCGATGCAACTCAAAATGGGGAGGCGGGTGGAAAAGCTTATGTAGAGCTGTGAATTATTATTTTTTCCTTTCATGAGAATGTGTTTATGTAAGAACTCTGTTTACGACCAAAGCTTTTTTCATCAGTCTTTGGTAACCCAGCAATTAACAAACTACATTAAACTTAAGCTTGTTCAAGTTCAGCTTGTTCTAATTAAAAAAAAAAAAAAAAAAAAAAAAGCTCATAATGAAAGAAGTATGAGTAGTAGTCATTCACTGAAAGAATCATTTAAAAACTGCAGTCCTCACCTCCTCTTTGTAAGTATCTGATAATACATAACATTTTAAGACTTTCATCAGCGTGGTGACGTATTATAGACACACCCCTTCATTTTCATAGAATCAAAAGTTGACGGAAATATCTCCTGTTGTTCTGAAACTCTGGGTGACAAGGAAAAACCAAGTGGTAACATTTATTGTACATCGCTCAAGATCAAACAATGATTTTGCTATAGTAAATTGTGATGAATGCAAGCAGAACAATCACCTGAAGACAAACTTTCATTTTCTAATGAGCTGTTAGGCAGTGGTATTTACTAAAGTTAGTATAAGCATCATCAGCTGCAGACAAGTCAAAGTTAAAAAAACACGATATTACTGTATCTTCCAATTTTTGAACATTATGGGGAATTTCAGCACTGTTTTGAAAATAATCAAAATAACAGTGACTCATTCTGCCTTTAACGGTATAGTAACAAATGAAGTGTTGTAGTATTTTGACATTTCTATGTCTCAAGGTACTGTGTGGCTGCAGAGTAGGATACTTTTTTACTAGAAACACGATGTAGTTGCAGCAACATACAACAAATAAAGTGATGGGAATTTGCTAAGTGAATAAATACAACCTGCCTGAAATAGCAAAGGTCTCTGTATAGACTCCGAGATCTAAGTCTAGATGGAAAAGCATATACTGACTGCTTTCTATCCAAACATCTTCCTCCACAACATAATCTGAGAGAGTATGAAATGGTATGGATCAGTCTTTTCACCTCCGATGGAAGTTTTGCTTAGATGCACCCTTTCAACCACAGGGCTCTGTATAGACTGCCATTCCTTATAATACTCTTTGTGAGGCATAAAAAGCTTTGCAGCACTCTGAGCCTCTCCCTAGCTCTTCCCTTCCTAGCCTGAAGGAAAGTTGACAAGAGTTTAAAGGACCTCAGGGCACAAGCTGGTGTGTGGCTTGCCCACTGCTAATCACTCTGCCTGGGTTTGCCCTTACAATGCTCTTCCATTGTTAAAATAGATGTGTTAACTGAAACCATCCTTGCATGACACTCACCCTGGAAGTTGTGGCTTCTTTGGACTTTGAATCAGATAATGCATCCATCATGGTAAGAGAACCCTTCTGTATTTCGTTAATTTGTCATGAAGTAAGAGAAGGCTGAATCAATCAAACTTCTCAGAACAGTAAGTGGAAATAGCAACACAGTTTTCAGTGCAGAGATTTCAGTAACTGAGGTTTTTATAACTAGAAGGAAAGCCTGTATGATTCTAACTTTATTTCTTATATTCCAGAGAGTATTCTCCAGTTTTGAAGCAAGCCCTGAATAAAGGTAGGAAGCTGTTTTGTTAAGACACAGGTTGCAAGGCTTTTTGTAATTTTGAAGCACCGATAAATAAAAAATGTGTTGCTTCAGCACTGAATAGTAATAGGTAATGTGTCTATAATACAACTGCAACACTGATATTTAATGTTATAGAGAAAGATGGGAAGTTAATCAAAATAATAATGTAAGTTATTATGTCCACAAAGAAGATCCAAACGTATTAAACATGATCAAAACAAAACATTAAATTCAGTTGGTTTGTTCTGAATTTTTCCCCTAATAAAAATATAATAGAAAGCAGAAAATTATTACTATGATTTTACAAAACTTGTTGATTGTGGTGAAAGTTTTCCCTGATTGAGAAAAAAAAAAAAAAAAAGTGTTGATGATCTCATCAGGGGAAGGAGTAACAGAAGGAAGTAAAGGGGAATGTGATGGAGAAGCTTACTAAAATCTCTGCTATCAGTACTCCCTAAGCAGTGATAAATGTTATTTCAAGCAAAGAAAAGGCAAGTGAACATTACGATAGTCTGGATGGAGCTGAGCACACTACTGCCAAGGCATTACCATTTTTCTGGGAGTTCCTTGTCAGCTGTATGAGCTGTACAAGCCACGTTAGCATAGCAGCAGGTAAGCAGCAGTACCTTTGCTTCACCTGGTTACAGCGCTGGGGAATTCAGAGCTTTACAGTTCCCTGCTGGCAGACGCACTCTGTCTCAGTGGCACATAAACTCGGGGCTGGCCTGCCATAAATTTTTAGTCTAGCTGACATGTAGCCATAAAGTTAATCAATAGCCTCTGATTCCACTGAAGTTACACTGAAATATGCAGCACGCCATTACAGCGCTTCTGGTTTCCCACTGCCATTTCAGGTAGGCCATGGGAACTCACCTTCACAGCTGGCGTTTGCACAGAAATTGCTGCACACCCACCTCCGGCGCTGGGCTGGGAGCTGCGGGAAGGCAGCCGCCCGCTGGCTCGTTCACCTCTGGGTGCCTGCAGGACCCACTGGGCACAGGGGGGGTGCGTACTGGCACTGGTTTTTACACCTGTCACATCTGGCAGGTAGTTTTCTTCTGAAAGGTTGGTTACCCTGTCCCAGTCAAAAAGAAACTTGGCACCTTTGGGGCTGTTTTGCTGTGTTCATCACAAAGAAAAGGTACTGACTGATTTTCCTTAACGTGCTGACCAGCCCAAGCCTTTCACAGATGCTGGTCCTATCCTAGAAAGCTCTTCTAAGTGATGCCATTCATTGCCACCTTACAAGAGACAGTTACTTAGCAAAATGACAAAAAGCCAGACTCAGGTCCCACTTATATTACCATGTGTTGTGGGAATATTTGCCATACCAGGCACGTGAAGGGATTAAAGTCACTTCTCCCACAATCAGTGTTTTCAAATATATAGAAATGATTTGGAGATACAGAAAGGGGCCTGAAGTAAGGAAGACCAAAAAAGTACGACTGTAATAGGTTGTTGCAGACTCAGGAGCCAACTCAGGACAGCATTGAGAACATACTGAAGTCATATACCTGTAAGATGAATTCAGGCATATTTTTGAAGTTCAGTATATGCTTAAAAAATTTACCAAATTTGATTAATATGCAGAAACAAAAAAATATTTCCTGGCACTTTTGTGCCATCTTTCTGCCCACAGGTAACAGCTGTGGCCAGGGACACCTTTAGATACCTTGGCTTTAGAAAGCATTTCCCTATTTTCTGAAGCTTTTAAATGATGTGACATAGTGAAACAGCAAAGTTGTATCATTTTTTTTTCTTGTTTTGTTGTTGTTATTGCTGTTGCTTTTTTTTTTTTTTTCCACTTTATGTTTCTGTTCTTTTAGCAGACTTTAGGGTAACTATCTAAAGTGTAAAAACTAGCACTCTCAACATGGATTTCTTACTTCTGGCTTCTTACTTGTAACTTATTTTCATTGAAATTCAAACAAGCACAACCTTCATTTGATAAGATACTTACCACACAAAATAGTACCAAAATGAAGGGGAAAAAAATCTTTGAACCTCAACAGAGAGGTGAGAACTCGACAATCTTTTTTTGTCTTTAGTTTGAAAAAAATCTCTTTAAAAGGAGAAAAGAATGTCAAAGGAAACTTAAGTCCAACAGGCTTTTAATTTCTTTACAGCATAAAAATAAAGTTTCCAACTCTCTTTGTTCTCAGCTAAGTAATACATGGCATTTGTTTAAATAACTAAATGTATAAATAATAAACATTTTGTAAGTCTTATTCTGAAATAGTGTCATTGAAGGAAACTCTTTGAAGTGTGAATAGACCCCCCCATTGCCTTCTCCCCCCAGATCTTCTTCAGATCTTGCAGAACACTTTGCTGATTCCCGAGAGGCACTTTTGGTCTATTGAAGATTCTAGCTAAAGTAAATAAAGATGTTTAAATGTTTTAACTGAGTTTTTGGGGTAGCACTAAATTAAAATTGTACATCTTTTACTTTTCCAGACTTTCACTGCTCTGTTATTTAAGCTTCAAAGTTGAATTCACTGAAGAGCTATTCATAATTTATAGCTCAGCTGAGTATCTCTTTCCCTTACTTAAGTTTAGTTCTCGAGCAAGAATAAGAGACAGATGTTTTGAGCAGAGTGCACATGGATGTATTCTTTGTGAAAACCACCCTGAGGGGAGGTGTTCAAGGCTGACCATAAGGTTAGTGGGCTTCTCCTCTGAAAAGCTCACTTGGGGACACCTGAAGGATGTTTGGCCCTACTGGAAGGTCAACCACTTGAAAACATTTCCTATTTGGTATCTAAAAAAAACTTTATTAAAAAAAAACAAACAAACAAACAAACAAAAAAAAAACACTTCCCTTCCTAGGGATCTAGTGCCAATATTTATCCAGAGACCGAGTCACTTCATAGGTGTTATTGGGTTACCCAGTAAGCACACTTCAAGTAATGTCAGAGAAGAGTCGGTCTGCGGACTAAAAGTAAATTCCTGCATCTTTTTTTCCCCTGAATCTCCTGAATCTATCAGCAGTATGACAACATGGGAAAGGGGCACGGCGGAGGAAGGAGGTTATGAGATGCGAACTCCTGTTGTTCAGGAGCTGGGTTCCAATCATAAAGTTCTCGATTCTTGCTAGTAGGGCAGATGCCTGCGTAAAGCCCCATTTGAGTTAATGGGATTCTGTACCGGTCGATGAACCTGCATTTGTACATCAATATCATGAGATCAGAGTCTGACATTTCTCCTTGGAAAAAGATACTCTGGGCTATTAAACACCCTCAGCTACCCAGGCCCAATGACCTGTGCTTTCTAGTACTCATGCAAGTACCAGCAAGCTGAGCTTTATTATATGCTGGATTAGAAATAATTAAAAAGAGCAAGAAAATGATTTTTATTTAAAAGTGTCAATTTAGGAAGGCTTTTAAAAATAGTGTTTATAGGAAAGAGAAAATGCATAGCATGTTAACATTACTGATTAGTTTAAAACATTGAGTACAATAATCCATTATTTTAATTAGTTTTCCAAATTGCTGGCAAATATAACAGAGAGATGCTATCTGTGGAGAGGTAAATGCTTCCTCGTAATTGTTTTGGATTTTGCTCTAACCTTTAATGAATTTATTCTCACAATGACAAGAACATCATTTTTATTCCCCCACGTGTGTTACGGAAGTTCACGTAAAAGAACGAGACCTCTGGGAACTCGGCAGAGTTGTGCTTTGACAAATGCCCTCGTTGACCGTGTTGACAAACACTGGCTGTTCTGACAGATGACCGAACCGCAGATGTTGGTGTTGCAGACAGCTCTGATTGAAGCCATCTCTACCCACTGACTGCCTGTTGCTGCCCCTTTCCTGTGCTGTGCCATCGCCGCTGCCCTGCTGGGCAGCTGCTTGTGCGAGTTCTCCCTCATCTGCTTCGAATAAAATGAGACAGGAAAATTCTCGCTGCATATTTCAGCTGTTTACACTAGCCTGGCTGATTTTGCCTGGATCAGGTGATCCGAGCTCTCATGCAAACTACTGCAGCAGCAGAATGGTAGCAATTCTTCCCGGCTGGGAAGGTGACCTGCCTCCGTGATGCCTCGTGCCTTCCCGGGGCTAGGTTTTGTGTGTGTGTCTGGGCTTACTGTGCAACCTGCAGGCATACTTCTTCAGGAGGGGAGGCAGGATTTTGCTGCAGAGGACACGAGGGTCCAGGTAACTCAGAGGAGAAAAAGGCCTGGGTGAGAGAAGTTTGTGTGCCACTTTTGGAGGGAGAATGATGAATCATGAAGGGGGCGCTGGGTCAGTGGAGGTGGGAAATGTGCACTGGCATCTCGATCTGAGAACAGAGGACATTCTCTTCTTCCATATACCACCACATCGTGTGCATTTGTGGAGTACAGTAGAGCACTGGTGCTTCCTCTGGTTATCGATACTTTGATCCACTGAGCAGATTCACCCAATGCATGGGGTAACAGAAGAGGAGAGAGAGACTGTGGGACTGAGCAAGCACAGGCTCTCCCGCAGCAGTGCACCACTTCCTACCCTGTTCTGGGACTGGGGGCACCGGGTGCATCACCCCTACAGACCGCGGTGCCTTCTCGTGTGTGTTGGGAGATGTGAGAAAGGAAGCAGGGCAGGTGAAAGTGAGTGGCAGGGGGAAGTGAGTCCCTGAGATTGCTATGTCATAAAAATATGGGCTTCACTGTGAAAGTGTTCGCACGCAAGGAGTACTTTGTTCTGAAAATAAATGCTGAAATAGCCTTGTGTTATGCAAAATGATGGTAGCGGAGTGTGCATTGGTCTTAATGCAATCCACTGAAATCTGTGCTAAGTTTCCCAGTGGCTGCTCTGTGATAAAGCAAATGATGCAGGGAAGTCTTTTGATATTCATTTGTGCATTCACACAAGCGCCAAATGAAAGTCAGCTATTCCAAGGTTTTTCTCTGTTTAAAAAATATAGTGTTGTAATTTTAGGGTTGTGGGGTTTTTCATTTTACTATTTTTTTTAGATGTCTTCTCAAAATTTACAAATTTTCATTGGTAAATAGTTTTCTCATGTTAAGAAAATGTTGGTTTGGTTATAGATGCTACCCTGCGGGTTTCACAGAGATGGGATTCAGGAGGGGGAGAGAGAGAGAGAAAGAGAGAACTGCTGTCTGGGGGAAGGGAAGAGTAAATTTAAGATACCAGAGATGGGACACGGCTAATATGGCTGCGGAGAAATGGATAGGAGAATAGAGTGTGCATGCTAGCCCTGTTGGTTTTGCCCTGTATTAAATCTTTGGAGTGCTGCCTTTTTCCTGTGCTGTTTAGTGCAAGGTCAATGATTATTAAAGCTCTGTGTCTGATTTTCCTGCTCAGTCCCACTGTTCTCCTCTCAGCTGCTGCTCTCTGAACTCTGCTCTGCTCCAGCCTTCTGCTTACCCTGTTTATCTAGCTCGTGTTTTCATGCCTACAGGTGATTTCTGCCCCTTACAGATGGCATGCAGACAGTAAAATTTGTCTTTCCCATTCTTGCTTACTCATGTCTTTGTTCAGGCCTTCTGACAATGCTTTAGAACAAATAGTAATAGTATAGATCATTACAAATCTTGAAAACAAAGCATGTCAGAAATTAAATCAATGCAAATTGTCTTTCTGTGGGAATAACTCTTCTCACCCCAAAGCCATTTTCAGCCTTTCTTTGTATTTATTGATTTCTTCCTTCCACCATTACTTTGTCCTGTCATAATGTCCTGTTACTCTTGGAAGATGTTGTTGGCCTAATTTAGGACAATATTCTGAGAGTCTGAATGCAGATAACTGTATCTAGACATGGATGTACCACATTTCACATATGGTACCAGAGAACATAGCTTATTCCTGAGACTGCTGACTGTGGTGTGTTACAGAGTGTAGTGCATGGAAATAAATCTTCCTTTACCTCCTGCAAACTGTGTCAGTGTTAGGGGCTTGTAATAGAGCAATTATTTCAGTGCAGTGTTAATTTCCCTCATGTTACAGGTTCTGTAGAACAGAGGGGCAAGGATCAATGTCTTGATACTGTACAGTAAAATACAATGTGCAGCTTGGGTAGGTTTAAATAATAAATGACAATCCTTCCCTGGCTTTCTCCCAGACTATAACTGGTCTGTATCTATAGTCATGTGTATCTTCTTATGTGTATCATCCTTATGGTGACAGAAGTACTCATCTTCTTGGTTCACTAACCTTAATAATATGCAAGGAGACATTTGGAAACATAAGTGCGTTTCTAAGCATACATAGCATATCATTACTCTGAAACTGATTTCACAGAGCATTCATAATGTGTGGTATCACAAATGCTCCACTGAGACAGAGTGTTAGAAAAGAAAGAAGGTTTTGCATTGACATCAATTTGAGGAGAAATGGGAGTCACAGGAATGGAAAAGCAATAAGAAAACAAGAGGCTGAGCTTAGAGACTGCAGATAGATAAGCCTTATGAAAGGTTGGATGGAGAATATAGTGCTTTTTCTCATGTGAAGGAATAATCTGAAAGCAGCCTTTAGACCTTCAGAGATATCAAACACACAGGCAGTAGTCAAAAGGAAATGGGAATTTGCTGGTTAGCATTACAAAAATTCACTACTTTCTGTTCAAAGAAGGTGCAGAAAAGCTCTGATTGCAAACCACTGTCCCAAGGCAAGAGGAACAAGTGAGGGAGGGACATGTCACTTCCAAACAGTCCCTGATTCAGTACTCCCTGAATGTGAAGAACTGAAATACTGTCTGAAGAATGTGTGGCTCCTGTTGTTTCATTTGCACACTGCTCAGGTCTCAAATCTATTAACACAGCTCCAGGAAATCTTGAATTTCAAATGTCTGACTGCATTGAGCTTTGCACTTGACTAATCAAGTCAAACATTGTCTGCTAATCAGATTTACAGGTGTGAACCTGTCAGCATGTGGGGATAGGCCACGTAAACATGCAGAGAGATTCAGATAGCTGCCCAGCAGTATCTGAAATTACAACCTGACCAAGAGGGCTGAGTACTGGATTCCTAAGTTTCAAGCACACTGATACAGAGATTGAGAGAATTACCCACATTTCCTTCCACATCCCGTGCTTCAGATAACTGGTACTTTAAAAAACCCATTCCTTTAAATAAACGAATAAATATATAAATGTATCTTCTGGTAGCTCATATTCTTGGATAATCTGCACTTCCAAATAATGCGTTCAAAATCAGAGGTAAAAACAAGGAACTATTGGCAAAGGAAGAAAATGTTACAGGGGATTAAAAATGGAAAAGCTATTTAAGAAGTCTCCCTCTGGGATAAACTTCCCCTTGTACTGTTTACACACAGACATATTACCTACACAGATACTAACCGGTGTTTGGGGGTTTTACAGATAACCTGGGAGTTACATGTGTGACAGTATGATAAACTGATTTCCATCTAGATATTTCCATTCTTCACTTTCTAACTGCATCTCACAAAAACAAGTGTTTTTCTGCAAACAGATCTCATTTTGGTTATGTGCCTTGGATGCTTAATCAGAGTTTGGCCTAGCAATGATGCAAGCCTACAAAAATACATTGTAAAACCTTCTGAAAGCAAATCAAGGCAAATTTAAAGTACTTACAGAAGCATCCATAGACAGTGTAAAGTGAAATACACCAATTCAGAGTCCATTTATAGTTGTCTTTGATCATACTAGATGTTCAAACATGTTTTAATAACTACATATTATTAAATATCTCATATGTAGTGTGGGGTCATTGTTGCTTTCTTACTCCATGTGCATCACAAGTCAGTGCTTCAGGATGCTAATCTAAGGGAAGCAACAGAAAAGTAGTTTGATCTGTATGCCGCTGAAAAGTGTCCCCCTCTGTGAACAGAATGATTAAATACGGTTCTGGGTAAAACACATTTCTAGAAAATGTTCCTGAGTCTAGCTGTGATTCTCTATATCAACAAATCTTATGGGTGGGATAGAATAAAAGACACCTCCTCCATATTTATCAAAGCTGTGAAGGGTTTAACTATTCTGTGTCTACAATCACCGTGTTTTGGTTTATTCTTTCATTCTCTATAGAGTTGCTTTTCCCACAGTAAAAGAGAGTCTTTACTCTCAGAACTGCTGGCAATATTTAAAAATTGAGTTCTTGCAACATATGCTATCAGTAGTCCAGGAAGCTAACTACATAGAGAGGCGAGTGCCTGCCAGCACAGAGATCAAGAGATAAAGATGGCCCAGAGTCAAAACGCATTCCCTTTGCCCTCTCTCTTCAAGTCCCGTTTACCACTGGCAGAGCCTGCAGTAGAACAGGGCACATCATCTTCAGAAAGGTTATTCTACTCCAAACTGCAACATTTGAGCATTACTATCTTCAGGAATAGTTTAAACAGAGCCTGTGCTTTGCTCTGTGACAACCTTTTATAGAGCTTTTTTTTACATACAGAATTTAATCTACTGAGATCTGAGACATTTCAGTATCTCCTCCAGGAAATATATAAATTGCGGGTTTAATTGAGAAAGACTGATCCCTAGAATAATTATGACTAATTACATTTCTCCTTTCATAATTAAAAAACTCGGAAATATTTTATATGTTAGATGTTTGCCCTCAGTTCCAATGTAAAAAAATATGTTTTCTAGGGACAAAAATAAAAATTAAGACCACATTTAATATTTCTTATAGTATAATTATTTGATAGACATTTGTAATTATAATTTTTAAAGTTTGGAGAAGCTTGTAGAAAGCTGAGGGGTAATATTGCTTACTTTATATTTCTCCATGGCATTGGGTCAGGGTGGTGGTGGTGGTGGGAATAATTATGCAAAACATATGTCTTTTCCATACATAAATCCTACAGAGTGCAAGATCCTTGCTTTTTCTGGTTTCTGACACCTTGGAAGAGAGAGATTTACAAATTTGTAGGTAATGAAAAGTTCCTCTTATTTTAAAGTAGATATACTCTGTTTAGACAGAAAAGATTAGATTATTTTTATTATTCATGACTTTCTAGATTATGCATCTTTATTAATTTAGTAATATTACAAATTTGGTAAATGATTTGACCTCTGATGGCCAAGAAAACACCACTGAAATAGGTTAGTAAAATGACATGGCTGATTTATGATGAAGAATTACTACGGACACCGTTACACTGTTAAAATAATGCTTTGTAGAAGTGTTTAGCTTGACTATATTAACTGTAAGTGTGTCTGGCTACAATTCTTTGAGGGCTAAAAATTCCCTGCAGTGCCTTTCTCTTACGGGCTTTTTCATGCTTAGTAACAGCATTGTTTTGGTTTTTGCATTATTATTTTTTTCCAGCACTCCATTCAAAGTTTGCAGATTCCCATTTCATTTTCTGAAAAGAGAACTCACTAGATACAAACTCCCCACAGCTACAGTTTTCCTCTCGAGGCTATAAACACAAAGGCACAGTCATTCCCAGAATACGTATTGCCAGTCTCAAAAAGACTTTTCTGCTTATTCAGGAGGGGAGAGAGAAAAGAAGAAACATGAAATATACTGAAAGTGAAATTAAAATCCAGAGTACCTGTTACCTGATCTAATGGCTGACACTAACATCCATCTTTGCTTCACTAGTTTACTAATAGCTGGATCTTACAGTTTTTCCTGCATCAGCTGGAAATGCTAAGCCAAGTGAAACACCACATGACTTGGACCTTGGCTGGTGTCACAGTGTCATCACCTAGAACTTCACTGATTTTACAGCGTTTTTTTGTTGTTGTTGTTTTTGTTTTTCTTAAGGCTGTAGTTTCTGGAGTCAGGCAGTAAGCTTTCTTTTGAAAAGTTAACTTTTTCAACTCACTATTGCTGAAAAAATAAACATGAAAATAGAATCCCTACTTTACTGACAGACTCCTTATTATCCTTATTGGGAAGACTCCAAATTATCCTTATTGTTTAACCTAATAATTTGTAATACTATCTCATAGTTTCTTGGAACCCAACCCAGTGTTTCTGAGTTGTTGGATCTTTGTTTGCTATTTTGCTGTTTCTTGTTGGTCTTTTTTTGTTTGTCTCTTTGGTGGTTGATTCACTTTGCGTGTGTATTGGCAAAATAGAGATTTCAGGATTCTCTCTAACTTCAGATGTGGGAGAGGAAAAAATAAACCACATTTTACTAAGACCATGTGACATATGAGACCAGTACATTTTAACTCATGGACTTTGGACAGATGGTATCTATATAACAGTAAATTCTCTCACAAACTTTCAAAGTTGTATTATGCAGTGTTTTAAGTGGTGCCGCACAAATGAGTGAGCTATCGGCACATTAGATTGTTCTGCATTTAAACACTGTAATTACACAACACAGAAACTGAAGATGTAACCCTGACCCAACAGTGACAAATTTACATCTGGGTGAAGATGTAAAACAATCATGCTTTCACGCACTGTTTGCTCCTAATGCTCTGAGCTGCACAGCCTTGTGACATTTGTTTCAGCTTTATACCTTGGCTTTCTCCTTTTCCTTTGGATCCACGGCCTAGGAAAGACACATACAGTATTTATTTCTTAACTTGAGAGCTAAGTGGGTCAACTGCTTTCTGTGACAAGCACACATCCTGCAGCCTTTCCTTTTAACTAGCAATAATAGGAATGAATAGTTTGTTCAGGTGGAAATAATCTTGTTAATTTAGTGAATTTAACCCAGTGGGCCAAGCATCTGGTGAGCAGAGTGTGTGCTTGTAGTCACATCTTAGTTTTTCCTTCTTCTTTTTCCTCAGACTGTTAATATGTCTAACATAGCACAGACTCACAGTTTGACTCAAAGGGTTCATTTACTGAGCCCCATCCCTGCAAGGAACCTTCACCTTTCTACTAGAGGTGGAAAGATTCCTGTGCCCAGAGTGTGGCTGGGGGACATGGAGGGGCAGAGGCTGCATGCAGGTATCATGGTCACCCTGGTCCCTGTGGCATGAAGGTGAGGGAGCGCTACCCACCTAGCGAGGTAAGTGATGGGAGTGAGGAAAGGGGGGGAATGGCTTCCATGGGAGAAGCTGCTGGACTGGGTTGGTTCTGCTAAGGGAGCAGTACCCGAAACTGGTGCCGATCCAGACCTGTGAACCTGCCTGAGATGTGGGGAGGTGGACTGGGAGCCTTCATGTTTTCCAGTCTGAGGGGCAGGTGCTGCTCCTGGCACTAGCAAATGGGCTACTGAAAGCAACAAAATGAGATACTTCTGTTAAAAAACAATGTTACAATTCTGGCCTCCTTGGACTCATGTAGAAGTCTGAAGTTTATTTGAGTTCAAAAAGCAATTAGCCAGATTCCTACAAGAGGAGTTTGCAATGCTACCTCTGCCTTTATATAACAACCTGCGTTGTTATATTCTGCCCTAGGCACCTGCCGTTAAGAGACAGCACTGTATGCTAGACAGATCTGTTATGTTCTCTCAGCGCTGCTCCTCTTAAGGTGCAATTGTAGCCTGCAGTTCAGCTACGTGATTGCAGCGTGATGGTAACTACAGCCTCGCAGGGTTTGACATAGGCTGCCGAGCCCATCGGGGAGCCTGCATAATATTTGGCAGCTGAAAGCTCTTGCCTACAGGGGCTGCAGTTAAGCCTCCGAATTGCCGCGCGCCCGGGTGAATTCAGCAGGCAGGCTCAGGCAGGCCGGGGCTGGGAGGGCGCAGGGCCTAGGCCTCTGCCGCAGGCTGAGGGCTCTGCAGGCAGCGTGTGCCCGCGTCTCAACCAGCTCGGTTCACGTCCTGCTGTTGTAGTATGAGCTCCGTAAGAGGTGCTGAGCTGGGCTGACATGGAGCAGCAGAGAGCTGCATCCAGACAAGCACTGGGGAAAACATCCTCAGCTGCTGCAGCTAGGGCTGTCGGCGCTCATCTGTCAAAACGCATGGCCTGGAAGAGTGCTTGTTATAGGAAAAGATCATTAGCGATGCAGTTTCGGTGTTGCTTCTGCTGTAAAGTTTTGACTGCTCCAGGAAAAGGGTTAGGTCTTCACATCAGGCAGGTTTTTTGCTGTTTTTCGCAGGGTGCTGACTTACCTTTAAGTAATATACTGTTTTCCTTTGTACTTTCTGATCTTCCACCAGGAAAAACATGAAGCAGTTCTTTCCAAAACCTAGATGTATCAAACTATCTGCCAACCCTCTTGTGCTTACGGATCAGCTGTGGCTTTCTTTACCACATGATATGGGAGCAGGCTATGACTGACTAAGCAGAACGCATGCTTCCAGTCCGCTTGGGCGTCTTCATCTGATTCTTTCAAGAATCTATAATGTAAAAATTCACTTGGTTGATTTTAACCTCATGAGCCAATATCCCATTTGAGAGATAAACAGTGCCTCAGCCCTCTGTGCAGAAACCACTGTATATCTTTCTCTGCAGAGTGATACCAATTTGTTGTAGCGCAGGTTTCAGAAGAGTCTCTCAGTTAATAAACCATTTAAATACATTTTAGTAGCCATATTACAGGCTCAAAATCTGTGAGAAGATAGGTTATTAAGGGAAAGACTTACCTGGCTGAGCACCAAAACATTGTTAGACATTCAAAACAAACAGAGTGCTTCTTGGAAAAAATACAAGAAACAGGCAGTAATTTCTGAGCTGATCATATTTGTGATTCTGCAATGGTTCTGTATGAAGGGGGGGGGGGAGGGGGAAAGCTCTGGTCATCGCTGCACAAAGCCAAATATCTCCATTTCCCAAGTTGTCAGTCTTGCTGATTCAGAGCCCAAGCCATCAGCTGGGTGCGTCACCCTGGGCATCTCCTTCAATCACATCTCCCTGCTTCCAAGATGAGTGTAATAGTAACCTACCCACAGGAGACTCGGTCGATCCATACAAATGTGTTATTACCTGCTCAGTATTTATTTTGTTAGTGTAAAAGAGATGACATTAAATTTACGATGCTTGGTGATAATTTGTGCAACTAATTAAAAACTGGGGTAGGTTGTACTGCTTTTTGAAATGCTTAATCAGTCACACAAATGCTACCTCCATTCATGAAAACAAATGCTAAAATAAATAGCTTCTGATAATTTATGTTTTAAAATAATAAAAAGCCCAAAGAAGTTAAGTGTCAACCTAATGTTAACTTTTGGTATAAAACAGTTTGCTGAAACCAGGAAGCAATTAAAACATACTGTTTTATAGAGTCCTTTATAGCAAGATAGTTTTTATAGGTCTACGTCTGCTTTTTTTGGAGGGTGAGCTACAGTTCAGCTTTGCCCAGGAAATAACAAATGGTATTAAAAACACATCAAAAGTGCAGCTGTTTTCAGGAGGAAAGTGTGGGGGGGTTGATGTCTGGGGGGAGGGTGTGGGGCAGAGTGAATAAATCCAGCAGGCAAAGCTTCCCAAGTTAGTAAGGAAGGGACTTCTTTCCTTTTAGAGCCTCCAGAGTACTACAGTATGTACACGCTTCTCATGTGTCCTGGCTCATCCAAAGTGTCACTCTTGCACAGAAGACATGGTTTTGAAGTACTGCTCTGTCACAAAGCTAGGCTCTTGGCCTCTTCACCTGCTGCTTGAGAGATCTGCTCTTTTTACTATTAAAAAATTAAATAATTGTCAGCTGTGCTTCTCAAGAGATACATAAGAATAATCATAAATCTGATTATGCTAATAAATATGAAAATCACACATAAGCAGCATGACAGATATAATTCCTTCTTGTTTTTCTGCTTTAACACATATCTCTTTTCATGCAGGGAGCCAGTGTTTTCTATGAATTTATACTTTTGGTGTATGCTTTGCTTGATGGGACCCCTGCAGGAACAAAAGGGCTTTGAAATGAAATCATATATGATATTGTGGCTAGATACAATATTGCTGTGCTGGAAAGTGTCAGTGACTGCTGTCAAGCAGGCTGGCTGCTGTTAAGCAAGCCTGTGATCTCTAGGCCATGACAGCTGTAGATAAAGGTATGCTGAACACCCCTAATTCTGGCTAAAAGGAAGGCTTTATTAAGGCCCTTTACACAAATGAAATAGCTGGAAGAGCATGAGTTCCCTTCACAAGCAAAAGGCTTCATGTTAGGGCATCATTCAAACTTAGGTTGCGTGCCATGAGGAATTCTCCAACTACAGGTAGAGATGCTACTAGGTGCTTGCTTGGCCTCAGTGGGGAACAGAAGAGTGGAGAAGACTTTTTGGGGCATAGAACAGGCTGGGAAGACAGACTTGGCAATTTTGAGTCTGTATATCACCTATGTTTGTTTTGTGTTTGGAGTCTATCTCCAAAGAATGTGTTTTTAATATCTAAGCATTAGAAAACATACCTGATTGTATCACTCCTTTCTCCTTTTATAAAAAGGGTTTCTTGAGTTAGTTTAGCTGCCAGCACTAGCTCACCCCTTAGGCCAAACTGCACATACAAATACAAGAGGTTACATATAAAATTTCAGACAGAGTGTATTGAAATAATTTGTGTTAAAATTCATTAGAAATGTGTCTGCTGCCAGTAATTAGTCACTCAACGTGAGATTTTTGGGGAGCCCCTAATAACCTTCACACAGAATATTACAGGCCTTTCACACTTTCCCTGAAATTGAAGCTTACTGCATACAGTGCATTGCTTGTATTTGAGACCCTTTGCAGAGAAGAGATGGAAGGAAAAGGTATACAATTCTGGTTTCCTCTAGCAGAGGCTGGCACAGAATATCCACAAAAGACCTGATCCTCACCCAAAATCTCTACTGTTCCTAGTTTTTTCACTGGGACAGAGATACCAGCCAAAACACTCAGAATGACCTTTCCAAAAATATTTCCATCACCCTTTCTTCTGCGTGGGATGTTGATAACAGTACTTTCTAGCAAACACTGGTTGCTGTCATCGTTTGCTCCTTCTTGATGTTTCTATCCAGCACACAGTTTCAAAAGCCATTGTTATCCTTCCTGAAGAGAACATTGCTTTGCTCCCATTCCATTGAGAAGAAATGATCAATAGGGTGGCCAGAAAGAGAAATAGGAAGCAGTGGTCATCTTTAAAACATCTTTCAGAAAGAAACTGTACCTTCTTCCTTTATCAGTTCTCAGAGGTCGTCCAATTGTTATAGAACAGGATACAGTTTTATTTATATATATATTATATATTTATATATATATTTTATAGAGAGAGAGATAGATAAAACTTTTTTCATGTGTTTTGTTTCACACTTGAGGTAATTAGTGCTAGCTTAAACCATTTATGATGACACTCATTTTCACTCCAGTTTCCAAACTGGGCCACGGGTACCATTATTGTCATGACTTGTTTAAGTAATTCCAATAGGCATGGAAAAACATCACTTTCAGTTTCTTGACTTTCTGTAATACATGTTTTCCAGCCAGTTCAGGTATGTTAAAGCAGAATCTAAATAACTGATTTTCAATGACCACCCCTATCCTATGCCCATAAACACCCCAGGCAGCAATCAGTGAGGTTGTCAAAACCTGTTAGAAGACTTGTTCCTTCTAATTTCCATAATTCATAATGTATGATAAGCTAACATTACCAAGCTAATAATGTAAACTAAATCTTGTCAGTTGATTTGCAAATGAAACAGACTCCCCATTCCCCATCTCCTTTGTAGGGACTACCCTTTAACACACAGCCATGGGAAAGCAGAAGACAGTACAAGCTGAGTAAATTGAAATATGTTT
This sequence comes from Anas acuta, assembly GCF_963932015.1. Taxonomy (NCBI): domain Eukaryota; kingdom Metazoa; phylum Chordata; class Aves; order Anseriformes; family Anatidae; genus Anas; species Anas acuta. Next base: position 54,608,311 of record NC_088981.1, read on the forward strand.
GCAAAAGATCACAGTAACCGAACAGATATCAGCATAACTTGAAGTTCCCTTTTCTTCTCCTTAACAAATTTACTTTGTCAAATGAGAACGGAGGATAAAATTCAAGGCAAAATTAAAGAAAAAATAAAAAATCAGGACAACCAAAAGCAGGAGAAAATGCATTAAAGAGAAAAGGACCATAATGGAAAAGACCAAGTATACGGATTAAAGCAGGAGTGGCAGAAATTTTAACAGTGTAAATGAGGGCTAGTTAAGTATGACCAACAAAAGTTTTTCTTCTTTTAAATATAAGTATTAATTCTTAATGTTACAATTTTTATACCTCCTGATGTGTTGAAGGCATTTTTCAAACACCAAGGAAAAGAATGACCTTTGACAGCCTACTGGCATAGCAGTGCTAATGGCTGGCTTGTCCTAAGCATGTGTCCCGTTGATTTTAATGGGACTACTACTCAGATTAAAAGGTATATCTAAATGAATATAGATTTGCATATCTAAGTCTTAAATTAGAAAAATGGTGAAGAAAGGTAATGTGCATTATGAAATATTTGAAGTTGATATTTTTTTCTTTAATCTTGTATTGTTAGGATAAAAAATGAATTGTCTGCTCTGCTAGAAGTTTCAAAGATCCTTTTCTTAAAACAACAGATCTGCTGCTATTTAGATTAAAGACTTCTCATACAAGCCAGAAGATTCCATGGTCCATTTTACTCAAGGATTTTGGAAAATATTTGTTTGGTTCCTTAGATTTTGTATTCATACTTATCATTCAATTATCTTTCTTTTTAATTCCTAACCTAGTTAAATAAAATAAATATCAGTATATATTTTAATAACAGCTAGAAACATGTTATTGTAAGAAAATATTTTCCCTAACATCCTTTTTATAGGAACAAAGAGCAAGGGAGAAATTACAGCAGCTATAAATCAGTTTTGTGTTTTTGATAATTTAATACATTTTTCACGGATTGCTTTCTCTGTTTGGCATCCTCATAACAACTCAGTTGGCATGCAGCTTTGCAATCAATCTCATCTTTTCCCTCCACCCTCTCTTCCTTCCCAATACCATACACTTAAAAGGAGTTCAGATTCCAAGAAGTGTTTTGCCAGGTGTACAATCCAAAGACTCATCTTTTAATCATTGACATTCGCATGATCCCTTTTATGTAGATTAAAATTATTTCATGCTTATGTTATGTGGACAGAACACTGAGAATTATTGTAGGGTTAACAACTCTGTGTGGTTATGCTGATGAACTAATTTAATCCCTTGGAAAGGAATAATAGGGTAATAAAGCACTAAGGGATAATCTTAGTCACGTCTCTTTGGTATTCTGACAATTGCACCCTCTTCTAAAGCAGTTTCATGCAAAGCCACCAAAGTAAAAATGCCTGTAGTCGTCAACTGCACAGATGAAGGAAAAGTCCATGGCTGTGTCAGTCATTTTAATGAGTCACAGGAGGAGGGAAAGTGGAGGAACAAATTAAAAACAACAGTATTTTTCTCCCTTCCCCCCAACAGAAGAAAGTGAGAATAGTTGCAATTTCATTTGCTTTTAAAGCACAGCACTTGGGTAATAAACGTCCCCTGCAAATGTGCTGAGCAAACACCTCCACATTCATCAATATGCGGGAGCTGTTTATTGCCTCATAAACTTGGAAGCAAGTGATATTGTCTCTTAAATCAATGGCTGCATGGACATCCTAGGCACTGTAGGAGAACAGTACATCCAGACAACGCTGATACTTAAATTAATGGCTCTAGTAATGACTGAAAGGTGCTTCGTCACTACTAAAAAGTTAGACGTAGATTAAAAGTATGCCTAGGACACAGTGTAGATATGTTGTGATAGGGATATGTGTTTGTGTGTGTCTCATTACAGTTTTTATTACTTTGGCATAAAACGTACTATTCCATGCAGTTTTGATTTAAATATGGGTTGGGCTGCCTGTAGTGGCAGAGGCAAACTTGGTTTAAGCCTAGATTATGCACAAACCTGTCTTCTAAATCTATGGGGAAGACGGCTTGGCCTGTGAAACTGTTAGCTTTACCAGCTTCAAGCCAGATTAAGGAACTAATCATAATCTGAATTCTATGGCATCTCTTATCTGAAAATAATTCAGAAACACTAAAGAATTAGCTGACATTGCACTGTAAGTTTCTCATCTACAGAGTGTCTTGAGCAGATCATATCTCCTTTATCTGAAAGGAAGAGAACATGCAGCCAGAAGGCATTGCTCCTGCACTGCAACCGCTAGTGTTTGGAGCAGAAAGTCAATGTAGGAGAGGCTGTGACAAGGATCAAGGAAGGGCTGACTGATCAAGGACTGTGTTTTGCTTTCTGCATAGTCTCAGTGTCTATACTATAGCAAGGACTAATTGCTTCTTGAGCAACCATAACTTTAATAACAGCAGTGAAATGCAGTGCAATGTGAGTTAGACTTCTGCATGAGCTATCCATCTGGCTGTATACCAAGGGTCGTAGGCAAACATGGATAGCTGCTGTTGTCCATGCTGTTGGAGGAAGCTAATTCAGTGGTAGTATCGGTACATCTGCTGCTCTTGCATCTTCTTAAGGCAATCATCCATGTTGCTAAAGCATTCCCCCCTTTGCAGAGGAGTAGTGCAAAGGTACTGAAGGAAGAAATATTCCTTCTTAGCCCCTTCTCATTTTTTACCCTAGAATGATATACAAATAGTAATGAAGTAGTCCACACTGTGTGGATGTTCCATCATCTGCAGATTGTTCCAGCCAGATCCTCCTCTGCGCATCTGAAGGAAGAACGGTATAAAAAGCTGTGGCTGGTAGCACAGTACTCTATTTGAAATAATCTATGCTTATTTATTTAAGGAGTATTTTCTTCTGGTAAGTAGCATTTTGAAAGATCCTAAGTATGTATTTACTGTCAGAATTTTCACTTTTGTATGCAACAATGCACCGTTGATAATGTCCCAAGAGTGCACTGTATAAACTCTTTACCAAGCCTATGTACAATCCCAAATTTAGTCTTTAATTTCAAGTCCTTTTTGAATTAGCCATGTCCACTGGAGCATTAGAATTGTTTACTAATTAGTAAAAAAAACAAAACAAAACAAAAAAAAAAACACTGTTTCTTTTGTTCAGGTAGCTTAAGATCTAAGCAGGCTTTCTTTGAAATGTGCAAAGCAAAAACCTGATTTCCATTAAGTGAAACTGTTAGCTCCAAAAGGTAAATATTTTGCTAAACTTCAGACCTCTCATAATAAAACAGCTCTTAAAGAAAAAAAAAAAAAAAAAAAAAGGAAAAAAATAATTTCTGGGTGAAGTCCCCAGTAGCTCAATTCAGATTTCAGATTTTTTTAATGACATCATTACCAGCATTCAAGCCATGCTCAGAAAGGGTGTAAATCAGCTGAATAGCCTTATACCACTGTCTTCCATATTGTTAAGGGGTAATAGTGAACAGAAAATTAAGCATGCATATGTAGCATAACACAGTTGCAATGAAGCGTGGCATAATTTCAGGCTGCATGTGCAAAAGCTGTGCATCACTGAGCACTGTCTTAATAGCCCTCTGTGTGCAGTTTTGTTGTAGCCTGGCTAGAGTACTGGGCATGTGTTTGATTTAACATGTTGCTGGAGCACAACTGGTAAACTAAGGGAAATCCTGAGAAGGACAACAGGAAGATGAACCAGCCTGGAAAAATTAACACAGCCATGTCCACACGACTTTGTGAAAGAGTAACTGGGATGAATTGTAACAAGCTGCAAAATGTTTAAAGGATGTAGATGCTCAGGAGAAAGAAGTATTACCTTACTGTAAAGTTAAGACATTAGGAATAATGAAGTATACTCCCAGAAGGATTAGCAGGTGGCCTGTCCATTGGGAATATAAAATAGTTTTGACCGGACAATAGAAAATGAATATCAAATGCAGTTCTCTGTTACCAGGGTTTGTTTCTGATGATTTAACAACTTTTCTCTCTTGCTACCTCTCAGGGAGAGAAATCAGTGCTTTATTAGTGGTTTCTCAATATGGAAAAGAAAATAATTTAATAAATTTATATTGCCTAGTGAAGCAGCAGGTTAATATTTGTGTTTCTGCTTGGAGAAGCATTGCAAGACTTCAACAGGTGAAATACAGCTGCTCATGTGAGCAGAGCTGCCCCTGCTATTGCCTCCTCATCCCAGAGGAGGCAGTCTCCAGAGAGACTTCAACTGTGGCGCCATTGACATACAGAAGATGAGTGCTATAAATGTTGAATATTTAAAATTTAACTAAGTTTCATACTTTTTGAAAAACAAACAAGCAAAAATGAACAAACACAATGGATTTTATAGCTACGAAGTGAGCAGATGCAGAGCTATGACGATATTGTGTCAGGTTCCAAGCACAAACACAGAATACCTTTCTCTTTCCATAGACTCAAAGGTCTCACCCTTTCCTATCAGGGCCCTCAGTTCAGCCTACCTGATGGCAACCATCTTTATTTTGCATATAGTGGCTCTGAGTCTTCATTACCTATACCCTTTTTTTTCTCCTCGTCTGCAGCTCCTGACATGTTTGATCCTCTTCTGCTCCTTTTCCACTCCTATCTGCATCCCTTCTCCCCCACTCTCTCATCTTGGGACCTTTCTTGCCCTACCTGTAGTTTCTCCATCACTCCTGCCCTAATATTAATCAGCTTTCTGCCATTTTTCCTGTGGTGCTGTTTTAATCCATCTAAATTAGATCACAGAGACTGCACTCAGTCAGCTCCCTTTCAGTTAGAAATTAGCTGTTCTTAGCCCCACAGAAGTTAAATGGAGGTACTGCTTTTGGCTTCAGTGGGGCCAGGATGTCAAGCTTACGCTTCTTGCATTTCTTGTCTGTCTCAAAAGCAGGAAATTAGCAAGTCCCTAGGCAGTACAAATACAGTGATTTGTGCCATGCAAAAGATTTGCCTAGTTATAAGAGTACTGCTTTCCTGGATTTTTGGTACTATCAGAATACCTTGGCAGGCTTTCTGCTAAGGGTAACAAAAATAGATAAATAAGGGCTTGGTGTGTGCTGAGATACTTTATCATTCAGTAATGTGTCTCGCTATATCTGTTTATTCAGCCAGAAGGATGTTGGCCATGGTTCTGATTCATTTCTAAATGTTGGCATGCTAGCTATAATGAAGGTATTTCATTTAACAGGATTGATTTACAGCAAAATGGAGTTCTGTACTCCTTGCAGCTTCAGGTCCTTCAAAAATGAAGGAACTCTGAACCTGGGAAGAAAAATAGTATCACTGTATTTTGCCCCCACTACCTTATTTTCTGTTCTTTTCCCACATTCTTCATGGAAATCTTCTCTTCCTTCCTCTTCCTTTCATAACTGTTACTACTTTGTTCTTCCCCATGCTGGAAGGCTCTGTGGCAGGTAATCCCTTTCACTTCATTCTTGATGCCTGATTTCTCATTTCTCTGGCCAAAGCTAAAATCACCTTCTCTCTTTTTCTAACCTTGTAGGATTTGGGTACACAAATTAATGGGGAAGACCACGGTCCATAGATGCTCAGTATAAAAACCAAATAAAGAGTGAATAAAGAGTGGTTGTAATTTAAGCAGAATAAGAGGAGAGAAATAGAGAAAAAGGGTGTGGTGGGGCGAAACGGGAGTGGTTAAGAACAACCAAAAGAAAGAAGAGAGGATGAAAAACAACACCTGAGGGAAGAAAACAAAGAGAAAATGAAAAAGAAAAGGAAGGATCTGTGATAAAAGTGGGGACTGCAGTCAAAGTTTATATAGAAGAAGTGGTCAGACTTTATACAGAAGGAAAACAAACCACAGAAAATGTAGGATGCCCCTTACTGGGGAAAAAAGAAATGTGGAGGAAGGAAAGGAAGAAAAAGGTCGGGAAATGAAAGGTTGTTTCATTATGTTACAGAATTGATGGAAAAGTTACATACATGAGATCCATGTAAGATAATAAGTATGTATAAAATCACAAAAGATTTAATTATTATTTATGTAAACCACACACACAATCTTGTTCCTTATTCAATACAACACTGTCTTTTTAATTAAGTACTGGCTTAATACCCATGAAGTCAAGCAAAACTAAGTATTTTATTCAAGATGAGCCTAAGCCCCTGCCAGATTACCCAAGATGTGTTGGGTGAATACCCTCCACTGAGGGCTCAGAATTTGCCTTGTTCAAGTGCCAGAGGCTTTTTAAGGCTTCTCAGTGATTTTAGAAAAACAGGTAAATAGGGAAGGGCTTGAAGGAAACAGTAGAGCTGGGCTGGTTACTCAAGGATGCAACTTGCTGCTTTTGTAGCTCCACGGGGGAAGAGGTTATTCTGTATTTCTTCCTCCTAGCAGTGCCCTTTACCTCAGCGTCTCCTTTGGTACCAATCAAAGCTCTGCCTTAGTCGAAGTAGATGGACATTTCACTGCTATATCCTCTGGCTTACTGTGTGCTCCCATCCAGTTTATTTTCCATGAGCCAAGAGAAAAGTTGTGCTCAAGGTCTTACAGTTCTGGGAAGCACTTACTGCACTGACATGGAATTGAAGTTCCCTGGATCCTTATCCAGCTGAGCACTAACACGGCACTGAGTTTCATTTTCATCCTTGTAGCAGTTCTTCTCCCTTCCTTACCCAACAACCTACTGTCCTCAACCAATAGTCCATCTTTCAATGTGTTCTGGGTCTACCATGCACAGAGCATCCAATAAATGATTTGATAGTCACAGTTATTCTGCACATGAAGTCATATTCAGTATTTCACAAATTAGTCTGGTACCTGGTTTACTCACGTATGATTTGGTTGTTTAGGCTGGGTTGAGCAGAGCTAGGAGGTGTTTTTTTCTCCATCTGTTGGGCAGAGATTAAATCACAATCATATTAAAAATGAATCAATGAAACTCCATCTATTTATAGCAGAAGAAAAGACATTAAATAAGGGATTCCACAGGTACGTTCATGCACTACACCTACTCCCCCCCCCCCCCCCCCCCCCAAAAAAAAAAAAAAAAAGAAAACAACTCTGATAAAGGTTTGCAAAAAAAATTGTAAATGAATCATGTAATATAAAGCTCTGGTCACCTGATGCTCACCTCAACACCCATAGGAGTTGAGGGTCACTGAGTCCTCAGTACTTATTCCTGTTCCCAAGTGGAGTGGGGTGTCAATTTTGCCCCTTTGTCACTAGCTGTGTACCTGAAAAATATTTACCTTTCTTGGGCACCCTACAGATCAGGAGCTTTCAGTCGAGCAGAAAGGAAGTTTTTCAATGGGCAGCAAGAGAGATAAGAAATCTCCTAATAAAGATTTCATTTCTCACTGAAATAAACATCCACACAGTCAGGAAGCAGGTTGAAGGCATACAGTCAGCAGATAAATCCTCCAGCTCCACTTTCCTTATCCCATCTCTGCAGCACAATGCATTGAGTTGTCATCTGCCATTTGTGTATTCATTCTAATTCTTTCTGCCTTGTTATTCTGTCAATTTCTTAATCTATTTACACTGACTTTATTTTCAGTGTGTCTATTGTGACAGCAAATCCTGGAATTGCCTTGGGTGTTGTCTGAAAATGGCCATTATCAAATCATAATGCCTACCCAGATGAGGAACTGTAAAGGCCCTAGGCATCAGTAGGAGTCCTTAACAGCTGCCTGCAGTTTAGACCTGCATATCAATTTCCACCTTAGAGGATCTGCTGCAGCATTGTAAGGTGAATGGGAACTGCGTGTATTAAAATTTGGATTAGCGGTTCAACCAAAATGCTCACTTTCCCTCCCTCTCTGTCTCTCTCTCTTTTTTCACATTAATAAACTTGCTATCTCCATCTTTTGTTGGTATACTATATAAAAATGCAAATGATCCAGAATCCAATTAATTTCTGGAAGGTTGCAGCTGTTTTGGGCCCTATTCACAAAGACATGTGGTGTGCGTGCGTGCGTGTGTGTGTATGCATGTGTATGCATCTGATTGCTAAGGAAATCAGGCCTTATTATTGAAGCCTTGACTCTCAAAATTTGAGCTATTGTTCATTGCCAGTGCTGATGCAAACAGATAATTTCCAAATTGTATTCCACGTTTATTAAAGTGGTAGAAAATGTGGCTAATTTCAGACAAAGCTGGGAAAAGGTGGAGCTTGAGAGCTGAAATAGGAGATCTGGGAAATCTGTTTCTATTACAACAAAGAAAAGTTTATCTAATATCTCAAAAAGCATTAATTACTGTGAGGCACAGGCAAACACATTGTGGATTTCTTCATTGGTTTTGTCATTCTTCATTGCTTTATTCTACTGCTGTGAATTGTTTGGCTTCATTTCATGTTTTGTTTTGTGTGTGTGCGGTGTTTTGTTTTTTTCTTGTTTATGCCTAATGTGTAGTTATGAAATTGAGACCATCCTGGGAATATTTTTCATTACCTCAGCTCAGGCTTGGAACAGAAATTTATCTAGACCAGGCAGTTTGAAGCAGCGTTTGTAATTGTTCCCGTCATTGGTTGAACTTGGGCAAGACATTCAAGACTGATTCTTTAATCCATATTTTTATATTAAGGGTTTACGTCCACAGCTGCCCAGTTTGCATCTGCACCTGGAACCACAAATATTACAACACAAAAAAATAACTTTGTAAGCAAATAGGTCTTGATCTCCCATTTGTCTGTTCTGTCCATACTATCCTTGAGCAACAAAATCAACATCATCTGATTTTCTCTATTTATGTCTTGCTATGCTCCTGTTTGCCTTCCCTAGTATCTAATATGGCTTAAACATGTTTCTGTCAGTGGGATATTAGTAATCTCTCTCCCCTACCTAGTGAAACTCAAAGAAGCTTAATATCCATGAGACTTCTCCCCCGTGCCCTTCTATCTATCTAAGTTGGCCAACTGTTCAAAATTTATGCAAGGGAAGGGAGCCAGGGCTGACGGCAGCATGATCATACACTAGGCTGAAAAGGGGACAGTTTTCTTAGTTGTAAATAATCTGGGAATCTTCTTTCATTTACTCTTAAAATAAGGTTTTGGTATTTTTTTGCAGTAGTCACTAAAGAAGCACAGATGCCACTGACAATGAGAGCTGAACTTGCAAACATCATTTGTCTTTTTTATCGCGCTACAAGCATTTGGTGAAATTTTAGTCATCATGGAAATCCTACATTTAAGATACACAGTAGCCTATTAGACACATGTAGAACAAGCCCTCCTCAATTTATTATAGTCAGCAATTTCAGCTGGGAGGGCATACAAGGCTAAATTCAGCCTTGTGCAGAAAGCTTGTGTCAGGTCGAAGCACCATATAAATCCCACTTGAACTCTAAAAATAGAATTCCAAAATAGAATTTAAAGCCTTGTGATGGCTTCTGGTACAGGCAAGAATTTAACGAAGAGGAGATTGTTTGTTTTTGCCAAGGTTGTGATACCTTCTCTAAATACAGTCTCTACAGTCTCTTCTCTAAATACAGCAAGTGCCACAGAGGCAGCAACCAGGCCGGTCTCACTAAGCATGGCTATTCATTGAATAATGTGCTGAGGTGCCTTGATTAATAAGAATAGGCTTCTCTCTGGGCAATAAACCGAAGGCTGCTCTTTCCCTGGGAAAGAGCCAAAGCTTTTGATCAGATAAGCTAGTTTTTTAAGTTTAATATTTTACAGTGAGAGCTTTTCTTCTTTTGGCTTTGTTGTAACCGATAATGCACAGAGATAATGCATATTGGGAGCACTGATAACAGAAAGAATAAGCAGATCTATAGCAAGAAAAATGGGAGAGAGGCTCCCATCTCAAACAGTGTTCTGGAAAAACCAGGAGGAGAGATAGAATCGATAAGGTTGTGTATGGATCTGCTGTAGCTGCTTGTCTTGCTGCCAAAGCAGCAATGGATATAGAGCCTTGCAGGTGAGCTTGCCATTATAGGGTGAAATCAGTGTGGTAGACACTGGTTGTTGTACTTGTGTAGGATATTTTATTTACACTACACCTGTAGTATTCTTTGTGTAAAAAGTAGTCAGGGTTCAGGCAATTTCTTCACTGAGAAGCACCAAAGAGTTTCCAGAGCAACAGCTCTGGCAGAGACACTGACTGGGACAGGGAGCGAACTGCCCTGCTGCTTCCCACAGTCCGGTGTACAGAAATTATTCCATAAAATTAAGCAGTATATAGGTCTTAAAATCAAGAAGGTCCCTGCATTCAAAGAAAGAGAATTTAGAGGACTGTAAGTAATAGCTCCATCTTGTGATGTCATCTTTATAGCATTCAAGTCTCTTTTATATAGTGTCACCCCCCCCCCCCCAAGTCTTCATTCAAATATAGATCCTTTTCTTCTTTCCCAGTTGGCTTCATTATCTGAAATCATTCAGATTTCATTATAGTGAACAAAGTATAAATATTTCTTCAAGATAGAGAATACACTGGAAGATTATGGGAGAGCCTGGCAAATTGTCCCAGATCACCAGATGAGGTGATCTCTGTCATAATTCATCGGAAAGCAGGAGGAGGAAAAGTATCTCTCTCTGGTAGAAGAAATGTCCTGTTAATATAATAAGAAAACCATGAGATTGATTGATATGAGTTAAGAAATATGTGAAGCTATATAATTTTCTTAAAGGGCTTACTTCTGTAGCTACTAGTTATCCTTAATCAGTATTGACATAAAGTTTGAGAAGCCTACCACTTCTCTGAATCATGTCACGTGTGTTATCTTTCCTCTCTTATCTTAGTCAGTCAACCAGATTTTTAATATCCCAGATGGGGCTATCTGTTAGAAGGTAAGATCATACTGAGCGCTCTTACTAGTAAGACCAAAGGCACTTCTAGCCCATCACCTGTCTCTGCATGACATTTCCTCTTTCTGCTCTCCCAGCCTCCAGCAATGCACACCTCAAGGGACATCCTGAATTGATGTGGTCTCTGTATTTTCAGTAACTCTCCTACTTGTATAGTATCCCCATTTATTTCATGCATCCACAGCATCAGCAAGGAGTGAATTAACCACCTACTGCACAAAGAAGTACTTATGTTTGTTCTGAATACAGTTCCTACTATCTTAATTTTATGTTCCCCAGTTCTCTTATGGGAAGGATCAAGATCCATCTCCTCCATTCTATTCATCATTTCTCAGGCTTCTGTCATGTCACAGGTCATACTTTTTCCAGAATTAAATGTGCTAGCATCCCCTGTTGTAGTTGCTGAGTATCTTTTCATAACATGAAGGCTGCTCTACAGCTTCCTGTCATCTTTGTTGCTTTCCTCTGAAATGTCCCCTCTTACCTGTATCCCTTTGAAAAGAGACAGGATGGTATTCAGCACAAAGTATTCAACCTGGGCTTGAGTGATTCTTTTCCATAGCAGCACAGTGATGTTCTCTGCTTTGTTCTCCATTTATTTCCTAATAATTTCTTAACATTTGACTTTCCTTCTTGACTGCTATTGAGCATCGGGTTGACATTTTCGTAAGACTATCTATCATAAGACCAGATCTATCTCCTAAGTGGTAATGATCAACTCCATCATATTAATATGTGGAGTTAGAACTGTTTTTCCAACATGCATTGCTTTCCATTTATCTGCATTGAATTTCATTTGCCATTTAGTTGCTCAGCCTCTCAACCTCATAAGGTTTTTCTGTATTTTTTTTTCTTTTTTCTTTTGGCCACTGCTTGTCCTTGCTACCTCGAGTAACTCTGTATCACCATCAGACTTCTTGAACTCACTTCTCACCCACTTTCCCAAATGATTTGTGAATGCCTTGACTGTCTCAGGTGCCAGATCAGACCCCGCTGCAACTCCAAGGGTGGAATGCACCCTGTTGAAAAAACATCTCTTCACTTTTCCTCTCTATGCCCTATCCTTTAACTAGTTAGTTATCCATACAGACATCTTTCCCTTTGTTCCACCACTGCTTAGCTTTCTTTAAAAAATTTTGTAAATTATTTTTGGATTCTGTAGAAGTTCTTTGGAAATCTACATAGATTATGTCGGCTGAATAAACACCATCCACATATGCATTGATCTCTGTAGAGAACTCCAGTAAGCTTGGAAGATAAGACACTCCATTATAAAAGCAATGTTGATTTTCCCGATTGAATTAATGTTATTACCTGCCCTTACTTAAGCTAATACTGATTTTGTTTATCTGAGAGGTGTTATATAGATGGTTGGGCAGGAGAGATAGTAATGTGTTAGTTGGTATATATGCTTTTTCCATGATGAACTCAGGTCTATTTATTATGTTACAGGCCCCACAAAGGTGGATATACCAATCTGAGTGAATGAACTAGAGGTACCTACTGACACTGACCGCTTGGCAGCATATGCATTGGTGATTCCTTGTCAGAGTTGCATGTATCCCTGCATGCCAAGAAGATTAAGTCATCTGAAATGACTAAGTGACTTCTGTTACCACCTTAGTTTAGCATTAGGACAGTGGTGCAAAAGGTGACATAAAAATCTACCCAGAACAGTCATTTGCAACCTGTGCACTCTGCTATGCTAAATATTTCTGAGTGTTAAGTGCTGTCAATTTATCTATTTACCTTATCTATTTTGCACATAACATAATGCAGCAATAACCTATTGATTCGCCATGATATAAAGTCTGGCATTAGGATTAAGTCCTCTGTATTAAATCTACTGTTATTTTATTCAGACTGGTAAAAAAAGACATAGGAACAATGACGAAAAACAACAAAAACAAAAAGACAGTTTTGAGGGTTAGCTCTCTTTTTCTCTGTGTCTTCACCCTATTAATGTGCCATCTGCTTCTAGGACATAGATTCATTTACCATTACAGTGTTCTAACATGATTACCTTTTTTCCCCCTCAAAAGCCACAAAGGGGCTAAATATAGATTTACTTAAAATTCTAGGGAAAGAGGCGGTCCTTGCCCTAGACACAATTGTTCTCTTGATTTTCAGAGCATTACCACTAGCATTAAATGTAATTTACTTTATCTGATGACAGTTTGCTGAACAAGATCTTAAGTTTTAATAGGATCAGGACATAGATGGTAAGCGGAGAGAAGAGAAAAGCATTGTGGGTGGAATTCATCCCACCCCATTACTCCTTCCTTAACTAAGAACAAATTGAGCACAAAGAAATTAGGCAGTCTCCAGGAGGTGGGCCAAGTTAGAGGGCATCAGCACATCCAGTCTCCAGGCTGGAGCAGAGTCTGACACCCTGCTGCATTTCCCCTGGTGGTGTGTTGCCCTGTTGTAGTACAGTTGTGAACTCATTACTCAGATATATGCTTCTTTCCTCTCTATTCACCATTGCACTCCTAATTACCCTCTAGTTTATGATAGCTAGTACAGGCTCATGCAGTTGCTCAGATTACCTGCTCTGTAAGCCATCCACTCCTTGCACAGCAGAACCTTTTTTTTTTTTTTTTTTTTTTTTTTTTTTTTTTATATCTCACACTATCATGGGCAAATTTCATAGTATGATAAAGCCCTTCACCAATCAAAGCATCTAGTGTTAGAGGAGAAATTGGTTTCTCATTCAGAGTTATGGGACTATTATGACCTCCCACATTACTGCTGGTTCATTTGCAATCAGCTTTTTCATTATCTTTCAGCTACACCGGACCAGAATTATGTTAATTGCCCATTAACTACAGTTGGGTGATTCATTTATTCTTTTAATTTAGAGTATCGAAAATGGATCTAACCTCTATTTTGCTTTTAAAACTTTCTGATACAATCTGTGCCATTGCAGAGGTGAAAGTAAAAACAAGATATCAATAAAGCCATGTCCTTCGCTGTGTTCGGAGCCTCCATGGACAGCACAAGATCCTGTATGCCTTGCCTCTGCAAGGTATTCTGCAAGGAATGACAAATGAGTTTAGCAGAAGAGTTCATTTCTTTTTCTCTCCTTCTCTAGTGGAGTAGATTTTCCTGCGTGCATACTGAAGCTTCTTAATTTTGTTTTTCACTTCATTATTTCTGCCTCTTAAAGGGGTATGTGATTCAAGGCTAAAATCATCCTCTACCTCAAAAAAAAAAAAAAAAAAAAAAAAGAGAAAGGCTTTCTGCATGGCAAGCTTACCAAATATCTTTGTGGAGTTTTTTGCAGGTGGGTTGTGTGGCCAGTCTCATTCAGAGAACAATTCCAACATTGTTTTTGTTCTTTAAGTTGTCGGGTTTCTTGAGCCTTGTATTCCTTTGTGAGGAAAGGGTGGTAATTGAATATTTTTCTTGCAGATGCTTTTTCCTTGGATGTCTCAGAATTGTGGACTGGGAGCATTCTCATCTCTATTATCTATAACAGATTGCAATTTAATTTGAGTTTTCCCCTGTAGCAACATGTAGGTGTTTGTGATAATTGTCAAAGGTAGAGTTCTCAATGGAAGTGTAGCTTCAGTCCTACAAATACTTAAGTATAACTTTACTCAAGTGAATTAGCCTAATTGATATGACTCCAGCACTTATGTGAATGAATGTACCACTTATAAGGATGAACATATTCATCCTTAACTAATTGCAGTCTCTGAAAGAAGAACTTTCTACATTCTCCCAGTAGCCTATTTGTATGATCATAATAATACACAGGAACCTTGACTAAGGATCCAGGTACCACTTTATTCAATGCTGTACAAGTGAGTGAGAAAGAATACACAATGAGCCTCTGAGAGCTTGTATTCCAAGTGTGATACGTCAAAGGAGGTGACAGAATAGGCAAGGGTTTTGGGGGACAGGATGAGAGAGGTCATTTGTACTCTGTGCACTGGAAGGTAGCTGGGGTGGGGAGCCTCAGAGTATCTTAAAAAAGGATAAAGAACAGGCTGGAAGGAGGTTTGGGGGAAGCCAGGTGTCACTGTGGGATAGAGTCATGAAGGCACCTGCAAGGCCCGTGGAATGTATAAGAAACTTTGAATGCATCAGGAGGAAAAAAGGAAGGTCACAGCACATCACACTGATATTTTGCTGTATGTAGGACAAAATTTCCAAGCAGAGCTGTTATCTTTCATTGGACCAGTTGGAACTGGAAAAATCAGATGAGCTTTTGGGGGCACAGGTGCACCTGCAGGTTTGAAAAAGCTAACATTTGAGTATATCAGATTTTCTCTTCTTTAACTGGAGTTCTTGGGGAAGGAAAAGTAATAACTAAAAGGAAGAAGTGCTAGAGTATAAAAGAAGCAAATAAGCAGCATTTTACTTTATCACGTTGGGGGGATTTAAAACTACTGTGATCATTAGATTACAAATACCATACATTTAAAACAGTCATTTTCAGCAGAAAAGAATGCAATGACATGTATGTGGTTTTCTGAGCTATCTAGATAATGTATTTATGAAACATGTCTAAATTCCACAATATAGATTACATCAAATTTTCTTTTTTTCCACGTCATCCTTCTTTTTTCCCCCTCCTTTTTTCCAGTTATTTTGTTTATTCTCTCTCTCTTTCTGCATGTTTTTGTTGCCCATCTTTCTTCAACATCTGTTTTCTTTTCAATTAACTTCTAATTTCCCTTTTCTATTCATCCTCAGGCCCTGGTTTTGCAAGCCCCTCTACAAGACTGTTCACATTGAAATCAAGAGAATTTTTATCACATGGATGAAGTTAGTGCTGCAGATTTTGGAATAAAATATCACTGACCTGGATATTAAACCCTAGTTTTTCAACAGATCTTTTTCTTTTCTCAGATATACTAGAAGTGTGTAGACCTTTATTATTCTGAACACTGAAGTGTTGCATACACAGGCAATTGAATTTTTGAGTTTTTTTCACATCGATATCTTTTTTTATCAAAAAGACACAGAGCAGAAATCCATTTTATGCTATATTCTCATCTCCACAGGTTGC
This sequence comes from Anas acuta, assembly GCF_963932015.1. Classification (NCBI taxonomy): domain Eukaryota; kingdom Metazoa; phylum Chordata; class Aves; order Anseriformes; family Anatidae; genus Anas; species Anas acuta. The sequence continues at coordinate 54,624,077 of NC_088981.1, forward strand.
ACTGTGATTCATGTTTTATCATGATTTTGGAGTATGGCAAAAACCACAAGATCGGTAAATTTGATAGTCAGTGTCACAAAACCATACATAAAATTCGCAAGTTTGTTCTCTGCTCAGTCAGTCAGCTTCTACCCATTACCAAGAATTACATCTATGGAAAGCAGGTGTGACAGAGTGAAAAATCTCACACAGCTCTGGGTGTACTCCAGAAGTCCAGAGGTTAATTCAGCCTCTTAAAACATGGCTTTTGCTTTAAGCAACAGCAGTTGTCCCTTTGACTTCCCTTTATGTTGCAACCCTTCCCAAAATCTTTCTTGATCTCCTAATCAGCTCTCATCTTGGAGAGGATGGCAGCCTTGTAGATTAATCATCTGTGTATTGTGACTGGAACATCCAAACCACCTGCCTGTCTTCCAGCATCTTTATAGTGGGTGGCACCACCCTGTTTGTAAAGTTAAGCACTATCACGTTGTAAAGGCATAAATTCAGACTAAGTGACAGCTAGAAGGAAGAAGGGACACAGATAAACAGAGTAGCTCTGTGTGGCTCAGTGCCTATACACTGGCTAAATTCTGCCATATATTAATGCAGCTAGATTACATTACTGAAAGAATGAAACTGCAGAGATGAAACAAGGAAAAAAAAATAGGCTCCGAGAATCATATTAATTTAGCTGCTTTGTATGAATTGATTATTTTCCCACTCTACTTTTTAAAAAATCAGGGGCCTAGAGGACTTAATAAAGCTGCTCAGGTATGTGTCTGCTGGAACACACATTGTCTCATTGATCTTCTACACACACAGATATACATACACAAGTGTGTGTTCAACACCTTCTGAATTGAGGTCCCCATCTCTGATTGGGATTGATTGATTTAGATGCTCCTAAATGGTCTATATTTAATCATCACGATAATCAATGTTCTAATACTGTCTGCATTCTAAAATATGCAGAAAGCTAGATGTAGAGTTCAAGGCAACTTTGCTTCTGGAATCTTAATTATTTCATTGCTGATAATTTTCATTTAAATGTGTAATCTTAAATCTTGACTTAACTTTTTTAATATAATACTTTTCCATATTTTATTAAGTGTTCAGGATTGGATGATTGGATGATTAGTTCATCTACCTATGAACTAATTAGAAGGGAAAAGGCTGAGATTCCCAGCTTTTCTAAAAGATGCGGCAGAAAGCACTTTTTGGAGGTGCACTTTTCCATATACGAATGCTACCCTCTGCTGGAGAACTGGTACATTACAGGTTAGTTTTCTTTATGTCCGTCTGAGCAACTTCTCCCAGACTAACTGTAGGTAACAATGGTAAGGATTTACCGTCCTGCTCCCCAACTTCCCTTACTCTGAATGCCAGCTGCAGTGACGCCTTAGCTGCCGCCCCTGCGAAAGACACGGCTTCTAAGAGGTATCTCTGGCTTCTTTGCAAGGCTCTGAAAACAAAACATGACAAGGTTACCTCTCGCACAGGTTTCTGCAGTTAAGTGCATTGCTCTTTCCCTGCACTGCTGAGGAGCTTTATAGTGGGAAGCTCAGTTACATGGCTGCAAACACTAGAGGCTATTGCACAGAGGTGCTGAACAAACAAAGAGTACAGGACCGTTTTCAAAGTCTCGCTCTAAATTTGATCTCGTAACTGGCAGGTAACATGGCTGCCTGTGTTTTCCTCCCAAGAAGCAAGTCTATGTTGTGCCCAGGCAGGGGACAGGGAGAAGGACTGCTACGTGGTGGTGGCACTGCACATAGCCCTTCTTATCTCCATCTCAGCCCCACGCCACCAGAACGAGCCGATCCAAATGCTGACTTTCCTGCATCTGGTGTTTACTTGCATGGAAAGGATCCACTTGGATCTGATTCCACTTCTAGTTTTCATTCTTTCCCTTCAGACTCTCCCCAGTCTGCCTTCTTGGCAGCCTACCCTTTTTGGGGTGGCTGCCTAGTTCAGAAGGAAGAGGAGCTGAGTGGACACGTGTAAGATTCTTACCAGTCGTTGGGGCTTCTGGCTCTGACATGCAAAGATTTCACTGTTTCTGAATTAGGTTTAAGCAAGATGACTTTTTAGTCATAGTTTACAGAGTAAGAATAGAGTACAATCCGGAGAGAATGTAACACAATGCAATCAACATGCCAAAGAGCCAAAAGAAAGTGTAATTTATGCCAACTTTCACTACCTTGATGGATAAGCCCAGCAGAATATATTAACAAATGATGCTTCTACAGGTTTCTGGTGCCATCTGCTATAATTTAATGTATAATTATGCCTTTGGTACAGAACACTAAAGGATGGTTTAAAAAACTATAGAACACATCTCAGAATTACAGTAATTTCTGTTGATCTCAATTATGTCTCATAAAACCCCGTTGTTGGTGGGTTTTTTGGGTTTGTTTTCTTCTTTTTCTTAAAGCATAGACTGTTTTCAAAAAGGAGTATTTAACTCTGGTTTCCAGACTTCATAAGGAGTATTTAATTCTGGTTTGCAGACTTCATAAGCAGACTTCATAGCACAATCAGCCATATTTATCCCACTGTTGCAATATAAATTTCTCATATTGGGCAGAAATAAAGCAGGATACTTATAGTATGAAGACCCACTACATGTAGAAGTACAAAATTCAGTTTCACATTTTCAAATGAAAATTCATCTTCAGGTTTGCTATAAACACAGACCAGTCAGCTTTCTTGCAGGACTCAGGCCTGGTATTGTATTAGTCTGAGCTATTTTAGAATTTGCCTTAGAGCCTATGTGAAGTCTGTCATTACAAAATGCATAAAACATGGCAGATTTTTATTCCTTGAGTTTTTAGATAAATCTTGATGGGGATTAAACCACAGGAAAAAACTTGTTCTATCATTAGTAGAAAAAATGAATTATTTCTACTTCCCTGAGCAGAAGGGAAGCATGCTCCCCTTACAGCATCATGTTATTGCTTTTAAATGCTCTTGTTATCATTGTCAAAGTTTTTATTTTCCTTTGATTTATCAAAGTATTGGAAAATAACTACTAAACCTTTCCAAAATTACTAGCACATGCAAAGAGTCAGTAGATTCAAAAAGCTTGTGTGATTGCTTCAAAGATACAAAAGATGGGTATTAGGCCTTTTAGCTGTAGCTTCAACAAATTACTGAGAACATTACATAGTATATGTAATAGCTGTGGTAAATTTTGATCCTTATTATTTATCTCCAAAGCAAGAAAATAAAGCACTGTATTATAAAACTTTGTTGCCAACTATTTAAAGATGTTCTGAAACCCCAAGTATGCACCAGGTAAATAAATATATTCCACGAGACCTTCAAAACTTAGTAACATCTTGATGAATGATGCAAAAAATAAAAAGTAACAGACAATACTACGTTAAGACACATGATTATAATAGGATCAAGAGTGAGGAAGTGTTTTTAATAAAATATTAGGGGAAATTAGAACAGGAAATTTTCTCTTCTCCTTCTCTTCTCTTCTCCTTCTCTTCATGTTTTCTGAGAAAAAATGGCAGAAATGTTATCTGAAAGTGTAGTTCCACATGTGTTTTCTATGGATATATTCATAGCCTTTTAGCACAGTTATTTGTTTTCATGTCTAGCCTGAAAACGAATGAAAAGTTTTTTAAAAATTCCTAGGCAAAATATACATTAATATTAAAGTCAGGACAGTTTATACAAATACAGGCTATCACCTGGTTTATAGTATCATTCTGCTTCACTATTTTTCATTGTTAAGGTGTCTTCTGAAGTAATATTTTTAGTGAAAGTTCAATACACTGATACAAAAATGGGCCTTAGGAAATAATTAGACAAAGTCAGGTTTCAGAACAAATGGGATAAGGTAGCTATGAATGCAATGAAGCTGGAAATTAGAAGAGAGATCCCAGTTATCAGGGAACCCTGTTAGAAGAGCTTTTCAGTGGGAATAGTGAGAACAGCGCCAACAAAAATCTCTGATTTAGGAAATGGGGAATATAATGTGGCTTTTGCAGCCACAGGGTCTTGGGAACCCATGAGGTCTCTTCCACTGCCATGTTCCTAGAAATACGGTGTGTGTTTGTAGTGAGAGCAGTTGACTATGAATAGCAATGAAAACTTGCTGAGAGAAAGATGGTTCTAACATATAATCTTGGCACAGTGTTTGTTAACCTTTCCCTTCCCATGGTTTTCCATGTCTAGCCTCTTCTTTTATCAGAATGAGACTTGAACTGCCTTCTGGCATCTGTGGATCTTGGTATCCAGCCTTGACGCCACAGCTCAGACCACTGTATATAAACACCATAGCACCTGACAGCACAAACGGAGTATCTCCTCATCACAGATGTTTTCTCTAACTAAAGAGAAGAGGGTTTGCTCCTAATGCTCACTTTCTGAACATCAGCTGGTAAAAGAGGGTAGGTTCCTCAGAGTTGCCTGGAATGGCCTTCCTATGACCGTGAGGTGAGCATGCTACTTACCCTGGATTTCCTGATCGCCTCTGAGTCTTAGTTGCACTGTGGGAAGCCATCTCTGGATCCTTACCTACCAGCTATCCTATTTCATCTTTTAAAGCACAAAACCCACAAGATATGATCAAACTCTCTGTTAACTTTTTGGTTTTGGAAGGTACTGGCAGAGACATCCCCAGGTATGATGCAGAATAATCTCTTACCCTGAAACTACATCAGTTGTAAAACCTTGATCTGGATACTTATTTCCTCCTGTGGCCCATTTTAGGGTGGCTTTAAGATTCAAAGAAAAAAAAGAGAGAGAGAGAGATGGAGCCTGTCTTTATAACGTCTTTCTTTTTCCCCATCTGCATTCTAACTGACTTGAGCAGGCCTAAAGGTCACTCTGCATGTAGCCACAGTAGCTTTTTAAAAATCTTTGAATGTTAATCCAGCTCTGAACTGCTCTGCATTTGCATATTTGCTTAATCAGAAGTGTGTAAGGTCAACACAGGAGCTTCATTAGGATATTCATGGTTAAAATTGCTCTCCTCATCACTTCCCTTGCAGCGTTCAGCCAGGCTCTGCACAGGTTGCAGACCTCCCTCGTGCCCCTGCTGGGAGTGGCAGCAGGGATAAGAGCAGATGCAGAAATAAGTGGGGCGGCTGGACTCCTCCAGCAAGCAGGGGGGCAGAGGCAGCTTGTACCATGCTAGCTGTGCTTTCAGCTGTGCTGTTTTAGCTGTTGAGAAAATCAGAACAAAGTCTGTTTGAGAATGTAGAAGGACAAATCTGCGAAGGTATGGAAGCTAGGATATGCAGATGACTGGGAGCAAGTTGTGTTGAAGAAACCTTAATTGTTAGACAGCAGTGATTCAGGGGTGGCCTCTGGGGTTGGCTTCAAATGTATCCACTGGAATATTCCCTCCAAGGAGGCAGCACTTTTCAGAAATCTGCAATACCAACTGATAACTGGCTGACTCTTACTTGTGTAACTGTGGTGTTGCCTCTGACCAGGCAGTGTTGTGTGAAACAGCAAACTCTGGACATCTTTTACTTTAGTTTGTGTGTCTTCAGGAAGAGATAGTGTCCTTTACAAAGATTTTGGTCTTATTGGGGCCTTCAGTCAATCTAAGTTCTTCACCCACTGCAAACATCCATTTCTTCTTTTCTCTGCTCTTTCTACCCTTGTTTTTTCCAACAGCCATTGGTGCAAAGCCTACCTGTCTAACTATTTTATTAAAAAGAATAGAATGTGGAGGTGGAGAATAGAAAATGCTAGCAAATATATCAAAGGCAATGCCAATTTTAGAAAAATTAAAACTTAAGGAGCAGTTTTGCTGCACTATATGACCTTTCATACCGCTACCTATCATATGGGAGGCGTGCATCTAATGGGTTCATTTGGCTGGCAGGACACAAAATGGCATTCATGACTTTTTATGTCATTAATCACACATATTGACTTCTATCATATGATACAAAATAGCAAAAAAAAAAATATTTCAGGGCAAGTGTAAGTAGTATCAGATATATATTTCATGCTCAGATTTTTCTTTACCATGTGAACAGCCAACCCATTTCTTTTGTGACAACTTGGAGTTATTAAAGCCAGTTAAGGCTTTCAACTTTATATTTCAGAATGAATAGAGACTCCAGAAATTACAGCCACTGCCCATACTGCAAAAGTGAGGATGTTTGAATACTGTTTTTTCAAAATAGGGAAATGGCAGTAGAAGCTTTCAGTGCAGATTTTAAGAGGATACTACAGACACGATGTAGGTATTATAAGAAAACTTGTAATTCTGAGAATATAATGCCTATTAGTAGAGTTAAGAGGAATTACAGAACATACATGGAGAAAAACTGAACATCTGCTATGGATGAGAAGGCTTTTTTAAATGGAAAGTGGAATAATGCTAACAGATTGCCAGCAGGACGATAAAAATAAAAATAAGAAGTAAAAGTTAATTCCAAACATTGTCTTACAAGATGAGATTCTGATGCTCATAACATAATACTTTGGTCAGGTATATTTTTCAAAATGATTTTCAAAAAATTAATCCTTGTACCTCTGCCATTGTCACATCCTTCTCCCTTTCTTGTCTTTCACCCATCTAAAGCTTTATGTTTCAGTGGATTGAGCTTTGCCTTTCAAAAAAGTTTTGGTGTGTAGTGGTTAAAGCCTGCAGAATTTAGTTTATGTAACCATGCAGAATTGCAATGGGATTTCCTGTTCTTTAGGGTCATGATTTTTACAGGCAAAGGCTCCAGATCTGTCTTCACTAAGACCATGGTTTGCCTGGCATTTCAGTCCTGCTCAAAAGTAGTCCCTATCCCTTCCGTACCTCGTGCACTGTGCCAGCACAAGCTGAGGAGCTAGGATGTACTCGGTCAGGAAAGCAGAGCAGCTGGGAAATAAACCTGTGGGGAGACATTGCCTTTCAGCTTGAATCTCCTCTGATTTGTTCTGTTACTCAGCTGCACAACTGATGCTGCTAGCTCAGAGGAGGGGATGGCAAAGTGCAGCAATATGTGGCTTCAGGAAGAGAAGGCATAGGGGCTACTTTTCCCTGCAGCAATATCCCCTTAAATGAATGTTCCATTAAAACCTTAAGTGAAGCTAGCAGGAATTTTAATGAGGATTAAGCAAATGGATCAAGGCTGGCACATCAACAGAGACAGGTCATGAGTAGAACTAATACAGCTCCATTCTGATCCAAAACATCTCATTTGTCAGAGCCCACACTTGGAAGCAGTCTGTTTTCTTAACAACATTTAAAGTGACACATAATAGGAAAAAATCAACACTCTGGAGAGATTTTGCCCTTGAAAATTTTGGGCTGAAGCTTTTGCAAACAGTTTGTGTGATTATTGCCGTGATTGCGCTCAGTCTGCTTTTGTGCTTTGGCCTTGAATTTGAACAGCCTTGTGCTAGCTATGACACTACCTCCTCACAGCCTGAACACTGCCTCCCCTACGTGTGAGCAGGTGTAAGTTTTGCACAGCTGACTAACGAGGCAGATTGGATGAGCTGTTGTTCATACAACGGGATCTAGATTTATGAACATTTATTTTTGGTCATTTGGCAGAACTGCTACTTTCTCTTGATGAAACTTTCTCTTGGTCAACAACAACAAAAATCTTTAGAAAATATGATTTATATATTTCGCCTCGTAGTTTCTTAGACTATAATGAAGTATTGCTGTCATGTAATTCAGGGATCTCTGGTGATCAAAAAGACATCATGAAACATTGCCAAAAAATAATAAAAACAATAAAATGAAAATAATTTTTAAAAAAGGATATACACATGATTAAGTAAGCAGATAAAAATTGAAGTTCTACAGTTAGATCAGTTGTTTTCAATAGTTGGCTTTAGATGAAAACCCTCTAGTATCCCTCTCACAAGACAATCCCTAGATTTTTTTAGGAGGGAATATGAGTTTCTCTATTAAACATTGTGGGCAACAGGGCAAAAAAAGCTGCTTGTGTAATAAAGGATTTTCAGGAACATGTATTTAGTTTAATGGTAACAGAGTTTACAACAGCTAAGGATGTGGCAACTCACGAAGTATTCTGTCTGTCTAGAGCTCAGCAAGGAAGACAGTTCTGAAATAGAAATCTTTTGATCTTAAAATGACAAGATCTGAATAGTAAAACCCCCTCTCATAAGAAACACAGGCTGTAATTATGGCACATCTATTATTTAAAATGTTCTTGAAAATTCACATAAAAGCCGTTCAAAACAAAGTACAGCATTAGGTTGGGAAGTGGTCTGTAATACAGAGAATATTTTTTTTAATTAATTTCTGCCTTCTTTACGCAAGCGTTTGCTTGCAGTAATTGTCATTCATTAAGTGAAATGTTTGGTCCAAACAGGTTGTCTCATTCCCTGTAAAAAAATAGATTCTTAGTTATTCTGTTTTATTTTAGAGAAGATCCTAAACATGTGCAAAGTTTCTGTAGAGGCTCAGGTCTTTCCCTTCCTATAGCCTCTCCTCCCAGACAGCTGAGCTATGTTTGTGCCTGATAGCCAGCAAATCTGGCAGAGTCACTGTTAACATGTTAGCCACAGCTATTATAAACAAAATTCTGCAATGTAATCGTCTCACAGCAGACATCAAATAACCTAGGAAAACAAGTGAGCTGGAGCTTAGTCATATTTGATAATTAATGTGCGATGGTTTCCAACCAAAATTAATTTAGTGATGGAGTAAAACATATGGAATAATGCTTAAGCTTACATCAAAGGCAAATATTGAATACATTAGGATACATTATCTCTACTCTTTCTGGAGTACATTATGTTCTATTAAGATGTGATGTTCTGAATTTCTGCCTGGGCTTCTCTGAGAATTTGTGTGATGGCTCACAAATGTGTTCCCCAGTGCCCTCCTCTCTAGCACTCTTCCAATTCAGCTATCATTTTTTGTTTCAGATGAAGCATTAACACTCATTATCTGTCAGCAGAATAAAAAAGAAAACAAAACAAAACCAAAAAGACCCAACAACAGTTTTTTTTATTTTTTTTTTAGATGAAACATCTTTCCTGGATGACACTTCTGATGCTATCAGTAGGAAAAGCCTTCAAAGAAAATGGGTATCAAGCCTGAAACATTACATAATGCTGAGTTGAAAGACAAAGTGTTTTCTGGAATTCTAAATTTTTTAAGCAGCTGCCTTTAAGTGAACACAGCCATCACTGTTATAAAATATTCAAAGCCTCATACATATCAAACAGAGACACAGTTACTAGGGCAAACAATCTCATGTATCAGTTAAACAAACATTTGGAATTTTTCCTGAGCCCACTCTAGGTCCTTATAACACACTTCTAGTTTTAATTGATTTTTTATCCTTTGCCCATTTGTTCTTTTTTTTTTTTTTTCTAAATTACAATTTTCAATTTTCCATGACCCTTCTGGCTCTGTGAAGGAGCAGGCTGGCATGCAGTCATGGACGCCAGAGATTAAAAGACTTCTCCATGTTAGGTCATTAGCCATTCCTCTTGCTGTACCATAGCTCATTTTCCCATTCCTAATTGATCACTTCATTGATCAGACATTATGGAGATGGCTGAGTAACCTAAGCTTTAGCTTTGAAATGCAGTAGAGACTGCAATTACCTGAAAGTCTTCAAGGGAACCTGCAATTTTCAGGCAGTTGGAGGCTCAGTTAATCAAGGATTCTGGCTAATGGAAAGGAGGGAGAGGAGCTGTTTGAGCTGGGCTCCCTGAGGCCAAGAGAGATGTGGAGAGAGAAGAGAAATGTGCTCATAAAATGTTCTGTGCCAAAGTCTTGTGGGATGCCAGCGGATGTTTAGAAGCGATGCAGGAGCCCCTGTTCTGATGATAGATCAACGTAGCTCAGAGCATGAAACACCTGCTGAGCCATCCCAGGGTTAGAGTTATCGCACCCAGGAACCCGAAATGGTTCCCAAAGGGCTGTTCTGCCCCTCGTGGTCAGATCCTCTCTGCTCACCACCACATCTCCATGTGTGCTGTCCGCCCTACAAGGTCTTGAAGGGTAGAGGGGAGTTGGGGAGCTTGCAGCGTGGAAATCTAGGTAGACCTGAGGCCTGGGATGAGTGCAGGGCTGGAGCAGCCTTCCCAGTCACACATGCGTGTACTGAGGTGTCACACTGCGCATGTGTGCATGCCCCTGCATATGTGCATGTTTGTAGAAACTGCCAGGATCCTGTTTGTGCCTTTTCTCCTCAGAAACTTTCACAGGGCAAAGCCCTGCAGGGTACAGACAGTCTCAAACTAACCAAACTTAATGGCTAACTCAAACTGAGGTAACGCTGGGGACTGAGGTGACAGTGCTGACATACTTCCCGTGTGGTTCCTATGAGTCCCTCTTTCCAGTGTAGGTAAGTGTGCATTAAAAAGTGAGGCCTTTACTATTTTCTCTGGTATTGCAGATCCCACCAAATAATGTATTCTTCGGTATCGGCTAATTATTCTCCTGCTTGTTAATATACATTATGCTATGGGTCATCATCTACTCTGAAGACTGGTTTTCAGTGGTGTGCACGTTGTGATATAGAGGATAAGAGATTTCTCTTTGAAGGCAGTTTATAAATCTTATTGGGCTCCTTCATGATGAAAGGCACTATAGATATATAAGAGATCAAAGCTGTGTAAAGATCAGTGGTATTTGTTTGCATGAGCTTTCTCTTTCTGTTCCTTCTGAGGATTTTGAGCTTCAAAGTTTCAGCTTTAAAGAAACTCAAAAACCAAAAGAAAACCCTAACAACCCACCATGTTGCAGCTGGCTTGAGGTCAGGCCAGCCAAGTGCCACATGCTTCTGACCAGGACACAAAACCTTTTCTGCAACATCCTTCTATTTGCAGACAAAAGCTGGTGCAGATAAAACTTTTACTCTTTTTTAATGACAGTGAGGGCCCAGAGAAGAAAGTTTTGGAGAGGAGGAATGCTGCTTAACAACAAAGAGGGAAAATCAGCTTAACTTAACTCAAAACATAAGTGTTTCTATTGTGACTTGTCAGTCTGCTAGCAAAATTATTATCATTTGTGAGTATACATTAGCAATTGGCCTAAAAAACATATGTATTTAATTATACAGTTCCTGGTATGTTTGTCTGAAGTACAGTTTACATTGCACTTAAATCAAATGTTCAAATATTGAGAATTTCAATGTGTTTCTGTAGATGTCTGCAGGAATTAGGAGCATAAATCCAGTGCATTCCTTGGAAAGAATCAGCTGCATGTAACATGGGCTTTGACTACCTTGTCCTTTGGTATAAGACCTAGTGCTTGGCATAAAGTAAGTCATCCCTGATATGTGAACTTTCATTTTTCGACAGGATCACTGCATTTTTATTTTTAATTTTTTCCCTCATAGTGTGATCTCATAAATGGCATTTAAATAAACCTGTGACCCACAAAAATAGCTATTTATGTTAGATTCATGCTATGGTCATGCAGAACATAAACATAGATGTATTATGTAATGTAATAAGCCAAAATTAAATAATAATTTAAAAAAAAAAAAAAAGGACAAGTGGCCCTGTGTGCCCAATCTGAAAATCTTTCTTCTTTAAAGTGCTGCAAAAATTGTGGGTCAATATTGGCTGGTTATCCATCATCATTAAAGCTCTCACTGTGAGCATCCAAAAATCCACACATCTAAAATTACTTGTCTTTTTTTTTTTTTTTTGTACTTCATTCTTTTTAAAGCAAAATAAATAATTAAATAAACAAATCTAAATTAAAGGGGAAGGAGAAGTAAACAGAACTGTTATGGATCTATGCTTGTCTCTGTAGAGCAACTTAGTGTGAAAGCAATGAGCCAGACCCAGATATACAGGTGAACCCCAGACTTTCTGCATATCATCTACACATTATTCTTGAGATAAGTCATAACAAATAATAAATAAGCTGTGTAGCCAAGCAGAATAGAGAACAATAAACTGTCTGCTACACTTTATCAATATAAAGTCATAGTCCAACAGCCAAGGGGAAGCACAGTAAACAGGAACTGGGCTTAGTCAGTCGCTATTGCTTGCAAGAACTCCAGAGGCCTTACAGAAGAGAAGAATGTAAATCTAGTCCAGTGGTACAGAATTTCAAAAGTTCAGTCTTCAGCTGAAGATGTTTCTTTTCAGGGAGAATATAGGAAATGTTTCCATCCACCCAACCATGAAAACAAATGTTCCCAGTCTGAGTTATTTGCTCTATTATTTATTTCTTTTTAAGGAAAAAGCACAAACTAAGGGCAAAGCAGAAAGCATAAAATTTGAAACAGGTCTCCATGTCCCAGGAGGCTGTCCTGGGGTGTATCCCAAGCAGGAGGCCCACATCTCCACTCTGAAAGCTGTCCCTCTTTCTGTTAATTATTCTTGAGCTTTACCTTTTAGTATCCTAAGTGAATACCTTGATCGCAAAATTGTCGTGTTTCTATGGTTTCTATGTTTTGACTATGTTTCTATGGTTTTACTTTGGCGTATTTGTAGCAGTGGTACAAGGCACTGCTAGGCAATCAGTGCTTAGTCAAAAAGTAAACGTGTGTTTTGTCACAACCCTCTACAGCCAGTACTGCCTTCTCACTCTCATTACTTCATAATACAGGGCTAGCAGCAGAGGAGAATTGTTCCCATATCCAAATTGTTGATTGTAAAATGTCTCCTCCCTGCTTTGCTGATGATCAGAATAAAACACATCAGACTGGAAGGAAAGTACAATTCCCAGTTGTCAGACTGATGAATAACTGAACTAGTTTTCATGAATCTCAAATAATAGCAAAACCTCCCCCGGAGAAATGTGTCCAACCAAACAGAAAAGGGTGATTTTTGGACATGAAGGATTAAAACTTTCTCTTACACTTCCTGTTTTGCAGTCTACAAAAGCTGATTTTTCTATTTCCTTCCAGAATTTTATGGTGAGTCCCCAAGTTTGCTTGACTAAAGTCCCTTCAAATAGCTTTATTTAGATGTGAAGGGAAAAACAACTTGTCTCGTTCATTCTGGTCTAGGTTTCTAGTGCTCAGTGCCATGAATTAAATTACATATGGGGAGATAATGTCTTTTTTGTACCTTCCAACGTCTGTGAAAAATGTCATCCTGGCTAATAGGTTGATTAAAACTCTATATGCTCCAGAAGATAAATATGATTGTTTACCATACTTGCCCAAGATAATGACAGTAGAGAAGACAAGGTTGAAATTCTGTACGATTTCCTCTCTTCTGCATCCAGGGACGTTCAGCAGACAATACACAGATGGTGCTCTACATAAAGCATCGCATTAAATGGTAAACATTTTTCTTCCCATTAGCTAATTTAACAATATGTTCTTGCTATTAAAGAAATAGACAAATCACAGAAAACTTGTCAGCTTAATCCTGATTGCTGAAATAGACCATTGGCTCAGATGGGATTGTTTTCTGGCCTATCAGGCTTAAAACATCCAGGAATTTTGCAACCGCCAGCCCAAACTCTGGCAGTGTTGATTCAGCTCTTCAGCCTTAATTGAGTTTCAGGCACTTAGCTCTCTGGAGATTTTTGAATGACAGCCTAAATATCGAAGGCTACTCCTCTCTGTGTGTATGTTAGGTGACCTGAATTTTCGAAAACGATGAGCTCTGAGGAGTCTGGTTTAAGTCAGCAGATGCTGTAGGTGACAAAAATCACAGCAAAAGCCCCTGAGACGTTTTTGCCAGAGTGGGCAGTGGAGCAAATTAAACAAGCAGTAGTTCCAGTTTGTTTTCATTTGCCACCTTTTACAGCAAAGACACTGTTACTGACCTTGGGGCTGGAGGTGTTGCAGAGGCTTTCTTCAGCACCACACGAAGGGCGGTGGAGCCTGCACATCGGGGTTTCTTGCACAGCCATTTTCCATACTGGTCTCTTCATCACCCTGTTCCCACATCTCCTTCATCTTCTAAACAACACAGCAGCATGGAGGGAGCTCATGGATTATTAAGGATTAGCCTGCAGGCTAATTTTAGGAACACATGTGGCCTCCATTATTCTTATAACTAAGTGTGCCCAGAAAGTTGGTGAAAAACAGAGTAAATGAAACAGAAGCCCACTGAAAAGTGACAATGAAGCTCATTGTGGCTGTGCTCTATTACCCACTTTTAATAGCAGTGTTGCAAACATCCCTTTATTTAGTGCAACTCTTTGCACAGGAAAAGTTGATAACGAAAATAAACATCCTCTTCCAAGTTTCATTCATATACTCCCTTGGTGGAGAAAGAAAGTAAAAGATAAAATATTTTTAAAATAAAAGAGGAAGCAATTAAGGAGCCACTGGACCCAATAACTTTTTTGTTTTAGTGTCTACTTCTAGTATTTAAATCTTGAAAACTTAATTACTTTTTTATTTATATTGTCTGTTGTTGCATTTAACTTAATTTTATTTGCTCAGTTGCAATAACTACATACACTGATATTTAGCTGCTATTGGTATACTACGTACTTTTCCCTTCAATTTGTACAGAGAATGGCATTTTCTAGGGTTTTGTTTTGGTTCCAGTAACTGTGCCAAATATTTTCAGAAAAAGAAAATAAGCAATGTCCCCAAACCAACAGCATGTCCACCTAGTGAAAAGAACTGCACAGTGCAAGAAAGAAATTCAGGGCCTCCCATGTTTTTCCTGTAGATTGAGACTTGATTTACTTTTAAATTATGCTCTGACTCTTCTACGTAAGCCTTCATCTAGGAAAAACAAAACAAAACAAACAAACAAACAAAAAAACAAACAAAAGATAAACATTTCCAGCCCATAGCATACAATCAAGCTTGTAATAATATTATCTTAATTCCTCATTCACTCTTTGAGAGATGTTTTATGTTCAACTTAACACAGATTTACCAGATGACTCTCCACTTGGCCTACCAGTGTGATTCTATTTTAAATATTTGTCTGCTAACTTCACTAGGTTCAAATTTTTGGAAGACATCATCTGATATATGTATATCTGATGTACGTATAACTGGACACCTCCAGATTTAATTCACCCTATCTGTCATAAGGGAATTCTTTTGTAATGTAGTTAGACTCACCCAGTGGTTAACCATTACCAGAAGGGACAGCTCTCTTGTGCCAGGACTAGCACTCATCTAACCCTCAGGACTCTGTGCTAGAAAACCAGAAAACTCTAGTGCTAGAAAACGACTCCTTTTTGTATTTTTGTTAAGGGTTTCTCCCGAACTGTGCTCTAGTGTAGTCACTGAAGTGATGGGAGGTAAGCTAGAGCAGAGTGACTCTTTTCAGAGGCAGCTGGCACAGTTCAGATGCTTTGTAAAATTCTAGGACCAGCTGTTCGCTTTAGTGCAGAGTGAGTCGCCCTCTGACCAGTCCTGTCTTTCTCAAATCGACAGTGCAGGCAACTTGGATGACTAATTTAGGTGAGATTTTACCAAAAGTTATTTTGTGCAGATAAAGCCAAGTGACCTGAACCCCACCTTACAAACTTAAGGTGACCAACCTTTAGTTGGCATCATGAGATCTGCATTTATTTACTTCAGTTCGGTACTTGATCAGTTTTAATGGCAGAGCAACTTGTTAAACTTGGTAACTCAGCAATATTACTGAGGCATCCCTCTGCATGCAAATAGAAATATGAAAGCAGTGCCATTGTTCATGTGCATAGGATGGCAGTATTCACCACAATTTATTTCGTATTGGATTACAAACATCGAGCCATGGAAAAGATGTCAACTATTATACATCAGCTGCTTTGAAGATATTATTCTGGTGCTGTCACGTTTTGTAGGAAAACCATATTTCTCTATAATTCATCTGACATTTAAAGCTTTTTTTAAAAAAACATTTTTTCCTAGGAATATAAAGATTTAATCACAAAGGACAAGTTTGAAGAGGACTTTATTAAATCTGACAGCTGCCTTAATTGGACTGTGCGCAATTAATAAAAAAAAAAAAAAAAAAAAAAAACTGATAATTGAGCATTCTACAAAGGATTGTTCACTGATGGTACATTTTTTTTTTTTTAATTTCTGCAATTTTACAGATCTACAGTTCTGCAAATACAATGTTTGAGACATTATTCTTCTTAGTTTACACCCACAATACATGAGATTACTGCAGTTTGGAAAATGACACATTATTTTTTCTAATAGAAGAGCCACAGGAACCACTGAAATACAAAGTTTTTTTCATATAACACTTAACATTTCCATACAAATATAGTAGAGTACAGTAGCATCTACAGTAGATTCACAACTGTAGGATCCAATAAAAAGGCTACTACTGAGAAAAGAGAGTGCACTTTGTTGAGATCTCTGCTGCTGCTCTACAGAGGAGCTCAGTAGATCATTAATTCCCTATTGGAAGTATTTAAACTTTCCCATCAGACATATAAAAATAGCTTGGTTTAGACACTTTCTCTGTTACAACTTTAAATATCTCCTCTATTTTTAGCAGAGTGCACTGTGTGCTTTACCTTCAGGCTCATTAATGGATCTTTTGTAACTGTCTTATGTTTATAATCCTAATGGTACATGTAAATGGCACTGAAAGTACCATTGTTTCCTAGGGAAATTCCCTAAAATTTCTCTTAAAAGGTGGATGTGATAGGAGTTTATTGGGGTTTTGTCCTCCTACTTAGTACCGAGGTTAGTTTCTTCTTTAAGTCTTCATAAGATACAGTCTTTTTTCTAGTTGAATCAAACTTGTCTCGGACGGTTCATTTCCTCCCAAAGGAACTATACCAAACATGCTGAAAAAGTACAGTATAAATAATTATTTTAATTCTCTTGCTCTTAGATGTTAACTGGCATCCCCAAGTTCAGTGGACTCGGCCAGTAACTTGCTCAGTCTGAGCTTTCTTCTCTTTTTTTCATATGGGACACTTCTGCTACTTGTTCTTGCTGAAAGAGCCATCTCCAAATGCTTCGGATTCTTTCACTTTGATTTAAGTAAGTCTTCCCATTCAACGGTGGACTCACTAGTTTTAGGAATTGCTGGAAACATTGATTGCATTTTAGTTCGGAATTCTTTCATCTATAAAAGAGATTAAAAAATAAAAGCTGTCAGCTGTTAATAAGTAGCAAATAAAGTAGTACCATGAAACCTGGGCTTACTCCACAAAATACATCTGTGTGAGGTAAAGAAGAGGCAAAAAGGCCTTAAAAATTACAGCGAATTAAGACATTCCCTCTGAATATGCTTGTTCAACTAAGTGAAAAAAAGTATAGAGACCCACAACAATCCCCACTTCTAAAGCACTACACTGGGGTGCCTAATTTGGACCACTTGCCTGAAGGATTCACTACTATTAGATGAACTGTTATGTGTGTGTGTGTATATATATCTATATACACACAATTTTTTGTTTGTTTGTTTGTTTGTTTATAGGAAAATTACTTCAATAGAACATGCCCATATTTTGACTTCAGTGCCTTATTCTACACTTGCTATGGATAAAAGGGTCACCACGTCTGTTCAAGAATTTTTAAGGAAGTTTAAAGAAAAGTTCACCTGAGGTTTATCCAACAACATGGTGACAAAACAAAATTTGTATATTAGTAGGAAGGAAAATAAGATTCACAACTACACATAGGACCATGCTTTTCTTTCTTTGTTGGTAAATTGTCTGCTATAGAAGAGAAAGATTGCTGGTTTTATATTCGGTGTTGACATTAAAACCAATCACCAAATCTATATTTATGGCAACCATTTTATCACCAATGTTTGATTCGATTTTCCTGGCAAGCCAAAACTGAGGTTTAAGTTCTTTAAAAATCACTTGTATTTGAAGGTATTATTTAGATTTAGCAGGTACCTCTCTTCCAGTATTTTTACATGTAGTATATTTTTAAGGATAGACATAGAAGAATCAAATCAGTACAAATCCTGTTGCATGAAGAGCAGGATGTAGAGGGGAAGATCTGAACTTCTATTTTTAGGAAACTACAGAATCTATGACATTCACTGCACAGGGGACAGGATGTGTGGTATTAAAATACAGATGCAATGACATCTTCAAGACAAAATGCTGTCTCAAGCACTATGTCCCATGGAGGGGTTCCAAGAGATCTGTATATTCTAAGCAGCCAAACAGACATCTTCTCTTATACACCAAACTTTTGTGTGTTATGGGTCATCAGTTTTTTTTAACAAATAGCTATGGGTGTTTTCTATCCAGGCCCTTCTGTGTATGAACAATTCTAGCAGACAACTGGTACTTGCTGAAATGCAATTATTCAAATTACAGCTGATACAAGGAAAGAAACTGTTTACAAAGAAATTTTAAAAATCTTTGCTAAGAAAATAATTAATTATGATGGAGGAAAACATTTTAGATTCCACATTTTTGAGTAAAAATGCCTAGGGACTGCTAATTAAATAAAAATACATGTTATATAAAGTAGGAGGAAAATTCAGAGCCAAATTATCCTTTTAGTTTTATCCTGTCTTTGTTCTTATGCAAAAAGTAATCCGCTCTCTGCTTTACATTTTATTTTGATCAGATAGCTGTTTTGATTGATTTCTTGGTTTGTCGCTGTTTGTTGTTGATTTTTCTTTTTCTTTTTTCTTTTTTTTTTTTTTTTTTAATCTTGGCACTCAACACAATAGTTACTAACTTAATATCTTTGCAACTTAGTTAAACCTGAAAAGCTTTTGTAGACAGGTAGTATTTACAAAGACCCTAAACACAGCATCACAGACAATGTAGGAGAACAGCCAAAATTACATTACACAATTGCTGACAATTGAATACAAGTATTTACAGTATGAAATGCTTTAGGAACTTTGTTTTGCCCCAACCTTTTTTTCTAGTCTTCTGTAAGTAAGTTACCTGAGTTCTCTGACATGTGGCAAGTATTTAACATACTTAATATTTTTTACTTCCTAGAGAGTGAACCAAGCTCTCTCATCTTACTCTAAGTATTCTCTGGGTGTCTGATAACATAGGAATAGTCAGATCCTAACCTGATCTGCCATAGCTCAGTTGGTAAAACTGGAAATAAACATTTTATACCATTTTTATGATCATTTTATATGATCTGGTGTAATCTGTTTCTCACCTTTTTTTTGTTGTTGCTTTTTGGTTTTGGCTGCTCCTAAACTCCGATTTTCAATTTATTTTTAGCCCTGCAGGACACCTCTATTACTCCACTGACAACACAAGATACCAAAGGAAAACTAAAAGCAGTTACATAAGGTCTCCAAAAAAGGATGATGGGTAGCGAAGCCGTTCAGTGAACTACAGCACTGCCTCACTCTAACAGCTAACTCATAATTACAAATATGTCAAAGCCTAGTCCTTAAATGCACAAAGCAATCTTGTCTGGGAAATAAAACACTACAGGTTTATTCTGAAGGAAGAAAAAAAAAAAAAAAGAATTTATTTAGAAAGCACTAAAACACTGCTAGCTACTGCAGATTTAAAAACATGCAGATTTTTTTCTCTCCCTTCAGATTGCTAATTTATGTTCTGCAGGTAAAAGCAACTCATTTTCTAGAAAAGCAATTTTCCTTTAACACATGGACAAAATTTGATCTGTTCAATGTCTTTTTTTTTTTTTTTTTTTTTTTACATTTTAAGACCCCTTGAAAAATTTCCTCAGTCTTATCTCCGCAGATTCTAATGCTTATTTGTAAAACCAGTTTGCAGGTGATGGCACTGATGGCACTGTCTCCTTGATCACTTCCTCTCTTGCAAGCGTCTGTGTCCTTTTCCATGACCCTCCTTGGCACAAAGTAGTTTTGCATTGCAGTTCACAGGTTTGACAATGTTTTACATTATTCCACAAACTTTCTTCTTTTGTGATTCCCATTCTGGACAGTGAGCCATGTTGATGAAAGCCAAGCCGATCACCACTGTGCACTGTCCCTTCAGCATTATGGTTTAGGATGTCAGCTGTTTAAGAAAGGCATTATCCACGGAGACTGGCGTGGGCCTAAGCTATACATGGTGTCCTCACAGTCTGTTTAACCATGGACAGATTGTTCACAAGACAAATGTCACAGCTACAACTCTTACTTAAATTTCTATGCAAGTTAATTGATCCTGCACCCTACTATTTCTCTCCACAACAGTTTCTGAGTAATAGATTAAGCGATGTAAGTAATACTACTCATGGACTTTTATTTTCTCTCTCTTCCTCCAGTATGAAACTGCACTACAGGACTCCATTAGGGCTTTGATTTGGACTAAGGTTTCTCTTCTGTTCCACTTATATCACCAGCTTTTCAGTTTCTTCCTCCGCTTCCATGCTTGTGCTTGTTGCACAAACTCAATGTACTTGTAAATCCTGGCCGCTGTCCTCCCTGCACTCAGAGCTCCCCTACAGCTCACTTCCCACACTACCTAAATGCATGGGGACAACCAAAACCCAGCTTTTCTCTGATGGGTGGCACCGGTGTATGCACACATAAACAACCAGGGAAACAGCAACCCAGAGTTCCTCCCTCTTCTCTCCCAGTGACAATGTCTGTCTGCTTATGAACCCTTGTCTTACCAAATTTTAGGCTGTGACTTCTGTCAGTCAGAGACCATGAGCTGAGTATGTTGCGCCTTGCCTGGCCAACCTGTATTTAGTATAGGACCTCATTTGGCCTTCAAAATAACTCACAGCTTCAGAGGATCCTTGTAGTGAAGGCTAACATTTTTCACTAGTGATATGAGTTAGCTATCCTGCCATGAAATGGATTTCCTGGTATCCATTCAGCCTCCTACGTTGTGGTCAGATTCTTGTGAAAATGATAAATTTAGCTTTATATCCTACGAATACTGCACTTTCTTGACAAGGAAACACAGCAGTTGCAAATCCATGTCTTGCCTTGCCTTTTTTTTCCAGTAGACATCCCATTTGGAAGGTCTGCTCTCCCCTCTCCGACCCAGAAATCTTCTGTATTTTCTCCAGATTCCCAAATACACACGCCACCCGTCTCAATACAAAAAGCGTTAATTTAATTAGCAAAGCTAATACGCTATCCACTAACCACTGGAATGTTTTGAAGTAATTCACTGAAATGGCTGCCTCTTTATTATTGCCAGCCACACGGACCCTGGGGTTCTCAGTTCAACTGTAATAATGTCTCTGATTAATAGCAGAGTAAACTGAGCACTAAAAGCTGAACGTATTCCACCTCCTTCTGCTGCCTTCAGGATCACAGGCCGCTCTCTCAAACCCTGCTTCTGCACCTAGTGGTACACGAACGATTTGTAGCACATCTCTTGATTTAACATTTCAGCATTCGCTCTTCCTAGAGGCAACTCTCTGAAGTCAATTTCATTCCAGTGATTTTTATTTTTTTTTTATCATAGATATTGCAAAGCTTGACGCTGTTTTTTCCTGCCAAATAAATTACAGTAACTGTTCCACCTCTGACTGTCAGGCTTCTTTCTAAAAGGGTATCATCTACCTTACTGCATTAAATAATCTGTAATAGCTACAGATCACTGTTATTTTCTTATCTTAACCTAATGATCCTGCCTCAGGTGGCAAAAATATGGGGACCTAAAAGCATCTTCCATTTAATAATGTCTTTTTAATGTACATCGTTGACAGAATGTCACACAAAAATTGGGAGAGCACTATTACTGAGAGCACTTACGTGGCCGTTCATATTAAAATGAATGGAAGAGGGGCTAAAAGAGTCTATTTGAATCCTAGAGTGAAAGTTTTATGAAGAAATGTTCTCTTTAATGTCTGACATTCGTAATAGGCCAACCCAGATTCTAGGAATTATTAGCTTCCTATTTTAGTACTTGCACCAGTAGGAACTGCTTACATTAGCTTCTAAGCAAAATGGGGTTAGATGCCCTGAACTGGAGTATCGGCTGGATATGGTGTGTCCGTGCCACATGTCCTCATCAGCCACCTTCCACCTCGCAAGGCATGAAGCTGAGACAGGCTGCCCCGGGTTTAAGAGCATCAGCGAGGATTGTTCTGGCCACCATTTTCCAAATCTTAAAAATGATTGCTGTCACCCTTGTTATCAAACACTTACCAAAGCCTGCATGCAGGAATAGCAAGTTATTTGCAGAAAACAGTGAGCACCGAGCCCTTACAGTACGCCAAGTGCAGGGCCGACAGCCTGCCAGCTGCAGGCGATTCCCCGACTGCCAAGGTAAAACGGAGCACTCGGTGCTCCGTTTCTGGTCCATATTCTTAGGTCTTACACTTCACTGGCAAAGGCAATCCCAGTGTTCTGACTATTCAGAACAAAAAAAAAAAAAAAAAAAAAAAAAAAAAAAAAAGGCAATTCATTTTCTGGAGAAGCTCTCCTTAGCTTCAGAGATACATGCCTACTTTGAATTTCTGTACATTTCCCAGTTGATTTTTCTGAAGTGGAAGGCCAAGAGCTTGGGTTTTTGTAGTATATGATATCTCAAACCGGATGATGTTAGTGTTTCCTTCTCAAGCCCATTTCCATTGATTCCAGCGATGCTGCGCCAGGCTTCAAAATAAAAATAATGGTACAAAGTTTGGGCTATACTGCAAAAGGCTTTCACGCCATGCAGAAAAATGGAGTGAAAAAATTTTGAAATCACTGAGGAACTTGCCATTTATTTCTGTAAAATCTTACTTTCTAATCTGGGTGCCTGAAAAGAACATCCACATGATTAGTCTATTATTGTGTATTACTCATTGCTCCTTAGTCACCCGGGGCAATTTGAAAAATTAATGTAATCTAAAATTTAAGATAGTTAAATATCTAAATGTATAAAGCATGTTGGTTAATGGACCCGAAGCATCAGGATGAGCGTCCCCACTGTACACGCTCTTGTGTGCTGTAATTTGGATTTCTGAATTAAATGAAAAACATGAATTGCATGCAAGTAGGTAGTTACTGAAAAAAGTAACCTGAGTAATTTTTTTCCTCTGTATGTCCAGGAATTCACAGCACGCATCAGCCACAAGTGAGATTCATGGCTGAGAAAAGAGCCAGCACAAAACTAAAGCCCTGTTCTTAAGCAATGATGCCTGGAACAGTGCTGAATTGCACGCAAGCGACCCATCATGTTGCACAAAGATGGGGACGACAGAGTACTTCCAGTCCAGCACAGCAGCTTGGCTCCTAGACCACAGAAGCATATGGTGAGCAGGCACTGCCATCCTGCCACGCTTCATGAAGCACAAGAAGACCCCATGGTACTGAGATGCAGCATGAGGAATTCACACCAGTCAGATAAGCTTTTATTCAGACTTTAGTTATATGTGTGTAGTTTGCATTACATGCAGCCAAGAAGCGCGCTGATCCACCTGCACACTTCCAGAGACCTGGAGCTGCTCCACGGAGGCAATTTCAGACCAAAGGCTGAATGCTGCTATATTCTGTCTCCCTTCCTAACAGGTTGTTGGCAGCTGACAGCCACGAGTCTCTTCCAAGACACAGTAAAATAATTCCTCGAGAGAGCTACTGCTACAGCCTTCCTGTGTTCTTGAAATACTTCCTTACAGCTGTCCCTACTGATAATGCAGATGTAGCGGCTTTCCAGGAAGAAAATGATGGTCTTATTCCTTGAGTAAGCATTCTGCTCTACCAAGTACACAGTGAAGTTCACAGGTTCCTTATTTTTTTCTTTTTACTTCTTCTGCAAAAAGCTAGCAGTACATATGTGTGGAGGCAAGCCTTCTCCTCCCCAAACTAATTAGGCAATACAAGCAGTACAGAAAAACTGTGTATAAACAGGAGGAGGAAGTGCTAACTTGTACTAGTACTCCATCTTCTTTCTAAAATCTGGAATTCAAGTATTGAGGAAGTAAAACAACGTCAAAAAAAAAAGGGCAAATTTGAATTATTTTGAGTTCCGTGATCATGAAATAGGAAAGAAAAGATTTTATTGTGCAATCAAACATAAGCACGATAAGGACTAGAAAAGTCATGAATAGGCAGGGATTAAATACAAGGAAAATGAAAAACTAATGGTAAAAAAACATCTAGAATGACTCTATGATGATTCTAGGAGATGTAATGCTTTTATGGCAACATTTCTTTTATATATTTTATACTTTATTTTTATATAGATATATTTTATATTATATAGCTGCATATGCTATTTATGAAATAGCATAAAAATGTAAGCCTCTGCAATATGTCTATAGTTGGTTGAGATCTGTAGGTAGTAGTACTGTTTATGGATGCTAAACCCAGTAATTCGTGAAGACAATTTCTCCATGTTCTCATTTCATTTCTGAAAATCATCCACCCTTAAACCCAATATTCTTTTGTATTTATATTGTACCTATGAATATAGTCCCACAAAATTATATCAAGTATCTCCCAAAATAGCCGAGGGGATGCTAATATTGTTATACTTAAAACGGTGATTTAGAGGCTAGGTTTCCTCTAGAGAAAAGCAGCCCGCCTAGGAATTGTCCCTACCAGAAAATCATGGCAGGCATATATTCTCCATATCATTTCTAATTGTTTTAGATGTCTCTACACAGCTGTGCGATTGTGTTAGGCTGTTAATATTTTAAAAGTTAAGATCAATGAAAAAGAGGATATTTCATTAGGAGTCACCATAAAAATGATAAACTAATATTTTGTAACTATATTAGTCACAAATTACTAGGCAATTCTTCTCAGTATTTTCCCAGCTTTCCATAGAACAGATATATAAGCAACAAGACACGATCTCTCAAACCTACAGATGAATCATCCCAACCCTTTTTCCTATGGGAGAACAAATGCTTTTATTTCTGAGGAAATAAAACCTAATTTACTGAGGGCATGGAGAGCAAAAGGGCTCTTAAAGCACATTCTGTCTCATTTGTTAATTGCTGAATGCCTCAGTGTGCAAGTGCTGAAGCATTGTTCTGCTTCAAAGAAAAAAAAAAAGGCTTGTAATTGCTGGTATGTAAAAAAAAATAATAATACCAACAGGCATTCAGAGGTATGTTTTAGTAGTTGTCAAGTATTCTGTAGCTGTAAGTATTTAATTAAAAAGAAAACCCTGCTTATTTAAAATAAAGGTTTAGAAGTTAACTGTAACTTCTAGAAAACTGTGAAACATTTTTCCAAGTTATTTGGTACTGCTGATAAACAGCAGCCATATTGTAAGGAAAGTGGAATTCAGCTTAATGTGATTTATCACCATCAGTTATCCCTCTAAAATAAGCACACCGAATGCAATATATGGATAAATGTGAACAATGTATTGATGACAGTCAGCTACAGGGGAATCAGACTATGTAAATCCTCTAAAGTCAGAGGTTGAGGAGTAAGAAAAAAGCACTTGGGGACAGAGGGACGAGTCAAAAAGGTCTTTTTCAAAAAATGAGGAATCATTTATTTCACAAAAGTAGGCCCTGCCTGTTTCACTCACCAGATAAAGCAAGGGAACACCATGGTGTGCATCCTGCTTGTACAGGCTTCTAACATGCCACGTTTCTGCCTTTAAAAATACAGCAGGGAAGGCAGGGGACAGAGCAGATAAATCACTCAAACTGTATTAGCTCCAGCAAGTCTGCTCTGCATCAGACTTTTAATTCAGATTTTACAGTTTTATTATAACTTTAGCTTAATTAAAGTGTTTAATGTGAAGTAATATTACAGAAACAAACCAATAGATTTTGGGCCTCATTCAGAGATGTATTTTTTTTTTCCTCCAAGTTTCCAGGACTATTCTGTGACCACCGATTTTACCAAGTTTTTTAACAGTATACTCACAGACATGGTTTGCATTGCTGCACTCTGTGCCTTCACGGATGGAGATAAGATCAGAACTGTTTAAACACCACAGTGTTCAGACAATTTATCATTAGAAAATGATTTATAAGAATCTGTGCCACTTCCTTTTTGATCAGTTACTTCTCACCTCTGGTAACCCTACGGTTTTAGACACTGAAAGGTTTTATTTCAGCACAAGTAACTACACAAGCCTACTGTAATAATACATGACGACCTGAGACCTAAGACCAGTCTGTCCCTGAAAGAGACGGTGCTACCCAAGGGACATGGGACATACCCATGCCATGGGACAAGGCTAGAGTCAGTCCAGATTTTAAAAATCCCCTAGATATGGTTGTAGGTGTCCCCAGACCCAAACTGCTTCACTGACCTGTTTGATGTTGTTTGATGACGCTTGCTAATACAGAGCTGCTAGGCCCTGAGGTAGTCGAAGGTGGACCTATTGAAAGTATTTTCCTAAGAAATTGTGGGAAGAGAGTTAAAAAAGTCATTCTGTTAATGACAGCTGGATAATTTCTGCACGGGGTACAATGTAAAAATAGATAACCATAAGCTCCTACGTCCTGAAAATGAAGATTTCTCTTTCACATTAATGAAAAACAGAATTTAAACCATTTTCAGCCCAAGTCCTCACTGACCCATCACTTCTCAGTTTAGGGATAACAGTTCCCAGGAATTTACGAGGGTTTATTACTTACCAGGATATTCTAAGATTTCAACAGTGATAACTGCAGTCAGGGGATATTAACAGCCCATCCTGAGACAGCATAAAATCTTTTATATCCCTTTCCGAGATATAAAGATCAGTGGCTCGCTGTCACTCCTGGGTTTTCATGCTAGCATAAAATCTGTAGGCTGTACAGCTACGGGGAACCACCCTTAACAATAAAGCCACTTAAGAGCTGGAAGTAGGCATCGTCACAGCACTGTTTTAAGAACCAATAAACCACAAAGATTAAATAAAAACTTAGTATCACTAGAGCATCATCCTAGTGTCCAGAGCAGATCTCAGCAGTGACTGCTCTGTGCCGGCTTCTCCAGCAAAAGCAGCTGCGTCAGGAGGCGTAAGGACAAAGCACTTTCACGACACTGCAGTTCCAGTTTCCTTCCACAATACGAACTGCTGAGTACTCGCAACGCTGCTCCAGAAACACAGACGCAGATTAATTACAGCAATTATAACTTATCAAGGAAATATCGTGCCGGTTTGTTCTTGTCGTTCCATCTCTGACTTCGTAAGTGATGACAAGATAATTTAAACAGTCACAAAACTTACAGTCATACGTATCTTTATCAATCACCCTGTCCCGTTGATAATTGATGCTCACAGGGACCACGTCCCTGAACGTTAAAAATCACAGTATTTTGGCAGTGATACCAAATGAAAAGCGCTCTTCTGGGCTCTAACCAGGGGCAACAGCATTTGCCACTACAGTCATACTTGTTTCCGAAAACAGGCCATTATAAGGCAATTAAAAACACTCGTTCAATAAGCGTGAAAAATAAAACTGGCTTATTCCTAGACATTGAATGTGCTGATGTTCTCTCCTGCCGCCAGCAGATGTAGCTGCAGTGCAAGCGAGACAAACTATACACATACATATATCCCCAAGTCCCCTGGCCCCTGTGTGCAGCGGAGCCCATAGCCACTGCCCTCCTGCACACCAACCCTGGTGGGGAACCTGCTTTGCCCAGGAGGGCATAACAGGCAGGTACTTGACAGATAGGAATTATAGTATTATAATACAGACTTTTTTTAGTTTCTTAAAAAAAAAAAAAAAAAGGAAAAAGAAATTGTACCAGCCTCATCGCTGGTTTTAGTTTGGTCTTTCCAGGTGAGAGGAAGATGCTTACCACTTATCCTATGGGCATAAATATGATCAAAATGGATGAATGGCAAGCACACTGATTACGACAATTGATGGACACCAGTTAAGTGGCCCACCACTACAAACCAGTGCATGGCTAAAGTGATTCAAAGCACGCAGCACATCATTTGCTGAACTTCTCCAACTTCACTGCCCAGCTCTGCTTCTCCTTAAAAGTCCGAGCAAGCTCTGGTGTGCATGAACTTCAGCAGTTTATGTGGATGATCGGTCAGGGGGAAAACTGCTCAATAGTGTCGATGGCCAGAGAGCTATTGCTTTGAGATCTCCAACCCCTCACACCTGATTTTCCACTGTGGCTTCTTGTGCTTTACTCCATGAGAAGGTATTAGGCATCAAACCACAGAGCAGCTCAGTTTTACTTGACTCAGAACTCCCCTCCAAACTGTACGTGAAAGTCAGTCCTTTCTTCACTCAGATCCCACTCAGACACTCACAAGGACAGCGCTGACAATGAATTTGAGAACACGCTGGAGCTAATGCATTTTTATGTGTGACAGACGCAGCTTCTTTTTTGCTAAATGAAACATCTGTGGTGTTTACAATTACAACTTTATTATGCTTAACAACTTAATATTGAAACACCATATGAGCTGTCATAATATTGTTACCAATATTATCAGGAGCTCTTAAACAAATGAAGTTGGTGCCCAGCTGAGAGAGGATGGCAGCAGGGCCAGATTGCTAATTAGCAGGTCCCAAAGGCAGCTGGTTGCTGTTAAAGGCAGTAAGGTGAAGGGGCAGGGCAGCAAGCTCTTCTTACCTTTGTCCAGCTGCCAAAAGTTTAGTTATTAAGATCTCACACGTTCCTGGTATCAAAATGAATCAAGCTTTCCCTGAGGTCATGTATAATACAGTGCTTTCAGAGGCTAAAGTTTGCTTTGAAGTCACAGATTCAAAATCTATGTACATCATCCTTCAATTGAAATTATAATTTCAATTTCTACAGGTCTATGGTACTTTGGAACCTGCAACTGTTACTGTGCAACCGGACTCACGGCATTCAATTACACTGAAGACATAAGATGTTTTTATTCAGGTAAGCCTGTAAGAGCCTCTTTTCAAAGTGGTGAACTGAAATTAAAATTTGAAATGTGGAGCTTAGTGTAAAATCAGGAATGGCTTCTGAGGTCTGAAAATACATAAAGAAACTTTATTTCACTAAGTGATAACTCCAGTAAATAGCTCATACAAATTAAACTTGATTTATTTTGGGGATTATCTAATAACTATTAGATACAATGAATGCATTTAATATAGGTCCTTAAAAGTTAGTATTTTAACTGACCAGTCACTAATATGTTATCTCTGTTTATGTGACAGCAATGAAGAATTTTCAAATGTATTGTGTTACCCTATGAAATATCTTTTATGAGTCAATATTTGCTCTGATTGTTAGGTTAAAGTAGTACACAAAAAGTGTCAATGACGATCAAAAATGACTTGTTCTTTACAGTTAAGAATATTTCTAGAATCTCTTCTATTTGGTCAGAGCATTTCATTTTTAACACTTTTGATTTTGTACCTTTAGCTACTTTAAACATGTATGTTTGATTTTAACAGACATAAGGTAAAACAGGATAAAGAAACGCATGACAGTCAATTTACAAATGCCGATTTTTGTTTTTTAGTACTATCAAACTAGTTTCTTTCCTGCAGCTGGCATTTAAGTCTATAATGAAAGCAATAGATATGTCAGTAGAAAGCAGGGAGACAGCTGTTCAAAATCACAGGTGGCCACAGGGTCTTGACAGAAACCTGCTTCCTTCAGTGTCTGCAGTTCTAACTGTGCCATGTTGTAAAATGTGAGCAGCCTACAACAGAAACCACTACCAACAGGCATTTTCAGCAGCTTTTTAAGAGTTACTCCGATTGCCTTTCAACACTAATATAACGCAGAATAAAATAAGGAATGACTTTTTGACTGGGAACGTTCAACTGGTTGCTAAAAGGCCGTGCCCTGTGCTGCATGCTTAAGATCCAAGAACCACTGCTGTCAGGAAGCTCCCTGTCAGACTGTGACATGTCCTGGGACTTGGCCATCTCAAGTTTATGCTGTTGTTCCCTGTCATA
Source organism: Anas acuta (assembly GCF_963932015.1). NCBI lineage: Eukaryota > Metazoa > Chordata > Aves > Anseriformes > Anatidae > Anas > Anas acuta. The sequence goes on from NC_088981.1 coordinate 54,653,599, forward strand.
CAGTCTAAAGGAAAGTGGTCTCACAAGAAAAGCAAGCAACTGTGGGTCCAGGTCAGCATTTCTCAAAGAAAATAAAAAATTAAGCTTACTGACCAACAGTAAACAGAAACTGCTGACTAGTCATATTTTGCTATCCTTTGGCAGGGCCAGAAATACTCTAGCAGAATGAATCCTCTTGGACGATGACATACTGACAGTAAATTGAGTGGACTGTTGTAGGTCAGCATGCAGAGAGCATAAATTGGTATTCCCACTCTTGTTACCCCTTTTCTGCTATTCCAACATAGCCTGACAAGGACTTGAGTATAAACAAAATGCATTGTAGCTGCATCCTGTGTCCTGCTATGCTTTGTTGTGTTTTGCCTGCATTTAATGGCTCTTAGTGAGATTCAACGTTGGAGACCAGGGAAGATGTGATTGTATGCTGGGACCCAAATGGTAACCCACAGGATGCACTGGCAGAGTGGACAAGAAGTGAGAACTTGAATGAAGCTATTAATGAGCATCAGGATGAAGTAATATCTTGCTTCTTTTAGTGTCTGGAGAGCATGAAATGCTTTGCTGAATATAGAATTAATTTGTCACAGAAAGTAGAGGAAGTCTATTCATTCCTGCCCCTTAAAAGGATGTAGACAGCTCTGCCAAACAGCTGCAGGGGAACTCTTCAGTCATGGGCTCGTTACTAGGGGCAAACCAAAATGCTTACATGAACTCTAGTGTTCACACTCAACGCTGTGAAACACTGGAACATAAGCACTTGGCTAAAGATAGCCTTGGCCCCTTGAGACATACAGATGCTTCCCGAGTTTCTTTGCCTTGACATGGTATGTGGTGGAATAGCGCTTCTGCCCCTTTGCCCCTTACAGAAACACACTTGAAAGAAAGCTGTCTTCCTCTCAGCTTTTATGTCCCTCATGTCCTGATGCAGAAAATGGACCTTGAACAAATAAACAGGCAGCTCTAAAGGTAGGATTTGGGGGTAGCCTTCAATTCCGTAAGCAAAGGATACAGAAAGCTTGCTGCTACTATTTTAGTCTCTGCAGTAGAACACTGACTCTTTTCTGAAGAATCTGAAACATCTGTGTAAATAAACATAAACAGGACAAAACTGTTCTTCCCCCAGGTTGTCTCTTCCCACAACATCCCACTTAGGGAAGATGCAAGAATGACTTTCCAGACTGCAGAGCCCTCAGGTTAGTCACTCTACATCTGGGGAATGAAGGGGTACTGCCAGGCTGTAGTATAGAGATGACACTCCAAGATAACTGATTCAAGGAAAAATATGGTATTTGAGAGGATCATGCTTGCTACTCACACTGTGAACACCCAGCGCCTTCCAGATGGCAAAACTTAGCAATCCAACTCCGCACCAGGCATAGAGTGAGCCCCATCCTAGGGCTCGTAAGGCCAATGATGAACCACTCTCTGGTAATGCAGCTGTGGCAGTCATACCCTAGGAGCAAAAACAGAGTGATCAAGGCAAATTGAATGATAGTTGATTAAAATAATAATAATAATAATAAAAAACATTTAACTTAGTGCTCTTTCCTGCCCTGCCAGCTGTAGTAGTGTGGCCACAGAAGCTCTTGTTATGGATGCTGGCAGGCCCAAACAGACATGAAGTAGGTGTATAAGCTGCTTTCTCACCAGGAACAGCTTTCATGGCTACCAGTAGCACCTGGGGATGATTTTTATTACCCAGAAACATTGAAATGAAGTGTTTCATGA